>NW_021703767.1:116574582-117057102 GCF_005190385.1 Monodon monoceros | reverse complement strand
CTTTCTTTCTTTCTTTCTTTCTTTCTTTCTTTCTTTCTTTCTTTCTTCTTTTTCTCCCTTTTATTCTGAGCCATGTGGATGAAAGGCTCTTGGTGCTGCAGCCAGGAGTCAGTG
Organism: Monodon monoceros; assembly: GCF_005190385.1. Classification (NCBI taxonomy): domain Eukaryota; kingdom Metazoa; phylum Chordata; class Mammalia; order Artiodactyla; family Monodontidae; genus Monodon; species Monodon monoceros. Next base: position 117,056,988 of record NW_021703767.1, on the reverse strand, counting down.
CTGTGCCTCGGAGGCAGGAGAGCCAACTTCAGGACACTGGTCCACAAGAGACCTCACAGCTCCACGTAATATCAAACAGCAAAAATCTCCCAGAGATCTCCATCTCAACACCAACACCCAGCTTCACTCAACGACCAGCAAGCTACAGTGCTGGACACCCTATGACAAACAACTAGCAAGACAGGAACACAACCCCACCCATTAGCAGAGAGGCTGCCTAAAATCATAATAAGTCCACAGACACCCCAAAACACACCACCAGACATGGACCTGCCCACCAGAAAGACAAGATCCAGCCTCATCCACCAGAACACAGGCACTAGTCCCCTCCACCAGGAAGCCTACACAACCCACTGAACCAACTTTAGCCACTGAGGACAGACACCAAAAACAAAGGGAACTACAAACCTGCAGCCTGCAAAAAGGAGACCCCAAACACAGTAAGATAAGCAAAATGAGAAGACAGAAATACACACAGCAGATGAAGGAGCATGATAAAAACCCAGCAGCCCTAACAAATGAAGAGGAAATCGGCAGTCTACCTGAAAAAGAATTCAGAATAATGATAGTAAAGATATCCAAAATCTTGGAAATAGAATAGAGAAAAAGAAAGAAACATTTAACAAGGACCTAGAAAAACTAAAGATGAAACAACCAACGATGAACAACACAATAAATGAAATAAAAAATACTCTAAAGGGATCAATAGCAGAATAACTGAGGCAGAAGAATGGATAAGTGACCTGGAAGATAAAGTAGTGGAAATAACTACTGCAGAGCAGAATTAAAAAAAAGAATGAAAAGAACTGAGGACAGTCTCAGAGACTTCTGGGACAACATTAAACGCACCAACATTCGAATTATAGGGGTTCCAGAAGAAGAAGAGTAAAAGAAAGGGACTGAGAAAATATTTGAAGAGATTATAGTTGAAAACTTCCCCAGTATGGGAAAGGAAATAGTTAATCAAGTCCAGGAAGCACAGAGAGTCCCATATAGGATAAATCCAAGGAGAAATACGCCAAGACACATATTAATCAAACTGTCAAAAATTAAATACAAAGAAAACATATTAAAAGCAGCAAGGGAAAAACAACAAATAACACACAAGGGAATCCCCATAAGGTTAACAGCTGATCTTTCAGCAGAAACTCTGCAAGCCAGAAGGGACTGGCAGGACATATTTAAAGTGATGAAGGAGAAAAACCTGCAACTAAGATTAATCTACCCAGCAAGGATCTCATTCAGATTTGATGGAGAAATTAAAACCTTTACAGACAAGCAAAAGCTGAGAGAGTTCAGCACCACCAAACCAGCTTTACAACAAACGCTAAAGGATCTTGTCTAGGCAGGAAACACAAGAGAAGGAAAAGACCTACAATAACAAACCCAAAACAATTAAGAAAATGGGAATAGGAACATACATATCATTAATTACCTTAAATGTAAATGGATTAAATGCTCCCACCAAAAGACACAGACTGGCTGAATGGATACAAAAACAAGACCCATATATATGCTTCCTAAAAGAGACCCACTTCAGACTAGAGACACATACAGACTGAAAGTGAGGGGATTTCCATGCAAATGGAAACCAAAAGAAAGCTGGAGTAGCAATTCACATATCACACAAAATAGACTTTAAAATAAAGACTATTAGAAGAGACAAAGAAGGACACTACATAATGATCAAGGGATCAATCCAAGAAGAAGATAGAACAATTGTAAATATTTATGCACCCAACATAGGAGCACCTCAATATATGAGGCAAATACTAACAGCCATAAAAGGGGAAATCGACAGTAACACATTCATAGTAGGGGACTTTAACACCCCACTTTCACCAATGGACAGATCATCCAAAATGAAAATAAATAAGGAAACACAAGCTTTAAATGATACATTAAACAAGATGGACTTAATTGACATTTATAGGACATTCCATCCAAAAACAACAGAGTACACATTTTTCTCAAGTGCTCATGGAACATTCTCCAGGATAGATCATATCTTGGGTCACATATCAAGCCTTGGTAAATTTAAGAAAATTGAAATTGTATCAGATACCTTATCCAACCACAATGCTATGAGACTAGATATCAATTACAGGAAAAGATCTGTAAAAAATACAAACACATGGAGGCTAAACAATACACTACTTAATAATGAAGTGATCACTGAAGAAATCAAAGAAGAAATCAAAAAATACCTAGAAACAAATGACAATGGAGACACGATGACCCAAAATCTATGCGATGCAGCAAAAGCAGTTCTAAGAGGGAAGTATATAGCAATACAATCCTACCTTAAGAAACAGGAAACATATGAAATAAACAGCCTAACCCTGCACCTAATGCAATTAGAGAAAGAAGAACAAAAAACCCCAAAGTCAGCAGAAGGAAAGAAATCATAAACATCAGAGCAGAAATAAATGAAAAAGAAATGAAGGAAATGATAGGAAAGATCAATAAAACTAAAAGCTGGTTCTTTGAGAAGATAAACAAAATTGATAAACCATTAGCCAGACTTATCAAGAAAAAAAGGAAGAAGACTCAAATCAATAGAATTAGAAATGAAAAAGGAGAAGTAACAACTGACACTGCAGAAATACAAAAGATCATGAGAGATTACTACAAGCAACTCTATGCCTATAAAATGGACAACCTGGAAGAAATGGATAGATTCTTAGAAATGCACAACTTGCCAAGACTGAATCAGGAAGAAGTAGAAAATATGAACAGACCAATCACAAGCACTAAAATTGAAACTGTGATTAAAAATCTTCCAACAAACAAAAGCCCAGGACCAGATGGCTTCATAGGCGAATTCTTTCAAACATTTAGAGAAGAGCTAACACCTATCCTTCTCAAACTCTTCCAAAATATAGCAGAGGGAGGAACACTCCGAAACTCATTCTATGAGGCCACCATCACCCTGATATCAAAACCAGAAAAGGATGTCACAAAGAAAGAAAACTACAGAACAATATCACTGATGAACCTAGATGCAAAAATCCTCAACAAAATACTAGCAAACAGAACCCAACAGCACATTAAAAGGATCATACACCATGATCAAGTGGGGTTTATTCCAGGAATGCAAGGATTCTTCAATATATGCAAATCAATCAATGTGATACACCATATTAACAAATAGAAGGAGAAAAACAATATGGTCATCTCAATAGATGCAGAGAAAGCTTTCGACAAAATTCAACACCCATTTATGATAAAAACCCTGCAGAAAGTAGGCATAGAGGGAACTTTCCTCAACATAATAAAGGCCATATATGACAAACCCACAGCCAACATCATCCTCAATGGTGAAAAACTGAAAGCATTTCCACTAAGATCAGGAACAAGACAAGGTTGCCCACTCTCACCACTCTTATTCAACATACTTTTGGAAGTTTTAGTCACAGCAATCAGAGAAGAAAAGGAAATACAAGGAATCCAAATTGGAAAAGAAGAAGTAAAGCTGTCACTGTTTGCAGATGACATGATACTATACATACAGAATCCTAAAGATGCTACCAGAAAACTACTAGAGCTAATCAATGAATTTGGTAAAGTAGCAGGATACAAAATTAATGCACAGAAATCTCTGGCATTTCTATACACTAATGATGAAAAATCTGAAAGTGAAATCAAGAAAACACTCCCATTTACCACTCCAACAAAAAGAATAAAATATCTAGGAATAAACCTACCTAAGGAGACAAAAGACGTGTATGCAGAAAATTATAAGACACTGGTGAAAGAAATTAAAGATGATAGAAATAGATGGAGAGATATACCATGTTCTTGGATTGGAAGAATCAACATTGTGAAAATGGCTCTGCTACCCGAAGCAATCTACAGATTCAATGCAATCCCTATCAAACTACCACTGGCAGTTTTCACAGAACTAGAACAAAAAATTTCACAATTTGTATGGAAACACAAAAGATCCGAATACCCAAAGCAATCTTGAGAACGAAAAGCAGAGCTGGAGGAATCAGGCTCCCTGACTTCAGACTATACTACAGAGCGACAGTAATCAAGAGAGTATGGTACTGGCACAAAAAGAGAAATATGGATCAATGGAATAGGATAGAAAGCCCAGAGATAAACCCACGCACATATGGTCACCTTATCTTTGATAAAGGAGGCAGGAATGTACAGTGGAGAAAGGACAGCCTCTTCAATAAGTGGTGCTGGGAAAACTGGACAGGTACATGTAAAAGTATGAGATTAGATCACTCCCTAACACGAAAAATAAGCTCAAAATGGATTAAAGACCTAAATGTAAGGCCAGAAACTATCAAACTCTTAGAGGAAAACATAGGCAGAACACTCTATGACATAAGTCACAGCAAGATCCTTTTTGACCCACCTCCTAGAGAAATGGAAATAAAAACAAAAATAAACAAATGGGACCTAATGAAACTTCAACGCTTTTGCACAGGAAAGGAGACCACAAACAAAACCGAAAGACAACCCTCAGAATGGGAGAAAATATTTTCAAATGAAGCAACTGACAAAGGATTACTCTCCAAAATTTACAAGCAGCTCATGCAGCTCAATAACAAAAAGACAAACAACCCAATCCAAAAATGGGCAGAAGACCTAAATAGACATTTCTCCAAAGAAGATATACAGACTGCCAACAAACACATGAAAGAATGCTCAACATCATTAATCATTAGAGAAATGCAAATCAAAACTACAATGAGATATCATCTCACACCGGTCAGAATGGCCATCATCAAAAAATCTAGAAACAATAAATGCTGAAGAGGGTGTGGAGAAAAGGGAACCCTCTTGCACTGCTGGTGGGAATGTGAATTGGTACAGCCACTATGGAGAACAGTATGGAGGTTCCTTAAAATACTACAGATAGAACTGCCATATGACTTGCTTGCTTTTATTCTATCAGTCTTCTCAGAGTAGAAGCCAATGACCTCCGTGATCTGGCATCTCTGACATCATCTCCCATTGCTCTCTCACTCTCTTGCTTTTACTTCAGTCACTGGCATCATTCTGATTCCTGAATATCAGTCACACTCCTACCTCAGGATCTTTGTAACTGTTGTACCCTCTATCTTTTTCAAGTACTATGGAATATACTTATTTTAACTTCTTATATCTATGAATGCATTTATTACATTTATTTTCTGCCTCTCTCAAGCAATATCATCTCCATCAGTCCTTAAAAAGGAAAGAGTTAAAAAAAAATACTATGCACAGTGGAGACAACTTTGAAATTTAAGAATAAATTTAACAAAAAAATCGATAGGGCCTTCATGAAAAAGACTGAAATTTTAATGAAATCTGTAAAATATAGGATATATAAGCAATGCTTTTGGATGAGAAGAATCAATATTTTTAAAAATTAATATATTAACAATACCTGACAATTTCTAACTTTCAAATAATTGGCTAAAATGATCTTTCAATATAGAGGGGAAAAATAAATGTCCATGAACGTACAAGGAAAATATTGGAAATGCATTATAATTTAGTATATAATTCACAGTAACAGGGCCATTGAATATTTTTTCCAGTGATTCAATATGAAAAATGATTTTGCCAACCATTTCCATTAGCTTTCAAATCTGATTTATTTGTCAGCAACTCAATTATATATACTCACAAACATAATTATTAAAAGTTTTGCTAATCTATTTCTAGGCTTGTTTAAACCTCATAGTATATTTCTTCCTATTATAATTATACTGTGATGACTTAAATCTTAGGGACATAAGACTACCAGAAATGGGTTTGTTTACAGGTTCTAAAAATGAATAATAAAGCATTTAAAAAATAAGTCTGGTAATTTCTAGACAATATGTAGAATTAGTTTGCTTTCAATGTTTGTATTTATTTTTTCTAAGTATGATACCTGTGGGTCTAGTGCCTTCTGAGTTAATGTAACAAGAAAGGAACACTGTCCATTCCCCTCCCATTGAATTTAGTCAGATGTTTTCCTTCAATTTCTCTAGCCCATTGATTCTTGTTATGTTCATGATAGCAACATTCTTAACATTTTTCTGATTGTGAAAATGATCCATATATATATTATGAAGACTCAAACAATACAGAGGAGAAGAAACACATACTCAAACACACACAAGTGCAGGATAGAAGGGAAAATTAAATTCATTCTTAATTTGAATATTGCACTTACTGAATACAAAACAATTCCAGTCTGGGAATACGTGAAATTTAGGTGTGGTAGCCTGGTCTAGCCAAATCCATCTTAACTAACCAACCTGTGTCGATGCACTGCCAACCTCTGGACACTGAGCATATAGATATTTCCTTTCTGGATTGATAACATGAAACAGAAACCATCTGTCTTCCTCTTATCTCCTTTTCTTCTTCCTGGCAATTCCTCTGAATTTTCCACTCCTATCCCTTTGAAATGTCTACCTCCTATATCTTCAACTACTTTCTTTCTTTCTTGTTTTCTTTCCCTTAGACAAAATTTAGGCTTATCCCTCCCATCCGAAAAAGTCATCTGTTGTCTCTACTTTTCCCTATATCCACTATAGAGTCTAAAAGCATTTCTACTATCTTATTTTCCATTTATTTCTCAATTACTTGCAATCTGGCTTGCTTTATCAACTCTCTATGGAAGTGATTCTGGCATAGTTCACCAATGACCTCTGTATTTCCAAATTCAGTGGAAACAATTTAGCTTTTATTTATTGATCCTCCATGGCTCTCTGCTCCCTGATATCACATCCTTCTGGTTCTCATACTTTTGCAGATATTTGTCTCTTTCACAACTTATATTTCCCACATAAACCTTAAATGTCCTGTTGCATAGGATACATTATGTAGCAAATCCTTATTTGCTAAAATGAGATGGATAATCTCATCTTTTAAAATGTTTTCAATGATTACCCACATATACAAAATTCCCCAAACTCTACTTCCCACAGAGATCTCTGTCCTCAGCTACAGATTCACAAACTCAGTTCCCTACTGGACATTTCTATCTGGGTATGACAGTGGCATCCCAAATTCAACAGATTTAAAACAAAACTGATTTTACCTTAGGCATCTTCTTGTATGCTCCCTGTCTTAACTGGTAGTACCACAATCCACTTAGCCAGAAACCAGTTTTTCTCAAAATTTCTCTATCTTTCAGGGTTTGAATCAAGATGGCAGAGTAAGAGAACATGGAGCTCACCTCCCCCCATGAAGACATCAAAGATACATCTACATTATGAATAATTCTCACTGAAAACTAACGGGAAACTGGCAGAAGAACTTCCGTACAACAAAGGCTGTAAGAAATATACACATGTAATTGAGTAGGAAGAGAAGAAAATTGATTGGGTTGGGATCTGTGCCCCTGGGAGGGGATCAGAGGAAAAGAGACATTACATGGGCAGATACCCACCTTGGGAAGTGAGCAAGTTGAGCCACAGATTGGGAGCTCTAGTCCTAGGGTCCTACACAGGGGAGACAAGCCTCCTTGGCTGGTTGGAGGACACTGGGACAAACGGAAGAGCTGTGGGAAGCCTGGACTCCATTCACGAGGAGTCTGCACGTGCTGGCTAGACCTTGAGGCAGGGCAGAGAGAGGTCTTCTCTACTGGCTGCCAGGTTTCCTGCAACCACCGTGTCATGTGTTCCAGCCCAGACTGACTGAATTCTGTGGCCCTACTCACTCATGTCACAGCATGGCACTGGATCTAGGGTGGCCACAACCCAGTAAAAGACATGACCATGGGATGCAGAAGTGACTTGGTCCAGGGACAGCGACTGCATGGGGTGGTGGTGGCCATTGCTTGTGTTTGCTCAAGCAGTGCCTCAGAAGCAGCCCAGATCTCTGATGGTGGCTACTCCACCATAGCTTACCTTGTATACATGTCAAGAATCCATGCAGGCCCCACCTGCCCTGTGGAGCAGTTCCACAACAGGGCAGGGATGGCAGAGGCTGGGGCATTCATAGGCTGTGGGGGACAAAGGGGGCTTGCATCCAAGGCTGCATTCGAGCAGAGCTGCAGGTTCTTGCACAGGCAGAGCACTGGTACTCTGTCTGCACATGGGCCCCACTTGCTTCAACACTCCCTCTCTCCAGGACAAGGGTCCTGGTACAGGGAGAAGGAAAAACACACACTTAAAGGGAACAGAGCAAGCTTGGGCCCAACCCACAGGGCTTCTGCTCTAGCAACTTGAGATCAGACTCTGCCTCCAACAGGGTGGTGCTGGCCAATGAGCAGATGGGAAGACCTGAGTCATACCTGGTGCCAGCTCTAGCCTCTCCAGCTTCAGCCCCACTTCCCAAAAAGGTGATAGCTGCCAGCACTCCCTGAGAAAAGATGTTCCTAGAGTCCTCATCAAATCAGCTCTCCCACCAAAGGCACTGGGCACATTCAGCCTGTATAGGGATGCTCCCACATAAGATCACCTCTTCAAGACTGCAATACTTAACTGTTTCACCTAAATTCATAGAGGCAGAGAAAGTTAAGCAAAATGAAAAGGCAGAGGAACTAATCACGTTTGAAAGAGCAAGAGAAAAACATCTGAAAAAATAAATAATGAAACAGAAATAAACAATATACCAGATAAAGAATTCAAAGCATTGGTAATAAGAAAACATTAACTGGATTAGGGAAAAGAATTGATATAAACATTGAACACTTTAATGAGGAACTAGAAAATAAAAAAGACCTAATCAGAAATGAAGAATTCAGTAGCTGAAATAAAAAACACACTAGAAGGAATGAACAGCAGACTAAGTGATACAGAAGAATGCATAAGTCATCTGGAGGATAGAATAATGGAAATCACCCAATCAGTACAGCAAAAAGAAAAACAAATTTTAAGAAATAAAAGCAATTTAGAGATCTCTGGGATAACATTAATCATACCAATATTCACAACTCAAAATTCACATTCAACATTATCCCAGAAGAAGAGAGAGAAGAGGAATGAAAATGTATTTGAATAAAGTATAGCTCAATATTTCCCAAACCTGAAGAAGGAAACAGATACTCAGATACAGGAATCATAGAGGGTCCCAAACAAGATGAACCCAGGCAGACCCACATCAAAACACATCATAAGTAAAATAGTAAACGTTAAAGAGAATTTTAAAGGCAGCAAGACAGAAACAAAGTGTCATATACAAGGAAATCCCCATAAGGCTATCAGCTGATTTCTCTGCAGAAACTTGGCAGGAAAGAAGGGAGTGGCATGATATATTCAGAGTGATAAAAGGGAAAAACATGCCATCTAGGATGCTCTACCCAGCAAGATTATTATTTAGAATGGAAGGAGAGATAACGAACTTCTCAGAAAAAGAAAAACAAAAGAGTTCATCAATACTAAACCTACCCTAAAGGAAAGGTTAAAGCATCTTCTCTAAGTGGAAAAGAAGCAAGAACCTATAGGAAATGGAAAATCCCACTAGGAAAGGCAAATATATAGTCATGACTGAGGATCAACCACTTAAATAAGCCAGTATGAAGATTAAAAGTTAAGGGATAAACATGAATATGTAAAATATGAGATCAAAAACACAAAATGTGGGGGAGACGAGTAAAAAATGTGATCTTCCTGAATGTGCTTGAACTTATGAGACTAACAGTTTAAAACAAGTAAATATAGGTCAACATATATGAACCCTACATACCAACATAAGGTAAATGCAAGTCAAAAACCTACAATAGATTCACAAAAACTAAAAAGAGAGGAACACAATCATACTAGTAGAACCACAGGGGAAGAAACAGAAAGAATAAATAAACAGAGAACAACAAAAACAACTGGAAAGTAATAAAATGGCATTAAGTACATACCTATCAATAATTACTTTACATGTCAATGATTAAATGCTCAAATCAAAAGACATGTGGTGGTGGATTGAATAAAAAACAAGATCCACATATAAGCTTCCTGAAAGATATCAACTTCAGAGCTAAAGACACACACAGACTGAAAATGGAGGGATAGAAAAAGATATATCATGCAAACAGAAATAAGAAGAAAGGGGAGGTACAAGACTCACCTCAGACAAAACAGACTTTAACACAAAGGCTATAACAAAAGATGAAGAAGTGCATTATATAATGATAAAGTGATCAATATAAGAAGAGGATATAACATTTGTAAACATATATGCACCCAGTACAGAAGCACCTAAATATATAAAGGATATATCAACAGACATGAAAGGAGAAATATACAATAATACAATAATAGTGTGAGACTTTAACACCCTAGTTACATCAATGGACAGATAATTCAGACAGAAAATCAATAATGAAAGAGTGGTCTTAAATGCACAATAAATATCTACAGGACATTCCATCTAAAACAAGCAGAATACACATTCTTTTCAAGTGCACTTGGATTGTTGTACAGGACAGATCACACGCTATGCCACAAAACAAATCTCAACAAATTTAAGAAGACAAATTATTTCAAGCATTTTTCTGATCACAATGGTATGAAACTAGAAATCAATTACAGGAAGAAAAATGGAAAAAGAACAAACACGTGGAGACTAAACATGATACTAAAAAACCACAGGGTCAACAGTAAAATCAAAGAGGAAATCAGAAAATACCTCAAGACAAATGAAAATGGAAACAAAACACTCTAAAATCTATAGGATGCAGCAGAAGCAGTTTTAAAAGGAAAGTTCATAGTGATACAGGGATTCCTCAACAAACAAGAAAAATCTCAAATAAGTACTCTAACCTACCTCTTGAAAGAATTAGAAAAAGAAGAACAAACAAAGCTCAACTTCAGCAGAAGGAAGGAAACAATAAAGATCAGAGAGGAAATAAATGAAATGGAGATTTTTAAAAAACAGAAAAGATCAATGAAATCAAGAGCTGATTTTTTTGTAAAGGTAAACAAAAGTGATAATCCTTTGGCCAGGCTCACCAAGAAGAAAAGAGAGAGGACCCAAGTAACAAAATAGGAAAAAGAAGAAATAACAACCAATACCACAGAGATACAAAAAAAAAATCATAAGAGATTACTACAGTTATATGCCAACAAATTGGACAACCTAGAAGAAATTAAGAAATTTCTAGAAACATACAACTGGCTAAAACTGAGTCAAGAAGAAACAGACAATTTGAACAGACTGATCACTATTAGTGAAATTAAATTTGTAATTAAAAGAAAAAAAGACTCAGCAAGCAAAAGTCCAGGACTGGATGGCTTCACTGGGGAATCCTCCCAAACATATAAAGAAGTAATACCTATTCTTCTCAAAATACTCCCCCAAATTGAAGAGGATGGAATAATACCAAATTCATTCTCTGAGCCCAGTACTACCCTGATAACAAACCCAGAAAAAGACACTACAAAACAAAATCACAGGCCAATATCTTAGATGAATATAGATGCAAAACTCCTCAACAAAAAGAATCCAACAATATATAAAAAGGATCATACATCACGATCAAGTTGGTTTTGTTCCAAGAACGCGAGAATGGTTCAATATTCACAAATCAATCAATGTGATACACCACATTAACAAAAGCAGGATAAAAATCACATGATCATCTCAGTAGAGGCAGAAAAAGCATTTTACAAAATTCAACATCCATTCATGATAAAAACTCTTATCAAAGTGGGAACAGAAGGAACATAGCTCAACATAATAAAGGCCATTTATAACAAGCCCTCAGTTAACATCATACTCAACAGTGAAAAGCTGAAAGTGTTTCCTCTAAATTCAGGAACATGACAAGGAGGTCCACTCTCACCACTTCTATTTAACATAGTATTGAAAGTCCTATCCACAACAATAAGACAAGGGAAAGAAATAAAAGACATCCAAATTGGAAGGGAAGAAGGAAAACCATTACTATTTGCAGATGTCATGATACTTTATATAGAGAACTCTAGGGGACTTCCCTGGTGACACAGTGGTTAAGAATCTACCTGCCGGTGAGGGGACAAAGGTTCGAGCCCTGGTCTGGGAAGATCCCTCATGCCGCGGAGCAACTGGGCCTGTGTGCCACAACTGCTGAGCCTGTGCTCTAGAGCCCATGACCCGCAGCTACTGAGCCCATGTGCCACAACTACTGAAGCCCATATGCCTACAGCCTGTGGTCCACAACAAGAGAAGCCACTGCAATGAGAAGCCCACACATTGCAATGAGGAGTAGCCCCTGCTCACCACAACTAGAGAAAGCCCACGTGTAGCAACGAAGACCCAACGCAGGCAAAAAATAAATAAAAATAAATTTAAAAATAATAAATAAATATGAAACTGGAAAAAAAAAGAAAACTCTAAAGCCTCCAACAAAAAGCTATTAGAACCAATAAATTAATTCAGTAAAGTTGTATGATACAAGATTAATATACAGAATTTATGACTTTTCTATACACTAATAGTGAAATACAGAAAAAGTGAAAAAAAAATCCCATTTAAAACTGCAACAAAAAGAATAAAATACCTAGGAATAAACGTAATCAAGGAGGTGAAAAGCCTATACTCTGAAAACAATAAAACATTGATGAAGCACACTGAAGATGATAAAAAGAAATGGAAAGATATTCCATGCTTTTGGATTGGAAAAATTAATATTATTAAAATGGTCATACTTCCCAAAGCAGTCTACAGATTTAATGCAATCCCTATCAAAATACCCATGACATTATAATAACAGAACTAGAACAAATAATCGTAAAATTCATATGGCACCACAAAAGACCCCAAATTGCCAAAGCAATCCTGAGAAAAATGAACAAAGCCAGAGGCATCACATTTCCAGATGTCAGACTATATGACAATGCTACAGTAATCAAAACAGCATGGTATTGGCACAAAAACAGACATACAGATCAATGAAACAGAATAGAGAGCCCAGAAATAGCCCATGCACCCTATGGTCAATTAATCAATGATAAATGAGGCAAGAATATGCAATGGAGAAAAGACAGTCTCTTTAATAAGTGGCACTGGGAAAACTGCACAGTTATGTGTAAAACAATGAGATTAGAACATTTCCTCACACCATATACAAAAATAAACGCAAAATGGAGTAAAGACTTAAATGTAAGACATGAAACCATAAAATCCTAGACGAGGACACAGGAAAGACATTCTTTGACATAAATTATAGCAATATTTTTTTTGGATCTGTCTCCTAAGGAAAAAGAAATAAAAGCAAAAATAAAGAAATGGGACCTAATTAAACTTAAATGCTTTTGCACAGCAAAGGAAACAAATGACAAAATGAAAAGACAACTTCCAGAATGGGAGAAAATATTTGCAAATGATATGACCAACAAGGGGTTAATATCCAAAATATATAAACAGCTCAAACAACTCAATGTGAAAAAAAGAAACAATCCAATCATAAAATTGGGCAATGACCTGGATAGATATTTTTCCAAAAAAGACATACTAATGATTAACAGGCACATGAAAAGTTGCTCAATATCAGTAATTATTAGAGAAATGCAAACCAAAACAACAATTAGATATCACCTCACACCTGTCATAATGGCTATCATCAAAAAGTCTACAAAGAACAAGTGTTGACAAGGATGTGGAAAAAAGACAACCCTTGTACACTGTTGGTGAAAATGTAAATAGGTGCAGCCAATATGGAAAACAGTATGGAGGTTTCTCAAAAAGACAAATATAGAACTGATCCAACAATTTCACTCCTTGGTATATATACAGAAAAAAAATGAAAACACTTATTCGAAAATATACATGCACTCCAACGTTCATTTCAGCACTATTTACAATAGCTGAGATATGGAAGCAACCCAAGTATCCATAAACAGACAAATGGATTAAGAAGATGTGGTGCATATGTGTGTATACATGAAATTTTGCCATTTGCAGCAATGTGGGTGGACCTAGAGAATATTATGCTTAATGAAATGTCAGACAGAGAAAGACACAATACTGTATGATAACACTTATATGTGGAATCTAAAAATAATACGAGGGATGTGTGTAGCAAAACAGAAGGAGTCACAAATATAGAAGACAAACTTGTGGTTATCAGTGGGGAGAGGGAAGGGGCAAGGGGAAAGCTAGAGGTATGGGATTAAAAGACACAAACTACTATGTATAAAACAGATAAGAAACAAGGATACATTGTATAGCACAGAGAATTATAGCCATTATCTTATAATAACTTTTAATGGGGTACAATCTGTTAAAATACTGAATCACTATGCTGTATTCTTGAAACTATTATAATATTGTAAATCAACCATACTGCAATGAAAAAATGAAAAGATGTACCAATGACATAGATAAAAAATCTCTTTCACTAACTCACTTCTAATCAATGCTCTACGTGTATAGATCTTACACCCCAAATATTTCTCAAATAATTTTCCTCTTTTCTTCCTTAGTACCACTAACGTACTGCTTTCTATACATAGTCATAAAGATGTAACCAAAATACAATTCAAACCACATTAGTCAACTGTTGAAATCTTTCAGTCCCTTATTAACACATTCAGGATAAAGCCCAAGCTCTTAGAGTGCACACATGGCCCCTCTGCCTCTGTCACCCTCTCTCCCATCACTTCCCAACACTGTGTTTAACATAATCCAGTTGCTAGCAAACTCCCCATTCACTATGCTATTTGTCATTTCTGCTCCTTGTTTAATTTCATCCCTTTGTTCTGGAATCCTTTCCTGTTGTGAGCTCCCATATCTGCTCTTTACCTGGGTAATTCCTATGTAAGACTTGGCTCAGGCCTTACTCCCAAAGTCTTTCTAAGTCTTCTTGCTTTTCTTTTTTCACCCCATTGTGTCAAATACTCTTTCTATGGACTTCCCAATGCCTCTCTCTATCATCAACCTCACACAGTATGTTACAATTAGCTTTGTAGGTTCATGTATTGCCTTCCCAGCAGACTAACAGCCCAATGGGGGCAAAGACTGTGTACAAGTTGGCACCTGTATAACCCCAGTTCTTAGCACAGTAGTTGGCATGTGATTGGATTCAAAACATATTTTTACTGGACAAATGCATTGTATCTTTTACTAGAATTCCTGAATAGTCTCTTAGAGAGTGCCAACTAAATGGAAAATAGCACAGGCATTTTGGCCAAAGACATATTGTTTGTTCTATTTTTCTGATTTTCACCTAATTTTAATTATATTAAGATTCAAGAACATTTGAAAATGCATCTTGAAAACAAATTAACAGTACACTGAATACCTACTTGTTAAACGTTTCAATGACAATTGTAATTTTTTCTCCATTTCTCTGGTACACATCCAAAGAGGAGGTTACAATCATTGTTTTATTTAACCATGTTTACACATTCCCATTCCTTTACTCTGCAGAGGTTTTCAACAAATTTAAAATGTTCTTGGACACAAGAACAAATATGATACAATCTACCGCAAAATTAGACATGAGCTAAACATGATCTAATAATACCCATTATGTGTTTATTTTACATTTTAATATTTATTTGTGCTCTGCTAGACCTGAGCCAAGTCTTAAATGATTGGCTTTAGTACACTGAGACATGACTGAGTTTCATACAGGTAAGAAAAAAATAAAAACCAATGGAGAGATATCAACTACACCACATATGTGTTTTAAAATAATTGTAGAATAAGAACATATTTTAGATGATTTAAAGAAAGCATTTTATATGAATCATATCATTCACTGCATAAAAATATGATTTTTAATACTTATTTGATATTCCTAATAACTCTGAATACCGCACAGTAGAAAATTAACTCCTTACTTTCACATACCAGAGGGTGATAACATCCTGCTTTTCAGATGAAGAAAACTAGTGCACATAATCCTCGGCTGCTCTCTTAGATCTGTGATGTCATGACTTGTGACTGCTAGAAGCCCTGGCTAGAGGTGCCATTTCACCTTCAGTTCCATGTATCCACAAAAGATTTTGTGTTAACATCTAAGGGTTTTAGGATTACTAGGTAAACAGTTTCCTGCCACATTCTTTCTTCTTGATTTTTTAAAATCTATTTCAATCATATACTTTTTAAAAAACAGATTTATTTAGATATAATTCACATACAATAACATTTACGCTTTCAAAATGTGCTGTTCAGTATTTTTTGGTATATTCAGAGAGTTGTGCAACAATCACCACCAAGCAATAATAATGAGCCCAAAACACACAATAGTCTGGCTGTCATCCCAGACCATCCCTACTCTTATGTTCCTGGCCTGCTCACTCTTAAATTCTATCTCCATCTGTTTCCTGACTTTTTGATCCTTTTTCTCATGTAACGCTTGCTTCTGCCCTGGAGATTTGGCATTTATATTTTGTCTCTGGTTTCTGACAGTCTTCAAGAACTTTGGCATAGAGCTGCTCACCAGCTCTCTCATTTTGGTTACCTCCCGGGTGCTCCTGTCTTAGCTGTTCTTTAAAAATCTGTGCATGGTTATAGCCCACCCCAACACTCCAGCCAGTTAACTATTTCCTGTAAGAGGGTCATGCAAACATTTTGCTTCCAATTTTTGTTTCTTGGGACTCTGTCTTCAATGAAGCTCTAACAACAGGAATGAGCCCAGAATATCTTGATGTACAACGCTTGTGAAACAAGAGGTGAAGAAAAAGTAGAGATCTTGTTGAGGAGAAATTTAGGGCATCCCCAGGAATTGGGAATTGCTTCTAGGCCAGGTACATAAAGATATGAGGTATATATACCCCAGGGAGGTGCAGATGAGTTGCCTGTGGCTCCTGAGTCTAGATCATCCCTGAAGGCTTTGCACAGATATACACGGGTGATTCTCAGCACAGAATGAACCACGTCTCAGAGTTCATGTTGGGAGTGGGAGAGTATGTGAGGGAGCATTTATGGCTGTCACTTTGATAGGGACAATACTGGCATTGAAAGGACAGGGACCAGAGATGTTGAACTTCCTGCAGGACATAGGGCAGCCCTGCACAAAGAGTATTTGTTAGTGTCCTGCATGACTTGGAATGCCTAATGGGAGACATGAAAAAATAGGTGTCATCAAATGTTGAATGAGTCTGAATGGGTGAAGACTACTGACCTATCCCATCAGCTCTCTACATGTCTGCTGCCTTTGGTCTTACACCCTGCCCTAACCAGTGACGTGGGCCACAAACCCTGCCCTGCCCTCCTGGGGCTTCCCTGAACACCAACCTGACCTCTTACAAGGAGATCTTTCTTTTCCTTTTCCTCAGAATAAGCTGGTTATGAGGCCCAGGAAGAGCTATGGTTGGACAGCTCCAGCCCTGGAAAAGGGTTTCAGAGCCAGAATAAGAGCGTGGACTCTGCACCCAGACCGTGTAGATTTGAACCACAGCGTTGCAACTTACTATCAGTTAAGACCTTGAGGAAAACACCAAACTTTCTCTTGCCTCAGTTTCTCCCTCTGTAAAAATGGGGTAATATTGGTCCCTGTCCTAGAGGTTTGTTGTAGGATTAAATGTGTCAATAAGTATAAAGTGCTTGTGAGAGGGTCTGGTATAGAGTAAATAATATGTTAGCTATTATTATCAAGAAGCCTACATCACTGATGACTTATCCTGGCATAGGAAGGTCAAATGCCACATCAATCAAGATATGTGACCTTGAGCATTTCACTTTATCCATCTGACTTTGTGTTCCTTACTGTAAAATGAGATGAATAATTCCTGCCCCTATTTGTCCCACAATGACTTAAAGGTTATCTTGCAAAGGCTCAGGGCACACAGCAGCGAGCACCACATAATGCAGGGAGGAACTCACAGGTGAGTGCCAGCACGAGCAAGAGACCCCTGCTTTTACAATTTCCTGGAGAGATGTGTTTGGGGCATAGGGCTGGGTGCTGGCAGAGGTACTTTGCCTCCTGCTGTTTTCTTTCTTTTTTTTTTTTTTTTTTTTGCGGTACGCGGGCCTCTCACTGTTGTGGCCTCTCCCGTTGCGGAGCACAGGCTCCGGACACGCAGGCTCAGTGGCCATGGCTCACGGGCCCAGCCGCTCCGCGGCATGTGGGGTCTTCCCGGACCGGGGCACGAACCCGTGTCCCCTGCATCGGCTGGCGGACTCTCAACCACTTCGCCACCAGGGAAGCCCCTGTTTTCTGTTTTTAATGGGGAGTGCGTACCAGTGATATGCCTTTGGGGAACAGATGCTTTGAGCTTTGGTGTCAGTTTTTTAAAGATGTACTGGAAAAAGCCAGGTTTCTAGCACCTGGAGACGGTGAAGGAAGTGGCCTGGCCACCCACAGAGACAGGTCCACAGTCAAGAACCAGCACTCCTGTTTTTCAGTACAAGAGTAAAAGATAAAATGTAAGTAAACAGATTTTTAGAATTGTTAAGCACTATGTAAATTATTCTACTTATGAATACCAAAAAGTCATGGCAAAAGATTACAATGAAGAATACCATATGTAGACTATATAGTGCACACGATATTATGTTCTTAATCCTAAATATATAACTCTGTTTAAATAATAAGCGTTTCTGATTTTAAAATGACCTTTACTTATGACTGATAGCTCACAACTGGGAAAAGGGACCCCAAGGATTGCGGGGGAGAAAAGCAAAAGATTGTTTTAGTTAATGTAATTCTTGTTCTAACACTAATAGCAAGATTTTAAAGTCACTAATTTTTATAACTTTTATAATACATTCAGTTATTTGTAAATTCACTAGAATAAAATTCACATGTGTAATTCATATGCGATGCTGGAACTCGCAATGGAAATTTAATTTCGGAGAGGAAACTGAAAATAACTTGCCCCAAATCCAACAGGTGATATGTGACAGAGCTAGGACTCACATCTGCATCTGCAACACTGTAAACCAATAATTTCCAGTACCAGACAGAAATGGAAAATATTTAGCTTGCTTCAGTATGTAAAGTGATACTGCCCGCTGGCCAGGGCTGGCCTCAAGGGCCTCAGAGAAAGTGCAGTTGCTTGGAGTGCCACATGGTAACCTAACCCATTATCAAGATGTTAAATACTAGCCGCAGTCCAGAAAGCTTCC
Organism: Monodon monoceros; assembly: GCF_005190385.1. Lineage (NCBI taxonomy): Eukaryota > Metazoa > Chordata > Mammalia > Artiodactyla > Monodontidae > Monodon > Monodon monoceros. The sequence goes on along the minus strand of NW_021703767.1, from coordinate 117,038,052 downwards.
TCATGCCCCTTTCAAGCAAACCCCCACTCCACTCATTATAGGCAACAACTGTTCTGATTTTTTTCTTACCATAGAAATTTTTGCCTGTTTATAGATGCTATAAACGGAATCAGTATGTACTCTAGGTGTGCAGCTTTTTTCGCTCAGCAGAATATTTATGAGATTAGTCCATGCTGTTGTATATACCAGTAGTTCATTCATTTTATTGCTATGAAGTTTTCCATTTATGAATATATTACAATTTCTTAATTCATTATCCTTTTTTCCTGACCCAGATCCTTTTACTTATTTATTTTTAAATATTTTTTATTGAAGTATAGTTGATTTATTATATGTTTCGGGTGTACAAAATAGTGATTTGATATTTTTATAGATTATACTCCATTTAAAGTTACTATAAAATATTGGCCATATTCCCTGTGCTGTACATTATATCCTTGTAGCTTATTTATTTTATATTTAGTGGTTTGTACCTCTTTTTTTTTTTTTTTTTTAATTTTTGTAGTACGCAGGCCTCTCACTGTTGTGGCCTCTCCCGTTGCGGAGCACGGGCTCCGGATGCGCAGGCTCAGCGGCCATGGCTCACGGGCCCAGCCGCTCCGCGGCATGTGGGACCTTCCCGGACCGGGGCACGAACCCGTGTCCCCTGTATCGGCAGGCGTACTCTCAACCACTGCACCACCAGGGAAGCCCGGTTTGTACCTCTTAATCCCATTCCCCATCGTGCCCCTCGCCTACCCATCTCCCCACTGGTAACCACTAGTTTGTTCTCTGTAACTGTGAATCTGTTCCTGTTCTGTTATATTCATTCTTTTTTTTTTAGATTCAACATATAAGTTAAAATATACACTATTTGTCTCTCTCTGACTTACTTCACTAAGCATAACTCCTTCCAGATCCATCTACGCTATTGCAATGCAAATGGCAAAACTTCATTCCTTTTATGGCTGAGTAATATTTCATTGTATATATGTATATATATACCACAACTCCTTTTTCGTCCTTTTTTTTTTTTCTTCAGTTGCATCGTGCAGCTTGTGGGATCCTAGTTCCCAGACCAGGGGTCGAACCTGGGCCACCACAGTGAGAGCACTGAGTCCCAACCACTGGACCGCCAGGGAACACCCTATACCACATCTTCTTTATTCATTCCTCTATTGATGGAAACTTAGGTTGCTTCCATATCTTGGCAACTGTAAATAATGCTGCTATGAACATTAGTGTTACTGTTTTTGTTTCCTTTGAATACAATATCCAGAAGTGGTATTGCTGGATCATATGGTAGTTATGTTTTTAATTTTTTGAGGAAACTCCATACTGTTTTCCATAGTGGCTCTACCAATTTACATTCCCACCAATAGTTCACAAGTGTTCTCTTTTCTCCATATCCTTGCCAACACTTGTTATTTGTAGACATTTTGATGATAGCCATTTTGATGGGTGTGAGGTGATATTGTGGTTTTGACTTACATTTCTCTGATTATTAGTGATGATGACCATCTTTTCATGTGCCTGTTGGCTATCTGTGTGTCTTTTTTGGAAAAAAATGTCTCTTCAGGTTTTCTGCTCTGTTTTTGGTCAGGTTTTTGTTTGTTTTTTGATATTGTGTTGTATGAGCCTTTATATATTTTAGATATTAACACCCTAGCAGATATATCATTTGCAAACATCTTCTCCCATTCAGTAGGTTGTCTTTTCATTTTGTTGATGGTTTCCTCTGATGTGCAAAAGCTTTTAAGTTTGATTTGGTCCCATTTATTTTTGCTTTTGATTCCCTTGCCTGAGGAGAGAGATCCAAAAAATATTGCTAGAATTTCTGTCAAAGAGAGTACTGCCTATGTTTTCTTCTTGGAGTTTTTTGATTTCTGGTTTCAAATTTAGGTCTTCAATCCATTTTGAGTTTATGTTTGTATATATTGTAAGAAAAAGTTCTAATTTCATTCTTTTACATGTAGCTGTCCAATTTTCCCAACACTACATATTGAAGAGACTATCTTTTCCTCATTGAATATTTTTGCCTCCTTTGTCATAGATTAATTGACCACATGAGCATAGGTTTATTTCTGGGCTCTCTGTTCTGTTCCATTGATCTATATGTCTGTTTTTCTGCAAATGCCATGCTGTTTTGATTACTGTAGCTTTGTAGTATGTCAGAAGTCAGGGAGCATGATACCTCTGGCTTTGTCCTTTTTTCTCAAGACTGCTTTGGCTATTTAGGGTTCTTTGTGATTCCAAAAAGTTTAGAATTACTTTTTCTAGTTCTGTGAATAATGTCATGGGTATTTTGATAGGGTTTGCATTAAATCTATAGATTGCTTTGAGAAGTATGGCCATTTTAATAATATTAATTCTTCCAATCCAAAAGCATGGAATATCTTTCCATTTCTTTTTATCATCTTCAGTTTGCTTCATCAATGTTTTATAGTTTTCAGAGTACAGGCCTTTCACCTCCTTGGTTAAGTTTATTCCTAGGTGTTTTATTCTTTTTGATGCAATTTTAAAATTAAAATTTTAATATTTCATTATTAGTGTATAGAAAAGCAGTGGATTTCTGTAATTAACCTTGTATGCTGCAACTTTACTGAATTCATTTATTAGTTCTAATAGTTTTTGTGTGTGTGTGGAGACGTTAGGGTTTTTTACATGTAGTGTTATGTCATCTATAAATAGTGAAAGTTTTACTTTTTCCATTCCAACTTGGATACCTTTTATTTCTTTTTCTTGTCTTATTGTTGTGGATAGACTTACAATAACATGTTAAATAGAAACAGCAAGAATGTGGATCCTTGTCTTGTTCCTGATTTTAGAGGAAAAGCTTTTAGTTTTCACTAGTATGATGTTAGCAGTGGGTTTGTCATAGACGGCCTTTATTATGTTGATATGTGTTCCCTCTATGCCCACTTTGATGAGAGTTTTTGTCATGAATGGATGCTGAATTTTGTAAAATGCTTTTTCTGCATCTACCGAGATGATCATGTGATTTTTATCCTGCTTTTGTTAATGTGGTGCATCACATTGATTGATTTGTGAATATTGAACCATGCTTGCTTCCCTGGAATAAATCCCAGTTGATAGTAGTGTATGATCCTTTTATAAAATATAGCTGAATTCAGTTTGCTAATATTTTGTGGAGGATTTTTGCATCTATATTCATTAGAGATATTGGCTTGTAATTTTCTTGTTTTGTAGTGTCTTTGTCTGGTTTTGGTATCAGGGTAATGGTGGCCTCATATAATGAGTTTTCGAATGTTCCCTCCTTTTGAAATTTTTGGAATAGTTTGAGACAGATAGGTATTAACACTTCTTTATGTTTGGTAGAATTCTCCTCTGAAGTGGTCTGGTCCTAAGCTTTTGTTTTGGGGGAGTTTTATGATTGCTGATTCAATTTTAATTCTAATAATCTGTCTGTTCAAATTATCTATTTCTTCTTGATTCAGTCTTGGAAGATTGTATGTTTCTAGGAATATATCCATTTCTTCTAGGTTGTCCAATTTTTTGGCATATTATTCTCTTATGATTGCTTTTATTTCTGTGATATCAATTGTAATTTCTTCTCTTTCATTTCTTACTTTATTTGGGCCTGTTCTTTTCTTAATGAGTGTAACTAAAGGCTTATCAATTGTATTTATCTTTTCAAAACACAGCTCTTGGTTTCATTGATCTTTTCTATTTTTTTGTTTCATTATATTTATTTATGTTCTGACTTTTATTATTTCCTTCCTTCTGCTGACTTTAGGATTTTTCTTATTTTTGTAATTGCTTTAGATGGTAGGTTAGGTTATTTATTTGAGATTTTTGTTGTTTCTTGAGGAAGGCCTGTATTGCTATAAACTTCTGTTTCTGTAGAAAAATCAGCTGATACTCTTATATGTAACTCTTTTTCTCTTGTTGCCTTAAATTTCTCTCTTTATATCTAACTTTCACCATTTTAATTATGACATGTCTTGGTGTGGGTCTATTGGGGTTCATCTTGTTTGGGACTCTGTGCTTCTTATTCCCAGATATCTCTTACCTTCTTCAGCTTAGGGAATTTTTCAGTCATAATTTTATCAAACAAATTTTCTACCCCTTTCTCTCTCTCTTCTCCTTCTGGGACCTTTGTAATGCAAATATTAGTATGCTTGATGTTATGTTAGAGGTCCATTAAACTATCCTCATATTTTAAAATTTATTTATTTATTTTTGGTTGTGTTGGGTCTTCGCTTCTGTGCGAGGGCTTTCTCTAGTGGCGGCGAGCGGGGGCCACTCTTCATCGCGGTGTGCGGGCCTCTCACTGTCGCGGCCTCTCTTGTTGCTGAGCACAAGCTCCAGATGTGCAGGCTCAGTAGTTGTGGCTCACGGGCCTAGTTGCTCCGCAGCATGTGGGATCTTCCCGGCCCAGGGCTCGAACCCGTGTCCCCTGCATTGGCAGGCAGACTCTCAACCACTGAGCCACCAGGGAAGCCCTATCCTCATATTTTAAAATTTGCATTCCTTTTTGGTATTCTGATTGGGTAATTTCCATTATTCTGTCTTCCAGATTACTTATGTATCACTGAATCTGCTAATTCCTTCTAGTGTACTTTTCATTTCTGATATTATTATTATTTTTTTTTAGCTCTGATTGGTTCTTCTTTACATTTTCTTGTTCTTTGTTGAAATTTTCACTATGGTCATCTTTTCCCAAGTTCAGTTAGCATTCTTATTACTATTGCTTTGAACACTTTATCAAGTAAATTATTTGTGTCTGTGTCATTAGGGTTTTTTCAGAGATTTTTTTCCCTTGTTTTCTTTTGAAATATATTTGGCTTTTCATTTTGTTTAACTTTCTCTGTCTTTCTAGATTAGATGAAACAGTTACCTATCCCAGTATTAAAGGCGTGTCCTGTGTGGGAGCATCCCTATGCAGTTTGTGTGTGCCCACTGGCTTTGGTGGGAGAGCTGGATCTGAAGTGAGCACAGGCTATGTCTTCTCCAGGGGTACAGTGGCAACCAATGCATTGGTGGGATGTAGGGCTGGAGTGGGAGGATCTAGAGCTAGAGCCAAGTATGAGTCAGGGCTCCTCCTATGCTCAATGGCAGTCACAACCTTATCAGGGGTAAGGGTAGGACCCAAGGGGTGGGCAGGAGCTGTGAGGGAGTTGGGTCTCTCATGGGTGTGATGGCAGTCTCCATCTTGGTTGGGGGTGTCACCAAGGCCCAAGGACTTGGGGCTGTACTTCTGTGCTTGTTTGACATTTTCCCCCAGTGTGTGTGCCCTAGTTTTAGGCTTGGGTGGGGCCAGAGAGGTTGGGGCCATACTACTGAGTAGGTTTCATTCCCTCCCAAGTGTAAACATGGATGTTTGTGCCAGAAATGCTGGTCTTCTCCCTGGAGCTGGTTTCACGTCCTCCTAAATGTGTGCACACATGCATATATCTGCAATGGCTGCCTCTGTCCTGGTCAAAGGCAGTGCCAGGGCCCAAGCCAGCTATGTTCCCTCTTAGTGTGCACATCCTCATTTGCAATGGCTGCCTCTGTCTTAGTTGGGAGCAGCACCAGAGCAAAAGGGGCCCGAGCAGGAGCCCAGTGAGAGCTGGGGGGTATGCTAGTGGTGGTCCTGGCAAGCCAGCCAGAACACCAGGCAGTTTTCAATTGGCTGTCTCCATGCTGTGACTGGGAGTAAGCAAGTTTGTGTGTATACTCTTGAAGGGCAGAGTCTCAGTTTCTTACAGCCCTCTCGTAAGCTTCACTGATTTTCTTTTTTTTAAATTTATTTATTTATTTATTATTACTTGGCTGCATTGGGTCTTCATTGCTGTGCACAAGCTTTCTCTCGTTGCGGTGAGTGGGAGCTACTCTTCATTGTGGTGCACGTGCTTCTCATTGTGGTGGCTTCTCTTGTTGTGGAGCACAGGCTGTAGGTGCATGGGCTTCAGTTGTTGTGGCGCACACGCTTAGTTGCTCTGCAGCATGTGAGATCTTCCCAGACCAGCGCTCAAACCCATGTCCACTGCACTGGCAGGCAGATTCTTAACCACTGCACCACCAGGGAAGTCCCAAGCCTCAGTGATTTTCAAACCAGCTAAGAGGGCTCATCTTCCTAATGTCAGACCCCAGGGCTGGGGTGCCTATTATGTGACTTGAACACCTCACTCCCCAGAGGGACTCCCCAAGCCTGTGATATCCCCCTATCTTCTGGGTCCCCAGCTAGGGGTGTGGGTCCAGACTAGAGCGCTCCTCTTCCCTACCTACCAGACTCCATGTGGATCCTTCTTTATAGCCTTGGTGGTATAAGAGATGTTCTGCTAGTCTTCAGGTCAATTTCAGAGAGAGTTGTTCCCTATGTAGTTGTAGTTTTGATGTACGTGTTCATGAGGGAAGGTGAACTCAATGTCCTCCAACTCCACCATCTGGATCCCACCTTCTTTATCCATTGTCCTCGATGGAATCATGAGCTATTTCCAGGCTTTGGCTATTACAAATAAAGACTGCTATGAATATTTTTATACAAGTGTTTTTGTGAACATGTGTTTTTATTTCTCTTGAATAAACACGTAGGATTTGAATTACAGTGTCAAAATACAAACATATGCTTAGTTTCATAAAAAATTGCCAGAGCTTTTTCCAATTTGGTTGTACGATATTACACACCAGTTAAAAATGTATGAGAGTTACAAGTGCTTCACATTCTTCCCAACATTTAGTTAGGTCATTCTTTTTCATTTTAACCATTCTGATGAGATGTGTAGAAATCTTCATGTGAATTTATTAGACATCTTCCTGTCACAAGCAATACTGAGCAGTTTTTCATGTGCTTATTGGTCATTTATATCTCTCCTTTTGTCAAATTTCTGTTGAAATATTTTTCTCATATTTAATAGATTTTCTTTTGTCTGTTAATTATTGAGTTATAGGGTTTTAAAAATATATATATTGTACATAGCAGTCTTTTGTCAGATATGTTTGTAAAGTGTCTTCCCTGTCTTTGGGTTACCTATTAATTTTTTTAATGTCTTTTGATGACAGAAGTTTTTACTTTTCATAAAGTCTAACTTATATTTTTTCTACTATAGTTATTGCTTTCTTAGTTTTGTCTACAAAACTTTTGCTTAAATTCACATTTCAAAGATATTATGCTATGATTATTTTTCTAAAGCTTTACAGATTTAGCTACTATATTTTAGTTTATGTTATAGCTTGAGTTAATTTTTCTGTATGGCATTAGATAGTGTTTGAAATTAATTATTCCCATATGGATATCCACCTTTTCTGGATCATTTGTTGACATTCCTATCCCTTTTGGAGTTCAGGGGCACCTTTGTCAAAACTACCATCAATATATGATTGTATTTCTGAACTCTATTCTGTTACTCTCTATTCTGTAATTTGTTTATCAGTCCTAGACTGATTATATTATTAATATATAATATTATATATATAATTAATATATAATAATATTATTATTATCGTGATTGTGTTAGGATTGCCCTAAATCTATAGATCACTGTGGAGTGAATTGATGCCTTAACAATTTCAGGTCTTCAAACCAATAAAACCCAGTAAATTGATTCCATTTATTTAGGTCTCCTTTATTACCTTCCATCAATGTATAGTAGTTTCCAGTGTGAATGTCTTTCATAGCCTTTGTTAAATTTCCAAATATTTTATGATTTTTGATGCCATTATAAATGGAATTATTTCTGTAATTTCATTTACCAAATTTTTTTCCTGTTAGTGTATGAAAATACAATTGATTTTTAATTACAATCTGTGACCTTGCTAGCTCACTTATTATTTTTAGTATCTTTATTATCGTTTCCTTAGTTTTTACTATGTTAAAAATTATGTCATCTACCAATAGAGACAGTTCTGTTTATTTTTGAACTTTAGGCCTTTTAAGTATTTTCATTGCCTTACTGCAATCAGCTTATAGCTCCAGTACAAAGTTCAGTAGAAATGGTAGGACTGGGGACAGAGTCAAGATGGTGGTGTGGGAAGACATGGACTTCGCATCTCCCCACAACTAGGGTGCCTGCCAGATGCTGGCGGGGGACCCTAACGCTTAAGGAGATGGGAAGAACCCCCAAGCGAACTTGTAGGAAGGACATGGGGGGACTGAGGGGGGAGGAGAAGTGGAGGGCAGACAGGACTGGAGCCCCTGAAGGGTGGCTGAGAGAGGGAGGGGTTCCCATGCCTGGGGGGACCCTAAGGAGCTTGGATTGGGGGGGAGCATGGTCAGAGTTTCCCCTGCCCAATTAGCCAGGGAAGTCTGCCCAGCTCTTGGGCTGGGTCCTATGCCCTCAGAGGTCCCCTCTGGGCTGGGTTGGTCCTGGGGGTGTAGGAGGGAGGCCGGGAGAGAACAGGAGAGGCAGGTGGGAGAGGCCCTCTGGAACCAGAGGAGCCAGAGAGGAGCAGAGGGCATTTTCCCCACCCCCTCAGGCTCAGGAAGCCTGCTAAGCTCCCAGGTTGATCCCTTGCCCTCCAAAGCCCACTCCAGGCCATGTGGTTACTGGGGGAATAGGAGGGAGGCCAGGGAGATCAGGAGAGGCAGGTTGGAGGGGAACCCCAGGACCAGAGGAGCAGGAGGCTGTATGCCCTGCCCACTCGAGCCCAGGAAGTCTGCTGGGCACCCAGATGGAGTGCCCCACCCTCTGAGATCAGAGGTGGGAGGCACGCCTGGGCCCCTTCTGTTCTGTTGGGTCCAAGCCCCATCCCCAAACCCCCAGAGCCATTTCCAGCCCCGTGGGGCCTAAGCATAGGCCCCACTCACCACCCAAACCTCGCCCCTGCTTAGGCCCTGCTCTCCACAGCCAAGGCCTTTTCTACTTTTTCTTTTTTTGTTCTCTTTTTTACTATTCTGGTTCTGTTTTACCTTCTGGTTGTTATTTCATCTATATTTTTATTTTTATATTTTTTATAACATAGCTATTAGTTTCCTAGTCTAATTTTATTTTTTACTTCATTATTGTTCTTCTTCTTTTTTATTTTTGCCACCCCACGCAGCTTGTGGGATTTTGGCTTACAAGCAAGAGGTCCAGCCAAAGCTCCTGAGGTGGGAGCTCTGAGTCCAAACCAGTGGACTAACAGAGAACCTCAGACCCAAGGGAATATTCATTGGAGTGAGGTCTCCTGGAGGTCCTCATGTCAGCACCAAGACCCAGCTCTACCCAACAGCCTACAAACTCCAGTGTTGGAAGCCTCACACCAAACATCCAGTAAAACAGGAACACAATCCACTCACAAAAAAAAAAAAAAAAAATGAGATGTCAAAAAAACATGTCACAGATGAAGGAGCAAGGTAAAAACCTACAAGACGAAATAAATGAAGAGGAAATAGGCAATCTACCTGAAAAAGAATTCAAAGTAATGATAGTAAAGATGATCCAGAATCTTGAGAATAGAATGGAGGCATGACTGAAAAGATACAAGAAGTGTTTAACAAAGACCTAGAAGAACTAAAGAACAAACAAACAGAAATGAACAACACAATAACTGAAATGAAAAATACATTAGAAGGAAATAACAGAATAGCTGAGGCAGAAGAACGAATAAATGAGCTGGAAGACAAAATGGTGGAAATAACTGCTGAGGAGCAGAATAAAGAAAAACAGAATGAAAAGAATTGAAGGCAATCTCAGAGACCTCTGGGACAACATTAAACACACCAACATTCAAATTATAGGGGACCCAGAAGAAGAAGAGAAAAAGAAAGGGTCTGAGAAAATATTTGAAGAGATTATAGTGGAAAACTTCCCTAAGATGGAAAAGGAAATAGTCACCCAAGTCCAGGAAGCACAGAGAGTCCCATACAGGAAAAACCCTAGGAGAAACACACACCAAGACGCATGTTAATCAAACTAACAAAAATTAAATTCAGGGAAAAATATTAAAGCAGCAAGGGAAAAACAAAAAATAACATGCAAAGGAATCCCCATAAGGTTATCAGCTGATTTTTCAGCAGAAACTCTGCAGGCCAGAAAGGAGTAGCAGGATATACTTAAAGTGATGAAAGAGAAAAACCTACAACCAAGATTACTCTACCCAGCAAGGATCTCATTCAAATTCGGCAGATAAATCAAAAGCTTTCCAGATAAGCAAAGCTAAGAGAATTCAGCACCACCAAACGATCTTTACAACAAATGCTAAAGAAACTTCTCTAGGTGGGAAACACAAGAGAAGAAAAAGGCCCATAAAAACAAACCCAAAACAATTAAGAAAATGGTAATAGGAACATACATATCGATAATAACCTTGAATGTAAATGGTTTAAATGCCCCAACCAAAACACACAGACTGGCTGAATGGATACAAAAACAAGACCCATATATATGCTGTCTAAAAGAGACCCACTTCAGACCTAGGGACACATACAGACTGGAAGTGAAGGGATGGAAAAAGCTATTCCATGCAAATGGAAATGAAAACAAAGCTGTAGTAGCAATATTTGTATCAGATAAAATAGACTTTAAAATAAAGACTGTCACAAGAGATAAGGAAGGATGCTACATAATGATCAAGGGATCAATCCAAGAAGAAGATATAACAATTATAAATATTTATGCACCCAACACAGGAACACCTCACTACATAAGGCAACTGCTAACAGCTATAAAAGAGGAAATCGACAGTAACACAGTAATAGTGGGGGACTTTAACACTTCACTTACACCAATGGACAGATCATCCAAACAGAAAATAAAGAAGGAAACACAAGCTTTAAATGACACAACAGACTAGATAGATTTAACTGATATTTATAGAACATTCCACCCGAAAGTGGCAGAATACATTTTCTTCTCAAGTGCACACAGAACATTCTTCAGGATAGATCACATCTTGGGTCACAAATCAAGCCCCGGAAAATATAAGAAAATTGATATCATGTCAAGTATCTTTTCTGACCACAACTCTATGAGATTGGAAATCAATTACAGGAAAAACACTGTAAAACCCACAAATACATGGAGTCTAAACAGTGCGCTTCTAAATAACCAAGAGACCACTGAAGAAATCAAAGGAGAAATTTAAAAATACACAGAAACAAATGAAAATGAAAATACAACAACCCAAACCTATGGGACACAGCAAAAGCAGTTCTAAGAGGGAAGATTACAGCAATTCAATCTCACCTGAAGAAACAAGAAAAATCTCAAATAAACAATCTAACCCTATACCTAGAAGAACTAGAGAAAGAAGAACAAACAAAACCCAAAGTCAGTACAAGGAAAGAAATCATAAAGATCAGAGAAGAAATAAATGAAAGAGAAACAAAGAAAACAATAGCAAAGAACAATAAAACTAAAAGCTGGTTATCTGAGAAGATAAACAAAATTGATAAAACATTAGCCAGACTCATCAAGAAAAAAAGGGAGAGGACGCAAATCAATAAAATTAGAAATGAAAATAAGAAATCACAACTGACACTGCAGAAATACAAAGGATTATAAGAGACTACTACAAACAACTATATGCCAATAAAATGGACAACCACGAAGAAATGGACAAATTCTTGGAGAGGTACAATTTTCCAAGACTGAACCAGGAAGGATTAGAAAATATAAACAGATGTATCAACAGTAATGAAATTGAAACTGTAATTAAAAATATTCCAACAAGCAAAAGTCCAGGACCAGATGGCTTCAGAAATGAATTCTATTAAACATTTAGAGAAGAGCTAACACAGATCTTTCTCAAATTCTTCCAAAAAATTGCAGAGGGACGAACACTCCCAAATTCATTCTCTGAGATCACATCACCCTGATACAAAAACAAGAAAAAGATATTATAAAGAAAGAAAATTATAGACCAATATCACTGATGGACATAGATGAAATCCTGAACAAAATAATAGCAAACAGAATCCAACAACATATTAAAAGGATCATACACCATGATCAAGTGGGATTTACCCCAGGGATGCAAGGATTCTTCAATATACACAAATCAATCAATGTGATACACCATATTAACAAGGAGTAAAAACCATACGATCATCTCAGTAGATGCAGAAAAAGCTTTTGATAAAATTCAACACCCATTTACAATAAAAACTCTGTAGAAAATGGACATAGAGGGAAACTACCTCAACATAATAAAGGCCATATATGACAAGCCAACAGCAAACATCATACTCAAAGTTGAAAAACTGAAATCATTTCCACTCAGATAAGGAGCAAGACAAGGATGTCCACTGTTGCCACTATTATTCAACATAGTTTTGGAAGTCCTAGCCATGCAATCAGAGAAGAAGAAGAAAGGAAAGGAATACAGATTGGAAAATAAGTAGTAAAACTGTCACTGTTTGCAGATGACATGATACTATACATAGAAAATCCTAAAGATGCCACCAGAACACTACTAGAATTAATCAATGAATTTGGTAAGGTTTCAGGATACAAAATTAATGGACAGAAATCTCTTGCATTCCTATACACTGACAACAAAAAATCAGAAAGGGAAATTATGGAAACAATCCCATTTACCATCGCAACAAAAAGAATAAAATACCTAGGAATAAACCTACCTAAGGAGGCGAAAGACTTGTACTCAGAAAACTATAAAACACTGATGAAAGAAATAAAAGTTGACATAAACAGATGGAGAAATATACCATGTTCTTGGATTGGAAGAATCAATATTGTGAAAATGACGCTACTACCCAAAGCAATCTACAGATTCAGTGCAATTCCGATCAAATTACCTATGGCATTCTTCACAGAATTAGAAGAAAAAAATTCACAATTTGTATGGAAATGGAAAAGACCCCGAATAGCCAAAGCAATCTTGAGGAAAAAAACAGAGCTGGAGGAATCTGGCTCCCAAACTTCAAACTATACTACAAGGCTACAGTAATCAAGACACAATGGTACTAGCACAAAAACAGAAATATAGATCTATGGTACAGGATAGAAAGCCCAGGATAAACCCATGCACATATGGTCACCTAATTTAGAACAAAGGAGGCAAGAACGTACAATGGAAAAAAGACAGCCTCTTCAATAAGTGGTGCTGGGAAAACTGGACAGCTACATGTAAAATCATGAAATTAGAACATTCCCAAACACCATACACAAAAATAAACTCCAAATGTATTAAAGACCTAAATGTAAGACCAGATATTATAAAACTCTTAGAGGAAAACATAGGAAAAACACCCTTTGACATAAACAACAGCAAGATCTTTTTTTGACCCACCTCCTAGAGTAACTGAAATCAAAACAAAAATAAACAAATGGGGCCCATTTAAACTTAAAAGCTTTTGCACAGCAAAGGAAACCATAAACAGGATGAAAAGACAATCCTCAGAATGGGAGAAAATATTTGCAGATGAAACAATGGACAAAAGATTAATCTCCAAAATATACAACCAGCTCATGGAGCTCAATATCAAAAAGCAAAAAACCCAATTAAAAAATGGGCAGAAGAACTAAATAGACATTTCACCAAAGAAGACATACAGATGGCCAACAAACTCATGAAAAGATGCTCAACATGGCTAATTAGAGAAATGCAAATCAAAAACACAATGAGGTATCACCTCACAACAGTCAGAATGGCCATTATCAAAAAATCTAGCTAACTACAATCCTGCAGCCTGTGGAACAGAAACCACATTCACAGAAAGATAGACAAGATGAAAGGCAGAGGGCTATGTACCAGAGGAAGGAAAAAGATAAAACCCCAGAAAAACAACTACATGAAGTGGACATAGGAAACCTTCTAGAAAAAGAACTCAGAATAATGATAGTGAAGATGATCCAGGACCTCAGAAAAACAATGGAGGCAAGATCAATAAAATGCAAGAAATGTTTAACAAAGATCTAGAACAATTAAAGAACAAACAAACAGAGATGAACAACACAACAGAAATGAAAAATACACTAGAAGGAATCAATAGCAGAATAACTGAGGCTGAAGAACGGATTAAGTGACCTGGAAGACAGAATGGTGGAACTCACTGCTACGGAACAGAATAAAGAAAAAAGAATGAAAAGAAATGAAGACATCCTAAGAGAAAATCCTAAAGATGCCACCAGAACACTACCAGAGCTAATCAATGAATTTGGTAAAGTAGCAGGATACAAAATTAATGAACAGAATACTCTTGCATTCCTATACACTAATGGTGAAAAATCTGAAAGAGAAATTAAGGAAACATTAACACCAACTTACACCAATGGACAGATCCTCCAAACAGAAGATAAAGAAGAAAACACAAGCTTTAAAGGACACAATAGACCAGATAAATTTAATTGATATTTATAGGACATTCTTCCAAAAACAGCAGATTACACTTTCTTCTCAAGTGCACATGGAACATTCTCCAGGATAGATCACATCTTGGGTCAGAAATCAAGCCTCAGTAACTTTAAGAAAATTGAAATCATATAAAGCATTTTTTTCTGACCACAACGCTATGAGATTAGAAATCAATTACAGGGAAAAAAAACGCAAAAAACACAAACACACGGAGGTTAAACAATACGTTACTAAATAACCAAGAGATCACTGAAGAAATCAAAGAGGAAATCAAAAATATCTAGTGACAAATGATAATGAACGCACGAAGATCCAAAACCTATGGGATGCAGCAAAAGGAGTTCTAAGAGGGAAGTTTATAGCTATACAAGCCGACCTCAAGAACAAGAAAAATCTCAAATAAACAATCTAATCTTACACCTAAAGGAAATGGAGAAAAAAGAAAAACAAAACCCAAAGTTAGCAGAAGGAAAGAAATCATAAACATCAGAGAAGAAATAAATGAAATAGAAACAAAGAAAACAATAGCAAAGATCAATAAAACTAAAAGCTGGTTCTTTGAGAAGATAAACAAAATTGATAAACTGTTAGCCAGACTCATCAAGAAAAAGAGGGAGAGGTCTCAAATCAATAAAATTAGAAATGAAAAAGGAGAAGTTACAACAGACACTGCAGAAATACAAAGCATCCTAAAAGACTACAAGCAAACCTATGTCAATAAATTGCACAACCTGGAAGAAATGGACAAATTCTTAGAAAGGTATAACCTTCCAAGACTGAACCAGGAAGAAATAGAAAATATGAACAGACCAATCACTAGTAATGAAATTGAAACTGTGATAAAAAAAAATCTTCCAACAAACAAAAGTCCAGGACCAGATGGCTTCACAGGTGAATTCTATCAAACATTTAGAGAAGAGCTAACACCCATCCTTCTCAAATTCTTCCAAGAAATTGCAGAGGAAGGAAACTCCCAAACTCATTCTATGAGGCCACCATCACCCTGATACAAAAAACAGACAAAGATAATACAAAAAAAGAAAATTACAGACCACTATCACTGATGAATATAGATACAAAAACCTCAGCAAAATAAGAGCAAACAGAATCCAGCAACATATTAAAAGGATCATACACCATGATCAAGTGGGATTTATCCCAGGGATGCAAGGATTCTTCAATATATGCAAATAAATCAATGTGATACACCATATTAAAAAATTGAAGAAGGAAAACCATATGATCATCTCAATAGACGAAGAAAAAGCTTTTGACAAAATTCAACACCCATTTATGATAAAAACTTTCCAGAAAGTGGGCATAGAGGGAACCTACCTCAACATAATAAAGACTATATATGACAAACCCACAGAGGGAACCTACCTCAACATAATAAAGGCCATATACGACAAACCCACAGCAGACATCATTCTCAATGGTGAAAAACTGAAAGCATTTTTTCTAAGATCAGGAACAAGACAAGGATGTCCACTCTTGCCACTATTATTCAACATAGTTTGGAAGTCCTAGCCACAGCAATCAGAGAAGAAAAAGAAATAAAAGGAATACAAATTGGAAAGAAGAAGTAAAACTGTCACTATTTGCAGATGACAGGATATTATACATAGAGAATCCTAAAGATGTCACCAGAAACTACTAGAGCTAATCAATGAATTTGGTGAAGTTGCAGGGTACAAAATTAATGCACAGAAATCTCTTGCATTCCTAAACACTAATGATTTAAAAATCTGAAAGAGAAATTAAGGAAACACTCCCATTTACCACTGCAACAAAAAGAATAAAATACCTAGGAATAAACCTACCTACAGAGACAAAAGACCTGTATGCAGAAAACTATAAGACACTTTTGAAAGAAATTAAAGATGATACCAACAGATGGAGAGATATACCATGGTCTTGGATTGGAAGAATCAATATTGTGAAAATGACTATACTACCCAAAGCAATCTACAGATTCCATGCAATCCCTATCAAATTACCAATGGCATTTTTTTCAGAACTAGAACAAAATATCTTAAAATTTATATGGAGATACAAACGACCCCGAATAGACAAAATAGTCTTGAGGGAAAAAAATGGAACTGGAGGAATCAGACTCCCTGACTCCAGACTATACTACAAAGCTACAGTAATCAAGACAATATGGTACTGGCACAAAAACAGAAATATAGATCAATGGAAAAGGATAGAAAGCCCAGAGATAAACCGACGCACCTATGGTCAACTAATCTATGACAAAGGAGGCAAGGATATACAATGGAGAAAAGACAGTCTCTTCAATAAGTGGTGCTGGGAAAACTGGACAGCTACATGTAAAAGAATGAAATTAGAACACTCCGTAACACCATACACAAAAATAAACTCAAAATGGGTTAGAGACCTAAATGTAAGACTGGACACCATAAAACTCTTAGAGGAAAACATAGGAAGAACATTCTTTGACATAAATCACAGCAAGATCTTTTTTGATCCACCTCCTAGAGTAATGGAAATAAAACCAAAAATAAACAAATGGGACCTAATGAAACTTAAAAGCTTTGCAAAGCAAAGGAAACTACCAAGAAGATGAAAAGACAACCCTCCGAATAGGAAAAAATATTTGCAAACGAATCAATGGACAAAGGATTGATCTCCAAAATATATAAACAGGTCATGCAGCTCAATATTAAAAAAACAATCCAATCAAAAAATGGGGGGCTTCCCTGGTGGCGCAGTGGTTGAGAGTCCACCTGCTGATGCAGGGGACATGGGTTCATGCTCCGGTCCAGGAGGATCCCATATGCTGCGGAGCGGCTGGGCCCGTGGGCCATGACCACTGGGCCTGCACGTCTGGAGCCTGTGCTCCACAGCGGTAGAGGCCACAACAGTGAGAGAGGCCCACGTACCTCAAAAAAAAAAAAAAATGGGCAGAAGAACTAAATAGACATTTCTCCAAATAGAAGATACAGATGGCCAAGAAGCACATGAAAAGCTTCTCAACATCACTAATTATTAGAGAAATGCAAATCAAAACTACAATCAGGTATCACCTCACACCAGTTAGAATGGGCATCACCAGAAAATCTACAAGCAACAAATGCTGGAGAGGGTGTAGAGAAAAGGGAACCCTCTTGCACTGTTGGTAGGAATGTAAATTGATACAGCCACTGTGGAGAACAGTATTGAAGTTCTTTAAAAAGCTAAAAATAGAATTACCATATGACCCAGCAATCCCACTACTGAGCATATACCCAGAGAAAACCATAATTCAAAAAGACACATGCACCCCAATGTTCATTGCAGCACTATTTACAATAGCCAGGTCATGGAAGCAACCTAAATGCCCACTGACAGACGAATGGATAAAGAAGATGTGGTACATATATACAATGGAATATTACTCCACCATAAAAAGGAACAGAATTGGGTCATTTGTAGAGACGTGGATGAATCTAGAGACTGTCATACAAACTGAAGTAAGTCAGAAAGAGAAAAACAAATATCGTATATTAACGCATATTTGTGAAGCCTAGAAAAATTGTACAGATGAACTGGTTTGCAGGGCAGAAATTGAGACACAGATCTAGAGAACAAACGTATGGACACCAATGGGGGAAAGCAGTGGTGGGTGGGGGTAGTGGTGTGATGAACTGGGCAATTGGGATTGACATGTATACACTGATGTGTATAAAATGGATGACTAATAAGAACCTGCTGTATAAAAAAATAAAATAAAATTCAAACAAATAAACAAATTTAGAAACAATAAATGCTGGAAAGGGTGTGGTGAAAAGGGAACTATTGGTGGGAATGTGAATTGATACAACCACTATGGAGAATAGTCAGAGGTTCCTTAAGAAAGTAAAAATAGAACTATCACATGACCCAGCAATCCCACTACTGGGCATATACTCTGAGAAAACCATAATTCAAAAAGAGACATGTACCACAATGTTCATTGCAGCAGTATTTACAATAGCCAGGACATGGACTGATGAATTGATAAAGAAGATGTGGCACATATATACAATGGAATATTACTCAGCCATAAAAAGTAACTAAATTATGTTATTTGTATTGAGGTGGATGGACCTAGAACCTGTCATACAGAGTTAAGTAAATCAGAAAGAGAGAAACAAATACCATATGTTAACACATGTATATGAAATCTAAAAAGAAAAATTGTAATGATGAACCCAGTGACAGGGCAGGAATAAAGACGAAGACATAGAGAATGAACCTGAGGACACAGAGGGGAGGGGGAAGCTGGGGTGAAGTGACAGTAGCATCAACATATATACACTACCGAATGCAAATTAGTTAGCTATTGGGAAGCAGCAGCATAGCACAGGGAGATCAGCTCAGTGATTTGTGACCACCTTGAGAGGTGGACAGGGAGGGTGGGAGGGAGGCTCATGAGGGAAGGGATATGGGGATATATGTATGCATATGGCTGATTCACTTTGTTGTACAACAGAAACTAACAATATTCTGAAGCAATTATACTCCAATGAAGATCTATTAAAGAAAAAGAAAAATTGTAGGACTGAACATCCTGACTTTTTTTCAGATCTTAGTGGAAAAGCACTCAATATTTTAGCATTAAGTAGCTTTCCCATATACCCTTTATCAAACGGAGAAAGTTTCTTACAATACCTTGTATGGTGAGAGTTAATCACAAATTATTTTTTAATTATTTTTTTTGCGGTATGTGGGCCTCTCACTGTTGTGGCCTCTCCCGTTGCGGAGCACAGGCTCCGGATGCGCAGGCTCAGCGGCCACGGCTCATGGGCCCAGCTGCTCCGCGGCATGTGGGGTCTTCCTGGACCGGGGCATGAACCCGTGTCCCCTGCATTGGCAGGTGGACTCTCAACCACTGCGCCACCAGGGAAGCCCTTTTCTCCTATTATTTATTTATTTATTTATTATTATTTTTTTTGTGGTACGCGGGCTTCTCACTGCTGTGGCCCCTCCCATTGCGGAGCACAGGCTCCAGACGCGCAGGCTCAGCGGCCACGGCTCACAGGCCCAGCCGCTCCATGGCACGTGGGATTCTTCCGGACCGCGGCACAAACCCGTGTCCCCTGCATTGGCAGGCGGACTCCCAACCACTGCGCCACCAGGGAAGCCCTTCTATTTTTTAAATAAAATGTTAATAGTTTTAAGTTTTACATTTCAATATCTGATTCATTTTGAGTTAATTTTTTGTGTAAGATGTGAGATTTAGGTTGAGGTGTATATTTTTACCTGTGGATTTCCAATTGCTCCAGCTATTTGTTGATAAAGCTATCCTTCGTCCAATGAATTGTTTTTCCACTTTTGTAAAATATCAGTTCAACAAGTCTGTGTGAATCTAACTTTGGACTCTGTATTCTGTTCCACTAATCTATTTGATTATGCCTCCACCAATAGCACACTGTCCTCACTACTGCAGCTCTCCATTAGGCCTTAATATTGGGTAGGATTTCTACCTCTTTGTTCTTTTTCATGATTGTTTTAGCTATTCTAGGGCCTGTGTCTTTATATATTGTTAACATGAAATAAACAGATTGCCAGATATTTCTCTAGCAAAGGTGGGTTTATTTGATATCAGCAGAGAATTGCAGTTATGTCTGTATCCATGGCCAGAGCGAAAAAGAAGTTGGGAGGGCTATAGTAAACACAACTGTCCATGGCTTTTCATTGGCTGAGTCCTTGCCAGGGAAGAAAAGGAGTCTTTCTTCCTCCTGTTAGGCTCTGCTTTTGTCGCAGGGCATGCGAACTTCCTGTTCTGGTCTCCTAATTCTAGTTAATTGAAGGTTTCTGTTTATTAATTTTTTGTAATATAAATTTTAGAATAAGCTTGTCTATGCCTACACAAGTTTTTCCTCTGTTTTTTTTTTCTGACTCAATAGAAATTACATTAAACCTATAAACCAATTTGGAGATAACTGTCTTTACTATGTTGAATCTTCCAATACATGAAAACAGTATATCTTTCTGTTCATTTACATCTTTGATTTCTTTCATCAGAATTTTGTAACTTTCAGCATATAGATCCTGTACATGTTTGTAAAGTTTATGAATAAAGTAGGAGAAATCATTCTACCTAAAACTAAGGCCTATTAAAGACTACCTAAGTCCTTCGTTTTCTTTGGAGTGATGGTAAATGATACTGCATTTCTAATTTTGATTTTCTATATGCTCATTGTTAGTATATAGAAATGCTGTTGATTTTTATGTCTTGATCTGTATCATGTGACCTTGCTGAACTCACTCATTAGTTCTAATTTTCTTTATTTGGTATGTAGATTTCTTGGGATTTTCCATGTAGATATACCTGTCATCTATTTGCATCTGTGAATTTATATCTTTCATCAAATTTAGGGAGTTTTCAGCCATTATTTTTTAATACCCTTTCAGCCCCTCTCTCTCCTTCTGATGATACAAAGGTTGGATTCTTTGTTACTGTCCCACAGGTCCTTGAAGCCCTGTTCATTTTCTTTTTTTCAGTCTATTTTTTATTTTTGTTCAGATTAGGTCAATTATACCAGGTTCACTAATTCTATCCTCTGTCATCTAGAGAGTTTAAAAGAATTTGTTACTGTATTTTTCAGCTCTATCCTTTCCATTTTGTTCCTTTAAGTAACTTCTGTTTCTATGCTGGGCTTCTATTTTTCCATCTGTTTCAGAGAATTTGTAATTGCTTGTAAAAGTCATTTTTATGATGGCTGCTTTAAAATCTTTGTCAGATCATCCAATGCCTGACTCATCTTGGTGTTGGTGTCAACTAATTTTCTATTCTCATTCATGTTAATTTTCCATCCTCTGTATAATGGGTCAATTTTTTTTTTTACTGTATCCTGGGCATTTTGGCTATTTTTTAAGGAAGGCCTGGGTCCTATTAATGTTTTGTTTTAGCATCAGTCCTCTGTTTATCTTTGGCCTAATTCTGTGAGCTGTGGTTCCAATGACAATCTAATTTTCAAAGTCTATGCAGTGCTATTTTGCTGTCTGCTGCTTCTCTTAGCTTATAACCTGAGGCTGCCACTGGTCTCAGCTAATGCAATTTGAGGGAGATGAAGGAGCTTCCCCAGGCTGAGTGATCTCACACCTCTAAGGTGCATGGGACAAAGAACATTTCCTAGATTGTGTATTTATCTTGGCATGATGCCGTCTGCCAGTGCTGCCAGCAGAATGGTGTTTCTGGGCTGTGGAGAAGAGTCTTGTGCCCTGTGGGGGAGAAGAGAACCTCAAGGGCCAGGTACTTGTGGTGGGATCCCCCTAGCTAGTGTCCCCTACTATGTGGTATCTCTGGGAAAGTGAGCTGAGTCTCAGTGCTGGCAGGGAGAAGGGCACTTCCTCTGGCTATTTAAAGTCAGTAAGCCTTTCCAATCTGTCCCTTTGTTGGTTCAGTCAGTTTTGCCTAGTGATGTAGGCAGGACTCCTAATCAGCCAGGGAGAGGAATTAGTCTATCTGTGCCAGCTCAAGGAGCTTGTAGTTGGTGTGCAAGATTGTCCAAGGACTAGAGAGTATGATCAGAGCTCAGGGTGAATCCAGACTTTGAAGGGCCAAAGCAGGTAGGATTTTGCAAGCCTTCCTTAAGAAAAACAGTACAAAATTAGGTATGAAAGTGAGTACTGCTTAAGACTTATAAAAGAAACACACATTTAACAAATCTAAAATTTTTTTAAATTGATAAATACCACAAACACCTCAAATCCAGAAAAATAAAATATTTTTATTAATTAAAAAAATCACAAATCAAATTGCAACTGTTTATGAGACAGCACTATAGAAAATGGTAAAGCAAGCTCAAATGATTGCAATTTGACTTTGTTGACTGTATTACTTTTCTGTTGCTCTGTAATTAATTACCACAAACTTAGCAGCTTAAAACAACATACATTTACTATCTCACAATTTCTGTAAGGAGTCTAGGCACAGTTTAGCTGGGTCCTCTGCTCAGGGTCTCACGAGGTATCAATTAAGATGTTATCTAGGCTGAATTATCATCTGGAGCCTTGAGTGGCTGAATCCGATCCCAAGCTCTTTCAGTTTGTTGACATAACTCACTTCTTTGCTGCTGTGTGACTGAAATGTCTATTTTATTGCTGGCTGTCAGCTGAAGGCCATCTGCACTTCCTTGCCACCTGGACCTTTCCCTGGGCTCACAAACAAACTGGCAGCTTGCTTCCTCAAGCCAGCAATAGAGAAAAGTCTCTCTCTATTCAGCTAAGAGTGACATCTTATGACTTTTGTCATATAACTAACCTAATCAAGGAAGAGATATCCCATCTCATTTTCATATTCTATTATTTTAGAAGCAAGTCATAGGCCCTGCCTACATTCAAGCTGTGATAAGTGCTGTCATAAATGGATGTAATTTCAATGTATAAGAAATTATTCAGTAGGAAAAAGTTGTTAAAGGCAGAGATCAAGATGGTGGAATAGAAGGATGTGGAGCTCACTTCCCTTTACTAACACATCATGTTTGTACATGTGGAACAATTCTCACAAAACACCAACTGAAAACTGGCAGAAGACCTCTTATACAATCAAAGCTGCAAGAAAGATCCCCATGTAACTGGGCAAGATGGAAAAAAAAAAAAAGACATTGGGATGGGACTGGTGCTCCTGGGAGGGAGCTGTGAAAGAGAAAAGTTTCCCTTGCCCTGGGAACCCCCTTTTTTGGCTGGGAGGTTCACTAGGACAGATAGAGAGTTGAAGGGGCATGGTATCTGCCTGCCTAGCAATCAGGGCAGAGAGAGACAGGAACTGATGGCTTTCATGTCCCTGCCCTTCCCAGCCCGAAATGTGCGCCAGGTGGGGCTGCTAGTATGTGCAGTGCCTAGACACTGAAACTAGGGCTTCAGTGGATGGACCCTGGGAGAGGACTAAGTCTAGCTGCACACAGATAGCCTGAAGGGCCTGGTGTGTGGTCCGGGCTGCCTAGTGCATGCAGGGTGGGGGGCGGGTATGCCACAGGAGTCCCAATATTAGCATGTGCAGGGCAGGGTGTGGGTATGCCATGGGAGCCTCATTGTCAGCATGCCATGGTGGGGTGTGGCTCCAGAGGCTGCAAGCTTTGTGACTTGAGGGCAGGGGCAGAGTGATTATTAACTCTCCCAGAGCAGGGGTGTGTCCTGGGGGCAGGCCCAGCAGCAGCAGTGTTTGTTAGCCTGCACATCAGGTGGTGGATGGCATCACAGAATCGCATATCCTTGGAGGACAGCCCCTGGGGAGGAGTATGGAGTGGTTCCTTTCCCAGCAGGAGCATTCCATTCCCACCTATATCACACTGCATCTTGGAGCTGGATCTGGGGTGGATGGGACCTAAGAGATGCCTACCACAGAGGCAGGTCAGGTTCTAGGCAGCAGTACAACCACTTTGATTCCTGCAGCCACGGCATTCCGGCCCCCTGCGCCAGCCTAACACTAGGTCTGGGATGAACACAATGGAGAAAGGGATGTGACCTTGGGCTACTTCTGAGAAAAACCAAGGACACCAGTATAGGTGGCACATAGGTTCACTGTGACCACACAGGCCTCACTTGCTTCAGCACTCACCTCTTTAGGCACAGAGCACACACTAAGGGCAAAAGAGTTTTATTGAACCCAAATCTCAGGGCTTCTACTCCAACAACTGGGGAGCAGACCTGCCCCTGACAGGGTTGTGACAGCCACAGATCAAAGAGGAGGCCCCACCCAACTTCCAGTGCAGGCTCTGGTCACTACAAAACCAAACACACCTCCTATCAAGGAATAATAGCCAGCACACTCTGAGGAAAGTTATGGCAGGCATCCATACCAAAAACAGCCCTGGCACCAAAAATAGCAGACTCACACAGGCTACACAGTGACTCTCCCACATAAAAACAGCCCTTCATGACCACAGTATATAACTGTTTCTCCTAAATACACAGAGACAGAGAAACTTGAGTAAAATGAAAAAGCAGAGGAACTACTCCCAATTAAAAGAACAAGAGAAATCCCCTGAAAGAACAAACAATGAAACAGATCTCTCCAGTCTACTAGACCCCATTCAAAAAGGAGGTAATAAAAATGCTAAAGGGGGCTTCCCTGGTGGCGCAGTGGTTGAGAGTCTGCCTGCCAATGCAGGGGACATGGGTTCGTGCCCTGCCAGGAAGATCCCACATGCCACGGAGCGGCTGGGCCCGTGAGCCATGGCCGCTGAGCCTGCGCACCTGGAGCCTGTGCTCCGCAACGGGAGAGGCCACAACAGTGAGAGGCCAGCATACCGCAAAAAAAAAAAAAAAAAAAAGGTAAAGGAATTAAGAAAGATTATCAATAGAAATGCAGATCACTGTAACAAGGAAGTAGAAACTCTAAAGAGGAACCAATCAAAATTAGACAACTCAATTGCCAAAATAAAAACCAAGCTAAAAGCAATGAGCAGCATTCTAAATAATGCAGAAGAACAAATAAGGGATGTGGAAGATAGAATAATGGAAATCATCCAATCAGAACATCAGACAGAAAGTCAAAACATTCTCTGACATAAATGGTAGCAATACTTTCTTAGATCAGTCTCCCAATGCAAAATAAATAAAAGCAAAAATAAACAAATGGGACCTAATCCAACTTAAAATCTTTTGCACTGCAAAGGAAACCATCAACAAAACAAAAAGACAACCTACAGAATGGGAGAAACTATTTGCATATGATGCGACTGACAAGGGGTTAATATCCAAAATATACAGACAGCTCATACAACTCAATAAAACAACAACAAAACACTCAATAAAAAAATAGGCAGAAGACCTAAATTGACATTTCTCCAAAGAAGACATACAGATGGCCAATGGAACAGTACTCAGCCATAAAAAAGAATGAAATATGGCCACTTGCAGCAACATGGATGGACCTGGAAATTTCATACTGAGTGAAGTAAGTCAGACAGAGAGAGACAAATATTTTATGATATCACTTATATGAGAAGTCTAAGGAATAATATAAGGGAATATATTTACAAAACAGAAACAGACTCATGGACCTGGAAAACAAACTTATTTTTACCTAAGAGGAAGGGAAGGTGAGGAGGAATAAATTAGGAGTATGGGATTAACAGACACACAACTCTATATAAAATAGCTAAGCAACAAGGGCTTACTGTGTAACACAGGGAATTATATCCAATATCTTGTTATAACCTATATTGGAAAATAATCTGAAAAAGAATATATATATGTAACTGAATCACTTCGTTGTACATCTGAAACTAACACAACTTTGTAAATCAACTATATTTCATTAAAAAAGCACTTATTCAGTAAAATTATATAATTCTCTAAGTTAATGGTAAGATAAGATTAAGTATAAGATAATGAAGAATTACACTGTGGCCCACAAAATGGTTTCAGAGCACTGTAATCCAGTCCACTGTTGGACTGGATTACTTTCTGGAACCTTGTGTGAGAGCACGGTATTGAGAAGCATCACCCTCAAGTATATGTATGAAAGAGAGAGACACACTACACGTAATGCAAATCAGAATATTCTATTTTGTACAAGGTTCAGTAAAATAAAAAGGAAGACCATGCTAATTCGAAACAGGAGTGAAAATGATATTAAAAATGAAAAAGAGAGAGAAATTGTGAACACATGAGACTTAGAAGTGTAGTGTTAGGGATGCTATGGATGAGCTGCACTTGTGCATGACCCCCTCCGCTCACTTTATCCATGGACCTATGGACAACACAATTGTCCTGGACACTTTTACGTCCCCTTGAACAAAGGGAAGAGAATTGGAAATCTTGTGAAAGACTGTGGGTATAAAAGTAATACCTCACACCTGTCCACAGTGTCAGTGAACATTAATTAACTAATACTGGAGCCTCAGTTTTCTTATCTATAAAATAATACTCTCTGTAAAACAATATTTTACCTATTAAAGAATACTAAAGTTTCTTCTAGTTATAAATCCTGTGATTGTATAAACGCTCTCAAATTCTCCTTGCTGTACTCTGAAGGAAAGTCATCACATATTTTGAGAGGTAAAAGTTAAACTGAATTATGGATTCTCAACTTAGAACAAGTCTTCAACAAGTCTTCACAAAAACTAAAATTTGGAAAATATTGTTGGAAAACTAATCTGGAGAATGTGTGGCTTATTTACATAAATACACATGTAAATAATTATAGCTGTTATTTGAATTGAGTATCAAAAATCAAAAATACGTTACAAATATACACCAGTATTGTAGGAGAGCATCTATTTCCTCAGTGTGGAAAATGCTAGATTAGATATATCCAATATTTAGAATTAGTAAAACTTTACTTTCTCATTATTTTTCTGAGAAATTTATCTCCCACTTTGAGTACTTACGCATCATCTGAAAGCCATAAAAATGTTTATAGGTGAGAATCAAGGGTGTATTAATAATATAAATAAAATAATAATGGTAAAACATGCTTATTTAATCATAACAAAAATCCTAAAAAGAGGGAATTATTACCCTTACTTATCAAGGCTAACAGAGGCTTCATTGAGGATTTTGTCCAAAATGGACAGAGCCAGGAAATCAAACCCTGGTCATATTTGGATTTCTGAAGCAAAAATGACATCATTTTATATATTTTTTATATCTGATAATATGACTGAATTTAATTATCTAGCACTTGCTCATAATTCCCTAAGGATAGATGAAATCAAAACGCTATTACAAGAGTGGTTTGGCTAATAATCCTCAAAATACCAACTCCCATGAAACTTTGAGGCATGGATATGAACTTAGCACTATTTCAGTTAAAAAAAAAAAACAACTAGATCAGTTCCAGATGTGGAGGTCTATGACCTGTACAATAAAATAGGACAGTGCCAAAAACTAAGGAGGAAACAAAAATGACAACCATTAGTTAAATGGGCTGCACGGATGTGTTTTTGAAAGCCAGTGACACTGTGGTCTCATGGTGCCAGAAGCCTGGAATACTATCTGCCCGATCATTTGGCAGAATTCCAAGTTTTGTTCCACAATTTGACCAAATGAGAAGCTCTACATTATTTTATATCCTGGGACACTATATAAATTAACAAAGAGTGATAAGTCAATTCTTTCTCTTAAGGAAGTGATTGCTTAAATAACACACATCCATATTTTCAATAATAAAAGAAAATATAATAAAATAATTACTGGTTCAATTTTGTGTTTCTGTTGCTCCCAGTTTTTTACCCTTCAAAACCTATTTCTTTCCCACATTCTTAAAGGGTGTGTCATAAAAATACCACATATGATAAAACTGGAGAGTCAGTACCTAGATATGATTTTACAACAGAGGGAAGAACAAAGGAATCTGGTAAAAGTTGTCCTGCTTTTTACTTTATGCACAACTTAGAAAAACTTATTTACAAAATACAAGCTCACTTTTGTTTTGATTGGCCTTCCCCTTCTTTAAATTATTTACTATTACTGTACAACTAATACTTATTAAAAATTTGCTATCACATAGCTTAAAATACTTCACAATTATACTTTATCATAAAAATGATTAGACCTCATTAAAAGTAATGGCATACACACACACACAAATCAGAAGCAAGAAGAGATTTGTTTGCTTATTTTTTAGCAGAGCTTTACCTGGAGGTTGGTGACATAAAGAAGAACACCCAAGAAATCCTCCTCCCTTAAATGAGTAGTAATCATACGAATTACCTGTCAGACAATATAAGAATGAGTAACTAGTTGTTTTGAAAAAAATGGCCCAAATGTCCATGGTCCCCACTCCTGCCACATCACTCTCTCTCTCTCTCTCTCTCTCTCTCTCAGAATGCACCTACCATCAGCTCACAGAGGAGGAGAAGACTCAGGCTTGATTTACAGATGGTTCCCCATGATATGCAGGCGCCACTTGGACGTGGACAGCTGCAACACTACAGCCCCTTTCTGGGACAGCCCTGAAGGACAGTGGTCAAGAAAATCCTTCCAGTTAGCAGAGCTTTGGGCAGGACACCTGGTTGTTCACTTTGCTTGCGAGGATAAAAAGCCAGATGCGTGATACTGATTCATGGGCTATGGTCAATGGCTGGATGACCATTTGGCTGGATGGTTAGAGACTTGGAATGAACACGGTTGGAAAATTGGTGACAAGGAAATTTGAGAAAGAGGTATGTGGGTAGACTTCTTTGAATGGACAAAAAAACATGATGTTATTTGTGTCCCATGTGAATGCTCATCAAAGGGTGACCTTAGCAGAGGAGGATTTTAATAATCATGCAACTAGGATGAGACATTCTGCTCTACTAGCCAACTCCTTTCCCAGCCACACATCATTGCCCATTGGATTCATGAAAAAAGTGGCCATGGTGGCAGGGATAGAGGTCAACATGGGCTCAGCAACAAGAACTTCCCCTCCCCAAGGATGACTGGGCTGTGGCCATCGCTGAGTAGCCAACTTGCCAGCAGCAGAGACTAACACTGAGTCCCCGGTATAGCATCACTCCATGAGGTGATCAGCCAGCTATCTGGTGGTAGGTTGACTGCATTGGACTCTTACATCATGGAAGGGTAGCGTTTTGTTCTTATTGGAATAGACGCTTACTCTGATATGAATTTGCCTTCCTTGCATGCAAGGCTTCTGCCAAAACTACCATCTGTGGACTTATAGAATGCCTTATTCACCATGATATTTCACACAGCATTGCTTCTGATTGAGGAACACACATTACAGCAAAAGAAGTGTGGCAATGGGCCTATGCTCATGGAATTCACTGGTGTTACCATGTTCCTCACCATCCTGAAGAAGTTGGATTGGTATAATGGTGAAACAGCTTTTTGAAGATTTGGCTACAGCACCAAGTAAGTGGCAATGCCTTGCAAGGCTGGGGCAAGGTTCTCCAGGAGGCTACATATGCTCTGAATCAGCATCCAAAGTACAATGCTGTTTCTTCGATAGCCAGTATTCATGAATCCAGGAATCTAGGGGTGGAAATGGGAGCAGCACCACTATCACCCATTAGCAAAACTTATGTTTCCTGTTCCTGTGACCTTATGCTCTGCTGGCCTAGAAGCCTTAGTACCAGAGTGAGGAATTCTCACACTAGGAGGCAAAACAGTGATTCCTTTACTCTGAAAGTGAAGACTGTCACCCTGGCACTTTGGACTCTTCATGCCTTTGAGTCAACAGGCAAAGAAGGGTGTAACTATACTGGATGAGGTGATTGATCCTGATTACCAAGGGGACATTGGACGGCTAGTCAACAATGGAGGTAAGGAAGAATATTCTGGAATACAGGAGATCCTTTAGGGCATCTCTTGGTATTACTATGCCCTGTGTTAATGTCAATGGAAAACTACAATAACCCAATCCAGACAGGACTACTAATGTCCCATGACATTTAGGAATGAAGGTTTGGGTAATTCTACCAGGTAGAAAACCACAACCAGCTGAAGTGCTGTCTGAAGGTAAAGGTAATAAATAGTGGGAGAAGGCAATTATAAATGCCAGCTATGACCATGTCACCTGTTACAGAATTGAGAATTACAACTGAGTATTCCTTACTCTGTTATATGTTGTATGTAGAGCAAATATCTTTGTTTTCCTCTTCTATTCCCTTATCATGTAACATAAGATATATTGACTTATTATCATGGTATTTACATGTTAATTTTATATCATAGTATTTAAGTTACTGGATATCAGGAGAAGAGTAAACATCACCCAAGGACTTTCTCTTCTAGGGAAGAGGTTAGTGTGTTTTCTTTTTTCTCTTTTTTAAATTAATTAATTAATTAAATTTTGGCTGCATTGGGTCTTCATTGTTGTGTGCGGGCTTTCTCCAGTTGTGGTGAGCGGGGGCTACTCTTTGCTGTGGTGCACAGGCTTCTCACTGCAGTGGCTTCTCCTGTCACAGAGCACGGGCTCTAGAGTGCAGGCTCAGTAGTTGTGGCGCACAGGCTTAGTTGCACCGCGGCATGTGGGATCTTCCCAGACCAGGGCTCAAACCTGTGTCCCCTGCATTGGCAGGTGGATTCTTAATCACTGCGCCACCAGGGAAGTCCCAGTGTGTTTTCAACTGTAGGAAGTATAGCCCTATCATGTCAGGTGGAAT
Source organism: Monodon monoceros (assembly GCF_005190385.1). Lineage (NCBI taxonomy): Eukaryota > Metazoa > Chordata > Mammalia > Artiodactyla > Monodontidae > Monodon > Monodon monoceros. The sequence continues at coordinate 117,007,783 of NW_021703767.1, read as the reverse complement.
TATCAACTTGTTATTATCTGGGTTCAAAGATTAAGTATGGTTTAAGGAGATATGTATGGATGCCAAGTTGACAAGGAGTGGACTTGTGATGGTTAGTTTTCTGTGTCAATTTGACAGGGCCATGGGGTGCCCAAATATAGAGTTAGACATTCTGGGTGAGTCTGTGAGGGTGTTTCTGGATGACATTAATATTTGAGTCAGTAGACTGAGCAAATCAGATTGCCCTCCCCAACATGGTTGATTCTCATCTGATCAGCTGGATGCCTGAATAGAGAAAGTGGAGTAAGGGAGAATTTACTCTCACTCTGTCTGAGCTGGGACATCAGTTTTCTCCTGCCTTGGACTTGTACTAGAACTATACCATTAGCTCACCTGTGTCTCCAGCTTCCCAACTGCAGATTGTGGGGCTTAGTCTCCAAAACCCGATGAGCCAATTCCATACATACATTCTCTTGGTTCTCTGGAGAACCCTAATACAGACACCTTCTGAGATTTTTCCATCTGCCATGTTGTGTTGTACGTTGCAGTTTCTCCCTTTTATTACTGTGGTACTCCATTGTGTGAATACAATACACTTTATTCTCCTATTGATGGATATTTTGGGATCTTTGAATTTGGTGCTATGAAAATAGCTGCTAGAAACATTATTGTACATGACCTTTGGTAAACATTTGCACTTACTTTTCTTGAGTATATACCTAGAAGTTAAATAGCTGAATAATAAAGTATATGTCTAGCTTTATTAGATACTTCCAAATGGCTTTCCAAAATGGCAAACCAATTTATGAGAGTTCCAGTTGCTCTCTACTCTCACCAACACTTGGTCTTGTTAGTCTTTTTAATTTTAAGCATTCAGGTCAGGCAAACTTCGAAGTGAGAGAAAGTATAGCTTTGATACTACTGCCTGTGTCCAGTAGAGAAGCTTCCCTCTATTTTTCTCATTTTCCTTATCCCTAGGGCCTTTCTCTGCCTTTAGTCAGCTGCCAAATTTATCCTAGCTTCTACTAAGATGTTAGTTGATAAAAATGAAAAACTAGAAGCCAACAAGCATCATCAACCTAATGATGTGTTTTTAAAATGTAACTATTTGCCCACATTTATATATGAAGTGATTTCATATAAGCTCTTCTGAAGAAAAAGAAAACAAAAACAAAAAACCAGAACATCTGTGGGGTAGTCATTAACGTTATTTACAAACTCTTTTCTTTCCTTCCAGGTATATAAGATTGCATTTTTTTTTTTACTCATTTAAGTTGGTTGTATCTACATGGCTTGCACTAACCAATGAATTGTGACTTCAGGTGAGGTACTTCACTTCTGGGCAGAAACTTTAAGATCCAGTCTGTGAGTGGCACTGTACACCTCCTCACACCCTGGCAATTATGAAAGACTGAATCAATATGGAGTCTTACCAGCATATGTCCTTGAGAAACTCTGATGAGCAGAGGTATTCTGATAACTTGCACTGGACATATGGGGTAAGCAAGGAACAAACCTTTTTTCTTATAAGCCACTAAGACTTAGGAGTTGTCACCACAGCATAACCTAGACTACCCTGACTGATAATCTGTCCATATTACTCTCACATGCTCTGATGACTCAATCTGCTGATGTTAACAATCAGCTTCCCCCTTTAGATGGGGTCTCCAGTTTGCAACAACCCCCAGTAATTATTCCTCACTCATTAATGTCATTTACAAGGCCTCTATAAGAATTTTGTTTGTTTTTAATAGACTACTTTATAGAGCAGCTTTAGGTTCACAGCAATATTAAGCAGAAGGTAGAGATTTACCATTTACCCACTGTTCCCACACATGCATAGCTTTGCCATCATCAACATCCCCTATCAGAGTAGTACATTTGTAAAAACTGATGAACCTACACTGACATATCATCATCATACAAAGTCCATAGTTTACATTAGGGTTCAGTCGTGGTGTTTTACATTCTATGGGTGTGGACAAATTTATGACATGCATTCACCATCATAATGTCATACAGAGTAGTTTCACTGCCCTAAAAATCCTATGCTCTGCCTGTTCATTCCTCCATCCCTTCCAACCCCTGCCTAGCAACCACTGATCTTTTTATTATTTCCATAGTTTTGCCTTTTTTGATATTTGCCAGAATATCACATAGTTGAAATCATATAGTAAGTAGCCTCTCAACACTGACTTCCTTCACTTAGTTATTATGCATCTAAGTTTCCTCCGTGTCTTTTTTTTTTTTTTTTTTTTCACTGAATGATACTCCATTGTCTGCATGTAATACTTTATTGCAGGTTTTTAGGTGGAGATGTTTTCAGCTTCTTTGGGTAAATACCAAGGAGCAGGTTTGCTGGATCATACAGTAAGAATGTTTAGTTTTGTAATAAACTGCCGAAGTGTTTTTAAAAGTGGCCGCACCACTTTGTATTTCCACTAGCAATTAATGAGAGTTCCTGTCATTCCACATCCTCACCAGCATTTGGTGTTGTCAGTATTCTGGATTTTGACCATTCTAATAGGTATATGGTAGTATCTCACTGCTGTTTTAATTTGCATTTCCCTGATGGCATATGATGTGGAGCACCTTTTCATATGCCATTTTACCATCTGTATATCTTCTTTTGGTGAGGCATCTGTTAAGGTCTTAGGCCCATTTTTTATTTCGGTTGTCTTCTTATTGTTGAATTTTAAGAGTTCTTTGTATATTTTTTGTAATAGTCCTTTATCAGATATGTCTTCTGCAAATATTTTCTCCCAATCTGTGGCTTGTCTTTCATTCTGTTGACATTCTCTTCCAAAGAGCAGAAGTTTTTAAATTTAATGAAGTCCAGCCTATCAATTATTTCACTCATGGATCATGCTTTTGGTGTTATATCTAAAAATTCATTGCCAAATCCATGGACACCTAGATTTTCTCCTCTGTTATCTTCTAGGAGTTTTATAGTTTTGCATTTTACATTTAGGTCTGTGGTCCATTTTGAGTTAATTTTTGTGAAGGGTTTAAGGTCTGTGTCTAGATTCATTTTTTTGCATGTGGATGTCTAGCTGTTCTGGCACTATTTGTTGAAAAGACTATCTTCACTTCATTGTCAAAGATCAGTTGACCATATTCATGTGGGTCTATTCCTGGGCTCTCTATTCTGTTCTACTGATCTATTTGTCTGTTCTTTCGTCCGTGCCACACTTTCTTGATTACTATAACTTTACAGTAGGTCTTGAAGTCTGGTAGTGTCAGTCCTCCAACTTTGTTCTTCTTTTTTCAAAATTATGTTGGCTATTTTGTGTCTTTTGCCTCTCCATATAAACTTTAGAATCAGTTTGCCTATATCCACAAAAGAACTTGCTGGATTTTGATTGGGACCACATTGATTTTATAGACAAGTTGGGAAGAACTAACATCTTGACAACATTGAGTCTTTCTATCCAAGAACTTGAAATATCTCTTCATTTATTTAGTTCTTTGATTTCTTTTATTAGAGTTCTGTAGTTTTCCTCATATAGGTCTTGGACACATTTTGGTAGATTTATACCTAAGTATTTCATTTTTGGGGGGTACTAATGTAAATGGTAATGTGTTTCAAATTTCAAATTCCATGTGTTCATTGGTGGTGTATGGGAACGTGATTGACTTTTGCCTATTAACCTTGTATCCTGCAACCTTGCTATAATCCCTTATTAGCTCCAGGAGTTTTTGTTGTTGATTCTTTCAGATTCTCTACATAGGTGATCTTATTTTTCCTGTCTTATTGCATTTGCTAGGACTTCCAACACAATGCTGAAAATGAGTGGTGAGAGGGGACATCTTGCCTTGTTCCTGACTCCACAGGAATTTTAGTTTAGATGTGACAATGTGTTCTTTACTAGGGGTAATTACATTTTACTGGAAACATAGAAGACTGAACATCCTACTTTATTCAGATAAATAAATTTTAAATAGTCAAATCTCTTCAAAAATGTTTCTTAAGCCAGTTAAAAAGATCATAATTTTACATATTTTATTAAGTTGTGATCACAGTGCATAGGAGGTTTCCTTACATTTTGGGAAAATTGTGAAAGACTTAGTTCATTTAAGAATCAAGAAAAAGGGAGAGAAATGGAGGACTGGAAACTACCAGTATGAAGGATATTACTTCCTACCTACAGTTAAGTATAACAACATGCCACCTTATAGGAAGCTATTTGCAAATAACCTAGTCTGCTTATACTCGGACAAGAATATGCCCTAGGAAAACAATTTCAAAAAAATCAATTAGGTTATTCTATTTTAAATAATTGCTCAGTTAAATTCATCAATTCTTGGACAATTTTTATAGTTTGACTCATGATTTACATACTTAGAAAACATGTTTGTTAAGAGATGTATCTTTTAGTATTATGTTTAGTTGCAAGTAACAGAGACCCAGAACAAGATACAAGTTACATGAAAGTCTGCCATTGGGCAGTCCAGGAATCATATAATATCTTTACGTTAGCTCTATTAGCCCTAAGGAGTTCTTAGGAACCCAGGCTTTTCCTACCCTGTGGCTCAACTATTCATGGTTTTCATTCCCCAAATCAGCTGGTGTCCCAGAAAAGATACTCCCTGAAATGAGGAAAGGTGTTCCCTGGAATCAGGAAAGACTCAAAGAGAGGCAAATGGTGTGTGCCAATTATCTTTTAAAACAGTTGCTACAATTCACATCTAGTAGGCCCAAATTTTGCTAAGTCATCACACCTAGCTGCATAGTAGGATGGGAAATTTTCTCTTTATTCCAAGTTTTCATGTGAAATCAATGAAATCACAGGTTATGATATTATGAAAGAAGAGAAAAGACTTAAGGGACAAGCTCACCTCTACCACAATTAGTCTCCACTCCTGAAATTTCCATGTAGAGGCAATGACTCTAGAGAACACACCTGACCTTTTCTGTCACCTCATTTGCTTGCCTCAGGGAATAGGGATGAGTTATTGGTCTGGTGAGATTGAAAGAAGCTGGGTAGGAGTAGTTCAGCCCTGTTTATCTTTGACTCTCTTTGGAAAGGCAGCCTGTCTGCAGGGAGAATACATTCCTAGCTCCTCCATGGAGTAAAGTTTATAGTGGCAGGCCTCCATAAGAAGGGACTGTGGATTTTTGGCTCTGCCTGAGACAAGAGGAGTAAATCTCAATCTGCATCCTTCTACAAGTCTATTGTAGTAAGTCCCCTACATACGAACGAGTTCCATTCCAAGAGCACATTCGTAAGTCCAATTTGTTCATAAGTCCAACGAAGTTAGCCTAGGTACCCAACTAACACAGTCGGCTATATAGTACTGTACTGTAATAGGTTTATAATACTTTTCACACAAGTACTACATAAAAAACAAACAAACAAAGAAAATAAAGAAAACCTTTTTAATTTTACAATACAGTGCCTTGAAAAGTACAGTAGTACAGTGTAACAGCTGGCATACAGGGGTTGGCATCGAGTGAACAGGCAAGAAGAGTTACTGACTCGAGGAGGGAGAGGAGGTGGGAGATGGTAGAGCTGAAGGATTGTCAGTGATAGGAGATGGAGGGCAAGCTGCAATTTCACTCATGCCTGACATTGATGGCACAGGTTATGGCTCCTTGCTGGAACCAGATGCACATTCACATCTTTGAAAGTTTGCAACTTGAAGGTTCATATGTAGGGGACTTACTATGTTCCCAAAGAACATAACCATGCCCTCTCAACAGCTTTGTCAGGATAAAGATAACATGTTTCTCACTCCTATGTCTCTCAATTGATTTTATTCACTGACAAAGAACAGTGATAGTATAAAGTGACCTCTCGAAATGCAAAAAATATGAACATGTTCTCTCTTAGAACATTAAAAAGCTATCAGCGAAGAAAACAGCACAATCTCTCCCTGATATCCATGTCCAGACAGGTGTTATAGCCATATCTCAAATCAGTGGCATGGATTACATGTAGACAGAAACATACAAAGACATACAGAACAGAGAGAAATATACAAACATAAAAAAATAAAGAAAAAATGGAAATGTTACAGTTGATGTAAAAATAAACTCAAGGAAACAGTGTAGCAGTCCCCAGATCATAGCTGACTATGAATCTGCTAGACCCCTGAATAAAATATTCCCACATCCCCAGTTAAGTCTTTTGTCAGGCCAGCAGGAAGGCTAGGTCACATCTTGGCAGAGTTGTACCTGATTGCCCATTAAATAGATACATTTCCCTTCTTCTAATCAAGGTAATAGTTTGATTCTGTCTGTGCTCATCTTATATTGTGCCACCAATAATTAAACTACCTCAATACAAGTGAATCTGTCAAATGCTAAATATCCTTTTACAAAAAAATCTAAAAGTAGCTATATTAATAAAAGAAATTAAACTCAGATGTGAATAGTAGGCATGACAATAAAGATACAAGTGTATCAATGTTTGAAATAAAATAAATCTCTATGTCACCCATGACATAGACATTTTTAAAGTTTTTTTTTTTGTAACAGTAATTTGCTTCTTCCTTCATAGTTAGAGGATTGCTGTGAGGTCAGTCTGGATTATGGAAATGGCTCTATTTGTATGTGCTTAAAAATAATTTAGAATTAATTTAGAATGATTATTAATTAAAATGTCATTGTTATGAAAGTACCTTGAAATGATTTAAATCAAATTTTTGGTATGGTTCCAAAAATACTGGACAAAAAGGGGGAGTGCGTAGTCATAGTTCTGGTTCTATTACCAATTTCCAGTGTAACTTTGGATACACAAACTAGAGCTTTTCAGCTTTCTATTTGTACATTAGAATGTAGATAGTCCTTAATGTTCCTTCTAACTTTAAAATTCTTTGCTTCTATTCATTAAAATGTTCTAATTAGAACTGGCATAATTTTGGCTAAGAAAATGAGTATATTTTAGTAAAGAAAGCTATGAGCTAGTGCTGCCCCCTTTTGTAGGCTTGTTTCATTCAGTTTTATAGTGGAGAAGGCGGAAAAGGCTTCCAGCAGCAATAATTTTTTACAAAACTAGACAAATATTTTTTCATTTTAATTATTTTCTCTGGCATCCCTCATCTGCCTAAACTTGCATAAGCAAGAGTTTCTAAAATTGTTTATTTTCTCAATCTGTTTTGCTTATTTTTAACAAAAAAAGAGTAAATAATGTTCAGTGATTGTTAGTGTAGACAACTGAGCAAACATGCTCCTGAAATTTTCAGGAAAAACGTGGTTTCAGCAATTTTTCCAAAATAAATTCTTCTGTGTCCTGGATCATAAAAGAGTTGCTACCATATATATATTTTTAACATTTTTATTGGAGTATAATTGCTTTACAATGGTGTGTTAGTTTCTGCTGTATAACAAAGTGAATCAGCTATACATATACATACATCCCCGTATCCCCTCCCTTGGGCGTCTCCCTCCCACCTTCCCTATCCAAACCCTCTAGGTGGACACAAAGCACCGAGCTGATCTCCCTTTGTTATGCGGCTGCTACCCACTAGCTATCTATTTTATATTTGGTAGTGTATATATGTCCATGCCACTCTCTTACTTCGTCCCAGCTTACCCTTCCCCCTCCCCATATCCTCAACTCCATTCTCTATGTCTGCGTCTTTACTCCTGTCCTGCCCCTAGTTTCTTCAGAACCTTTTTTTTGTTTTAGATTCCATATATATGTGTTAGCATATGGTATTTGTTTTTCTCTTTCAGACTTTCTTCACTCTGTATGACAGTCTCTAGGTCCATCCACTTCACTACAAATAACTCAATTTCACTTCTCTTTATGGCTGAGTAATATTCCATTGAATATATGTACCCCATCTTCTTTATCCATTCATCTGTCGATGGACACTTAGGTTGTTTCCATGTCCTGGCTATTATAAATAGAGCTGCAACAAACATTTTGGTACATGACTCTTTTTGAATTATGGTTTTCTCAGGGTATATGTCCAGTAGTGAGATTGCTGGGTCGTATGGTAGTTCTATTTTTAGTTTTCTGAGGAACCTCCATACTGTTCTCCATAGTGGCTGCATCAATTTACATTCCCACCAACAGCACAAGAGGGATCCCTTTACTCCACACCCTCTCCAGCATTTATTCTTTGTAGATTTTTTGATGCTGGCCATTCTGCCTGGTGTGAGGTGATACCTCATTGCAGTTTTGATTTCCATTTCTCTAATGATTAGTGATGTTGAGCATCTTTTCATGTGTTTGTTGACAATCTGTATATCTTCTTGGAGAAATGTCTATTTAGGTCTTTTGCCCACTTTTGGATTGGGTTGTTTGTTTTTTTGATATTGAGCTGCTTGAGCTGCCTGTATATTTTGGAGATTAGTCCCTTGTCAGTTGCTTCATTTGCAAATATTTACTCCCATTCTGAGGGTTGTCTTTTCGTCTTGTTTATGGTTTCCTTTGCTGTGCAAAAATTTTAACTTTCATTAGGTCCCATTTATTTTTGTTTTTATTTCCATTTCTCTAGGAGGTGGGTCAAAAATGATCTTGCTGTGATTTTCATCATGGAGTGTTCTGCCTGTTTTCCTCTGAGAGTTTTATAGTGTCTGCCCTTACATTTAGGTCTTTAATCCATTTTGAGTTTCTTTTTGTGTACGGTGTTAGGGAGTGTTCTACTTTCATTCTTTTACATGTAGCTGTCCAGTTTTCCCAGCGCCACATATTGAAGAGGCTGTCTTTTCTCCATTGTATATTCTTGCCTCCTTTATCAAAGATAAGGTGACCATATGTGCATGGTTTTATCTCTGGGCTTTCTATCCTGTTCCACTGATCTATATTGCTGTTTTTGTGCCAGTACCATACTGTCTTGATTACTGTAGCTTCGTAGTATAGACTGAAGTCAGGGAGCCTGACTCCTCCAGGTCTGTTTTTCTTTCTCAAGATTGCTTTGGCTATTCTGGGTCTTTTGTGTTTCCATACAAATTGTGAAATTTTTTGTTCTAGTTTTGTGAAAAATGCCATTGGTAGTTTGATAGGGATTGCATTGAATCTGTAGATTGCCTTGGGTAGTCATTTTCACAATGTTGATTCTTCCAATCCAAGAACATGGTATATCTCTCCATCTGTTTGTACCATCTTTAATTTCTTTCATCAGTGTCTTACAGTTTTCTGCATACAGGTCTCTTGTCTCCTTAGGTAGGTTTATTCCTCAGTATTTAATTCTTTTTGTTGCAGTGGTAAATGGGAGTGTTTCCTTAATTTCTCTTTCAGATTTTTCACCATTAGTGTATAGGAATGCAAGAGACTTCTGTGCATTAATTTTGTATCCTGCTACTTTACCAAATTCATTGATTAGCTCTAGTAGTTTTCTGGTAGCATCTTTAGGATTCTCTATGTATAGTATCAGGTAATCTGCAAACAGTGACAGCTTTACTTCTTTTCAGATTTTGATTCCTTTTATTTCTTTTCCTTCTCTGACTGCTATGGCTAAAACTTCCAAAACTATGCTGAGTAATAGTGTTGAGAGTGGGCAACCTTGTGTTGTTCCTGATCTTAGTGGAAATGGTTTCAGTTTTTCACAATTGAGAATGATGTTGGATGTGGGTTTGTCATATATAGCCTTTATTATGTTGAGGTAAGTTGCCTCTATGTCTACTTTCTGCAGGGTTTTTATTATAAATGGGTGTTGAATTTTGTCAAAAGCTTTCTCTGCATCTATTGAGATGATCATATGGTTTTTCTCCTTCAATTTCTTAATATGGTTTATCACATTGATTGATTTTGTGCATATTGAAGAATCCTTGCATTCCTGGGATAAACCCCACTTGATCATGGTGTATGATCCTTCTAATGTTCTGTTGAATTCTGCTTACTAGTATTTTGTTGAGGATTTTTGTATCTATGTTTATCAGTGATATTGGCCTGTAGTGTTCTTTTCTTGTGGCATCTTTGTCTGGTTTTGGTATCAGGGTGATGGTTGCCTCATAGAATGAGTTTGGGAGTGTTCCTCCTTCTGCTATATTTTGGAAGAGTCTGAGAAGGATAGGTGTTAGCTCTTCTCTACATGTTTGACAGAATTCACCTGTGAAGCCATCTGGTCCTGGGCTTTTGTTTGTTGGAAGATTTTTAATCACAGTTTCAATTTCAGTGCTTGTGACTGGTCTGTTCATATTTTCTATTTCTTCCTGGTTCAGTCTCAGATGACTCTGATTCTCTAAGATTTGTCCATTTCTTCCAGGTTGTCCATTTTATTGGCATATAGTGGCTTGTGGTAATCTCTCACGATCCTTTGTATTTCTGCAGTGTCAGTTGTTATTTCTTTTTCATTTCTAGTTCTATTGATTTGAGTCTTCTCCCTTTTTTCCTTGATGAGTCTGGCTAATGGTTTATCAATTTTGTTTATCTTCTCAAAGAACCACCTTTTAGTTTTATTGATTTTGCTATTGTTTGCTTCGTTTCTTTTTCATTTATTTCTGATCTGATCTTTATGATTTCTTTCCTTCAGCTAACTTTGGGGTTCTTTTGTTCTTCTTTCTCTAATTGCTTTAGGTGTAAGATTAGGTTGTTTATTTGAGATGTTTCCTGTTTCTTGAGGTGGATTGTATTGTTATAAACTTCGCTCTTAGAACTGCTTTTGTTGCTTTCCATAGGTTTTGCGTTGTCATGTTTTCATTGTCATTTGTTTCTAGGTATTTTTTGATTTTCTCTTTGATTTCTGCAGTGGTCTCTTGGTTATTTAGTAGTGTATTGTTTAGCCTCTATGTGTTTGTATTTTTTACATATTTTTTCCTGTAATTAATATCTAGTCTCATAGCCTTGTGATTGGAGAAGACACTTAATACAATTTCAATTTTCTTAAATTTACCAAGGCTTGATTTGTGAGCCAGGATATGATCTATCCTGGAGAATGTTCCATGAGCACTTGAGAAGAAAGTGTAATCTGCTGTTTTTGGATGGAATGTCCTATAAATATCAAATAAATCCATCTTGTTTAATGTATTATTTAAAGCTTGTGTTTCCTTATTTATTTTCATTTTGGATGATCTGTCCATTGGTGAAACTGGGGTGTTATCGTCCCCTAGTATGATTATGTTACTGTCGATTTCCCCTTTTATGGCTGTTAACATTTGCCTTATGTATTGAGGTGCTCCTCTGTTGGGTGCATAAATATTTACAATTGTTATATCTTCTTCTTGGACTGATCCCTTGATCATTATATACTGTCCTTCTTTGTCTCTTCTAATATTCTTTATTTTAAAGTCTATTTTGTCTGATATGAGAATTGCTACTCCACTTTCTTTTGATTTCCATTTGCATGGAATATCTTTTTCCATCCCCTCACTTTCAGTCTGTTTGTGGCCCTAAGTCTGAAGTGGGTCTCTTGTAGACAGCATATATATGGGTCTTGTTTTTGTATCCATTCAGCCAGTCTATGTCTTTTGGTTGAGGCATTTAATCCATTTACATTTAAGGTAGTTATCAATAGGTATGTTCCTATTACCATTTTCTTAAATGTTTTGGGTTTGTTATTGTAAGTCTTTTCCTTCTATTGTGTTTCCTGCCTAGAGAAGTTCCTTTAGCATTTGTTGTTAAGCTGGTTTGGTGGTGCTGAATTCTCTTAGCTTTTGGTTGTCTGTAAAGGTTTTAATTTCTCCATCAAATCTGAATGCGATCCTTACTGGGCAGAGTAATATTGGTTGTAGATTCTTCCCTTTCATCACTTTAAATATGTCCTGCCAGTCCCTTCTGGCTTGCAGAGTTTCTGCTGAAAGACCAACTCTTAACCTTATGGGGATTCCCTTGTATGTTAATTGTTGCTTTTCTGTTGCTGCTTTTAATATTTTTTCTTTGAATTTAATTTTTAATAGTTTGATTAATATGTGTCCTGGCATGTTTCTCCTCAGATTTATCCTGCATGGGACTCTGCGTTTCCTGGACTTGATTGACTATTTCCTTTCCCATATTAGGGAAGTTTTAAACTATAATCTCTTCTAATATTTTCTCAGTCCCTTTTTTTTTATCTTCTTCTTCTGGGACCCCTATAATTCAGATGTTGGTGCATTTAATGTTGTCCCAGAGGTCTCTGAGATTGTCTTCAATTCTTTTCATTCTTTATTTTTTTATTCTGCTCTGTGGCAGTTATTTCCCCTATTTATCTTCCAGATCACTTATCATTCTTCTGCCTCAGTAATTCTGCTATTGATTCCTTGTAAAGAATTTAAAATTTCATTTATTGTGTTGTTCATCATTGTTTGTTTGCTCTTTAGTTCTTCTAGTCCTTGTTAAATGTTTCTCGTATTTTCTCCATTCTATTTCTAGGATTTTGGATCATCTTTAGTATCACTACTCTGAAATCTTTTTCAGGTCAACTGCCTATTTCCTCTTCTTTTGTTTGGTCTGGTGGGTTTTTACCTTGCTCTTCCATCTGCTGTGTATTTCTGCGTCTTCTCAGTTTGCTTAACTTACTGTGTTTGGGGTCTCCTGTTCGCACGCTGCAGATTTGTAGTTCCTGTTGTTTTTGATGTCTGCTCCCAGTGGGTAGGGTTGGTCCAGTGGGTTGTGTAGGCTTCCTGGTGGAGGGGACTGGTGCCTTTGTTCTGGTGGATGAGGCTAGATCTTGTCTTTCTGGTGGGTAGGACTGCGTCCAGTTGTGTGTTTTGGGGTGTCTGTGAACTTATTATTAATTTAGGCAGCCTCTCTGCTAATGGTTCAGTTTGTGTTCCTGCCTTGCTAGTTGTTTGGAATAGGGTGTCCAGCATTGTAGCTTGCTGGTCATTGAGTGGAGATGGGTCTTAGCGTTGAGATGGAGATCTCTGGGAGAGCTCTCGCCAAATGATATTACGTGGGGCCAGGAGGTCTCTGGTGGACCAATGTCCTGAGCTCGGCTCTCCCACCTCATAGTCTCAGGCCTGACACCTCTCCTGATCACCAAGACCCTGTCAGCTACATGGCTCAGAAGAAAAGGGAGAAAAAGAAGGAAAGAAAGAAAAAATAAATAAATAAAATAAATTTACTAAAATTGAAAAATTATTAAAAATTAAAAAGTAATTTAAAAAAAAAGAAGAGAGAAACCAAACCAAAAAACAAATCCACCAATGATAACAAGTGGTAAAAACTATACTAAAAGAAAAAAGGAAAAAAAACAAAAAACAACCAGACAGTCAGAACCCTAGGACAAATGGCAAAAGGAAAGCTTTTGGGAAGTCGGAGGTCTTCTGCCAGAGTTCAGTAGGTGTTCTGTAGGAGTTGTTCCACCTGTAGATGTATTTCTGATGTATTTGTGGGGAGGAAGGTGATCTCCATGTCTTACTCCTCTGCCATCTTGAAGGCACCCCCCAGTTGCTACCATATATGGTAGCATGAATAATGTTTTATCTAAAAAACAGTAGTAGAAACAAACCTTTTCAGATGATTTGAAATTCCATATGGCAGAAACATCATATTTGTCATCTCAAACAGAAAACAAAGGAGTATCTTTTTTAGTCATTGCCAAGAATTAATAATTCACAAGAAGAAAATTATTTTAATTGTTATGTTGAACATTCTTCCTATGTTTTTGGCACTAAAATCTGTGTCCCCTTTTCACAACTGTCACTTCCATTTCTGGCAATGTGCAAAGTAGATACTGTGAAAATCTAAATGTGCTGACTAAAGTACAGATGACCCCTGAACAATGCAGGCAGCGGGAGCACTGATCCTCTGTGCAGTCAAAAATCCACATATAACTTTACAGTTCTGCATCCGTGGATTCAACCAAGTGTGGATCATGTAGTACTATACCACATATTTATTGAAAAAATTTGCATACAAGTGGACCTGCAGTTCAAACCCTTGTTTTTCAAGGGACAACTGTATAATTAAAACCTATTTCCATGCAAAGCCAAACACCTAGTAAAGTTAGAGAAATCTGTGCAGCAAAAAGTAAGGAAAAATCTGAAAATTCGAGTGTTACAAAGACATTTTCTTTGGCTCCTAAGAGTTGCCAATCTTCTTTAGCAAGGTGATTTGATTTCATCAATTGTGGCAAGGCAGTGGGCCTGAGCAATAAATGTATTGTAACAGAGATGCCTCAACAAAGTGGGAACACTCAAAGGGACACAACCCGGTATAAAGGATAGACTAGAAAAAATTTACCCACTGGCAAATGAGGATTAATAAAAAGCTTGACTGCACTGGCCTGTGCCAGAGGTAGGGAAAAAACTGTCCACTGAGAATTCATAATCAAGATTTGCACTTGTTGTTTAGGGGTTCATATTTAAAACACATACAGAACTTGGGAAGCACCAAACTGACAGAATAACATAAAAAGTGGTCTTCAATTGGCTGCACCACTGGGACACCAGCAGAAGGAAAAGCAAACTGCTCATAGAGAGTGTAACCTCAGACAAGACCTCCTTGGAGACTCACGGGCTTCTAGAGGCAACAGGCCACCATTTTACTCTATTTCTCTTCCTGTGTTAACACAGAAAGAAACCAAATATCACACAGAGATGAAAGAGGCACATGGCACAGTGGTTTAGGGTGTAGCCTCTGGAGCCACCTTCGATAGTGGCTTTCGGACATTTAGCTAACTGGATGACTTTGAACAAGATACCTAACCTCAGTTTTCTCATCTTTAAAATGAGAATTATTATAGTACTTTATCTAACATACAAGAATTAAATGAATTACTATATGGAAAGTAGTTAGAACCAGAACCATGCCTAGAACATAGCAAGCACTAAAAAGGGCTAGCTGCTCTTATCATCATTAGCATCACTGTTGTTATAGGTAATCGGTTACATTATCCCACCTATTTCATCATTAGGATTTTTTTCTTCCATATTTACCTAGATGCATATCCATCTGGCCTGCACTTAAATTTTAAGGTAAACCTAACAACTATATATAGAAAAATTATTTGATTTCACATGACTGGTCTTTGTTGAGAAGCAGCAGAACTAAGAACCACAGGAAAATTTAATGGGCAACTATTAAGCTATCTAATTATATAATGCATTTAGAACTTACCATTTATTTTTTTAAAGCTACACTTATATATAGGTTTCCAGCATAAATCATTTGCCTTATAATGTGTTATGTTGGGGCACACATATTTTGGTTCTGTAGAGTCCAGAAAATGTTACATGGATAGACGCTCTAAGATACACACAAGGCTGAGTAAACTGAATACAGCTTTAACCTCAAGAGTGGATGAGCCACAGTCATCCCAGCACCTCCCCCTGCTCTGCCACACACACCAGTGACAATGACCACCAGCCTATTGGGGGACTGGGCAAACAGGGTTAGGACAGCAGGCTGCCTCACCAAGTTTCTGTTGGAACTTTGAGACTCATGAGCTCAACAGCTCTTGTATCAGCTAAATTCTACCTGTTCTGCATCCCCTCTTCCAGGACCTTTCATGTTTTTCCCTTTCTTTCCAACTCCCTTCCTTACAATTACATCTGAGGGAAGAGATTCCTCAGCACCCCATCTGCCTACTATGAACTCCTAATGAAATTTCAGCTTTGTCTCTAAAAAGTAAGATTAACTGATACCTGTCTCATGATGTAGTTTTGAGAATCATATGACACACATGTATAAACTGATTATTTTATATCAATAACTCTTGGTGAGCTTCATACTTTAATTATATATTCTTGCTTTACACTTGCTGAGGGATAGAGTACTATTCTGTTCATCTTTGAATCTCCTTAAATACCTAGCAATGTCTTACAAACAATAGGACTTTTATTCATTCTGTCATTCATTTATTCAACATTAATTGAGCATTTCAGATGTACTAGACATGCCCTTGGCTTTAGGTTAATAAATAACTAAAATTTACTGACTGACCTTTTCAATTGAATCTTGTCACAAGTCATGTACCTAGTGAGTGGCGGAGTCAGGAGATATCCTAGTTGTCACATTTATTCCCTTCCCAGCACCCTGTACTACTTCTCATCAGAAAGGATAACATTTTCAAGATAACTCAAAAGTGACAGACTTACCATGAGGAAGCAAGCTCCAGAAAAGATGGCTTTCATCATCACATCCAGGTCTAATGGGAAGTGAACTTCAAAGTGGTCAGCATTGCTCATTGCAGATAACAAACCATTCCACTTCTGAGTAATACTGCCCACGTTGGATACACCATTGAGTGATTTGACCTAGAAAGACAAGAATGAGACTCTGTGATGATTGAAAAGTGTTAAAATACATGTTTTAATCTTCTAATTAGAAGCAGTTTATATTGAGATAGCATAAAAACAGTGCATGAAAAGGATATAGAAGTTATGTAATTTCAAATGAAGAAAGGGTTAAGAGTTAGGAAAGGTTAGGTACTATGCAACTAGTTAAGAGCTAAGCTGGACTACATCTTAAAATTATCAGGCCAATGCTCTTTCTTCATCCTTAAATGAAGCATTAGGGGGAACTTGTGTCAAGAGGTATGATGTGAACTAATTCTTAAATTCTTTTCAACATAGCAAAGGATTAGGACTGGGGATTGGGAGGAAAACTCCTCCAGTTCAGGAAGCCACATGAAAAAGCAAGGAGGTATGTATGGTGCTGTGCACTTCACACAATCCATATAATCACATAAGCTTCTGTAGGCTAAATTCACTGTCTTCTTTAAGGTATCCTAGGACACCAAAAAGACTCTGCTTCTAAAAGGGGGACCCTGGCACTTGCTATAGGGTAGATGTGCTAATGTCACTTGGTCATGGGAATAATACACTCTTTTCTCCCCACACTTCAGTTTATCCACATTTTCTTTTTGCTACAATGGCCTTTTTATCACATAAGCAATGCCTGATGATACGGTGAAATAAAATGGGAACTCGAAAAGTTTACTAGATGTACATGATGAACTTAGCTGGATTGTAAGGCATTCAGAAAGGAATCTTTAAAAAAATCCAGGAAATATTTCTATGAATTTCTTTTGTCAAATTTGTTAGACAATAAGGAATTATTTGTAGCCACTGAAATAAAGGCAATGTTGGTTTTCTTTTACTGAAAAAATGCTATAATATGACCTATTATGAGTTTTATCTGTACTAAAAAAAATAGATTAGGTCAGGCTATTTCTCTCATAAGGTTTTTAATGAGTTATTACTCTTTTTACCTTTATCAACTGCTGAAATCATTAAAAAAAGAGCTCACATTTTGGAAAAATACCATGCAATCCATTAGCAATCTTTGAAAATATTTTGATGTCAGCTGGTTAACTCTTTCACCATACTACTATATTCATTCTATAAGTGATATTATAAACCTCAATTCACTTAACATGAGATAGTGGACTGAAACAATATCATTCTGAAGTTGGTTACCCCACATAGAGAAAATTCTAAATACATTATTTTAACATTAGGTTACCTCAAAAACAGAATCCGAACCACAGCTGTAGGTGGAGCACGGCCCATGCACTCACATCACATTTTCTTTCTTCTCTTTTTGGATGCTGTACACCACCCTTCACAGGTTCCAGTGTTCCATGACAAAGCCAGTGGTGATGCCAGGAGGACACTGCACCTCCAGCTGCAAATGAAGCAGTGACAGAGGCGAAGATGCTACATTTATACATGTACACATACACACCACCTAGATGTGTTTCTTAACTCACTCAAGAACTAGGGAAACTGTTGTTGGGAGAGACAGTCCTCAATGGATCTCTGGCACTTCACTCCTACTCTTCAAGAATGCCTTTGCAGGGAGGAACTTTGAAGGATGGGGCCACGTTTTCCTTTAGGACACAGAGGAAGCTTGATTACCACCTGCTATAAAACTGCCAGTTCCCTTTCTAATTTTATTGTGGGTGTGGTTATAAAAGGGAATTTTTGTAGTGCTGAACTGTTGGGTATCTGTATTGTGGTGGTGGATACAGGAATCTACACAAGTGATCCAATTCACAGAACTAAACACACACACGCCATGAATACAAGTAAAACTAGAGAAATCAGAAAAAAATCTATCATGGGGTAAATGTTCCATAAATTGAGTAGGCTTGTCATTTTGATTAGCTTTACTACATTATGGCTTACTTTAATCTTAGGAGGCTGCACTTACAGGATATGAGAAGAAAACCAAGCCATGAATATGAAGCAAATATCTTTTGGATATTCCTAGAATATCCAAAAGAATCAAGGATTAGAAGTGAAGATTCATGCTAAATACAAGGTTATTATTACAAAAACAGTAATGATAAAGTATAATACCTGGAAATAACAACTAACATTTTTTGAGCACTGTACTATGTGCCAGGTGCTGTTCTGAGCAGTTTACATTTATTTACTATTTAATCTTCAAAAAAATCCAGGTGATATGTACTATTATTATCTCCATTCTATAGACAATCAAAACACTTAATTATTGGGCTTCCCTGGTGACGCAGTGGTTAAGAATCCGCCTGCCAATGCAGGGGACATGGGTTCGAGCCCTGGTCCAGGAAGATCCCACATGCCGAGGAGCAACTAAGCCCGTGAGCCACAACTACTGAGCCTGCGCTCTAGAGCCCGTGTGCCACAATTACTGAAGCCCATGTGCCTAGAGCCCATGCTCTGCAACAAGAGAAGTCACTGCAATGAGAAGCCTGCACACCTCAACAAAGAGTAGCCCCCGCTCGCTGCAACTAGAGAAAGCCTGTGCACAGCAACGAAGGCCCAACAGAGCCAAAAATAAATAAATTAAATAAATAAACTTTAAAAAACCATAATTATTAAGTATCAGCATTTACTAAATGTTAATGTATTAATGTAAATATATTAATTAATGTAAATGTATAAATTAATATTTATTTACATTAATACATTAATATTTAGTAAACGCTCATACTTAATATGCCTTTTAAAAGTAATTCTGTGGGGTATTATTATATGTATTTTATGTATAAGAACACTGAGCCCCAAAGAGGTTAAGTAGACTGTACACATTTAAGTAGGTAACATACATAGAATTCAAAATTCTGGTTGGTCTCTATTTAAAGCTGCTTTTCTTCTCCCTGCAGCAAACAATTTTCCTAGAGCTGCACAGGTTGTAGAAGAGTAACAAACTGTAACCCAGAACATCTGCTTTCTAGCTCCAGCACTGCCACCCGCTGAACGTAACACCGTCATCAGGCACTTAAATCTTTCTGAACCACTGTTTCTTTATCTGTAGCAAGACATTGGGTCGTGATGGGTAGTGTAAAGTTATCTAAAATCTCTTCTAATTCTAAAAGCATAAGTGTATGCTTAGCAACACCTTATCTAGGGATCCAAAGAGACATTTAGATAAATGTGTGTGACTTCTGTTCTAGGTGATAGGTAAATTTCTAATTCAGTAGACACAACTGATAGAATTGCGGTCACTGACTAAACAACCCTAATCTGTGCTTGACCCACCAATTACCATTGAAGAGCATGAACCCATAAGAAAAAGCCCTTTGTGATTTTTCTTAGGTGAAATAATTTGGTTTCCCCCTCCCCACCAATCTTCCATTCTGACTGGCAGAGCCAGTGGAAATCCCCTCCTCTGTAGTTTTGGAAGGAGCATTGCCATTCGATGAAGAGTTGGATCAGGAAGAAACAATGGATTAGACTTCCATTCTCTGACTTCTTGCCTGGGGCAGGGACAACAGAAGTTGGTGCATCTGAAAGGTCTCTTGCATTGTCATGACTTCTGGGTCCATACAGTCAATGACCTGAGAGCCTCAACTCGATTAGTAGTAAGGCACCTAGAATGTCTTTAATTGTGTAGTAGGGGTGAAATGGAATTTTGTCTGTGTCAGATGGAATTCCTGTGGGGTTGTTAGATCCTGTTTCATGAAGGAATAGTAGGTGGACAGCCGCTAATGTGTCTCAGCATCATTCTGAATAAAGCTGGCTGCCTCTGTCTTCAGTTACAATGTAAACTATCTTGTCCAGGTTGTTTTTAGCATGGTATCTATAAATAGTTTCAAAACCTGCCATCATTAAAAAACAAACTGAGAAAGCCATCTTAAATTAGAAGTAGTGAAAATGGTCCTCAAGAAGTATTTGTGCAGCATTTCTTAGGGTATAAAGAAAAACAGCTTTTTAAAAATTTTATTTGAAACATACACAATTGATTCAAACATCAAAATATTTTATAACCCTTATAAGTCTATAAGTCCTTTAGAATTTAAAACATTTATTTTAAGCTCAGGGCAAAATGGTTTAAAAATGTTTTTTTTCACATAACAACAAAGATAGAAACCATACTGAATAAGACTGATCATGTTTTATATAATACCTGTATTCAGAAAACTTGACTTATAAAAATATTTCAATGAGATTATACTTTGCATCATGAAATAGTCAGTTTGTGAACTGTGGTAAGATGATCAATATCATTGCGACTTGCAAATAGAAAAAGGACCAAGAAGAGTTAAAAGCTTTATGCTGTAGCCCAACTAATGTGTAGAGTTGTTACTTTAAGGGTCAGGAATGCTTTACTAATAAAGGACAAGCTTCATGTTGACTGTCCTCATTTTTCCTACTTCCAAAGCAAGGATCATGGACTGGAATTCAGTAAATCGAGATTCTGCTTTTCTCTTGCTAAGTCATTTAGTTTTTCTGCTCTTTTTTCCCCCTCATCTATAAAAGGTGAATGATGGGGGTGGAGAGAAGGACTAAGTGTAGGACCAAATAATATATAAGATCTGATGATTACCTGATTTACAAATAAATAAAATTATACAAAATAATTCCCTTAGTTTCTAAAGGACAATCTTTCCTCTTTGAACCACTAAAAATTGATTAATCTAAAGAAGAAAGTGGATATTAGATAATTCTGATTCAAATGTTGCTGATTCAAACCTGATTCAAATATTGCTGAACATTACTGGATTATACATACTCTCCAGAGGTTCAAAACGCTGAAGAATGTGTATGCTGTCCAACTATTGGGATAGAAAAAAGCAATTAGGAGAGAGAGAAATAATAGAATTAAAACAAGTTACCATTAGAAAAGAAATTGAAGATAGATGTATTACAGCATATTAATTGATTTTTAAAGTATCTTTAATATGAGTAGAATTAATTATATATTTTTTCAAATGAAATCAGCCTATCTGCACCTGATCAGATGGTTATTAGCAGAGCTGTCCAGATAGGAAAAACACTTTCCTCCAGTTCTACCGTAAAAGATTGAAACATTTATCTAAAATATCAGAAAATCACCTTCCTGCTACAGTAACTGCATTGAGAAGCTGTGTTGACATAGATTGCTCCTAGCTCAGTCTCCTCAGTCCATACTCACTGACACCTTTGACATGTCTTCCATAGACTGGACTTGTCAGGAAGTTCAGGACAGTTTAACATGGACCAGCCACAGAGAAGCCAATTTTCTCAGCGGCTTTGGGAGAGTGAATCAGCTAGTGGACCTTATACAGGAATGTCCAATTTTGTATCATTTCACAGGTACTTCTGAGAGAGTAACATAATGATTGCCATTCACTTGAGTTACTAAACACCAACATCTTCCCTTAGCGCACACTTTAATAAGGAAAAGGTTGGAGAGGGCAGGAAACATGACTAGGATTAGGGCACAAGAGAGGAAAGAGAGGTTGGGAATACCATTAGATAAACTTTTTATCTTAGTTTTACTTCCGAATTACTCCCAAGAGGGACATTTGACAGGCCTATTATCTATTACACTTGAGTCCTTCCAGCAAAAGGAAAGAAATCTCCTTGAGGACAGACCGATCATACCTTATACAATTTTACATCGTTCCTAATTTGTGAACACAGAACATTGACTGAAATGCCATATTTCCTTAAATATCTGTTGTATAAATTAATGAACAAGTTAATGAATTTGGTGAATAAGTTAATGAATAGATTTTGAAATGAATAAAATTGAAAGTGACTTAACTGAGCATGAATGTTTAGTCATGTTGTTGATTACAGGAGGGTAGAGAGAACACAATCCATGCTTAATTCAAGACTTTTTCTTCTATGAAAACACAACCAGATGGGAGAGGGGTGTGAACGTGTCTTATAATTTTTCAAAAGTGGCCACTAAAATGGTTTATCATCCCTTTAAAAATATTCTAGGATCTTAAAATGTAGGATTAAAAGATAAAACAGGGCTTTCCTGGTGGCGCAGTGGTTGAGAGTCCACCTGCCGATGCGGGGGACACGGGTTCGTGCCCCGGTCCGGTAAGATCCCACATGCCGTGGAGCAGCTGGGCCCGTGAGCCATGGTCGCTGAGCCTGCGCGTCCGGAGCCTGTGCTCCGCAACGGGAGAGGCCACAACAGTGAGAGGCCCGCGTACCGCAAAAAAAAAAAAAAAAAAAGTCCTGTATACTTTGTGTTCCTTGTTGATAACCTGAAAAGAGGGTATTTTAATTTTCTAGGTGTTTATATACAGGAAATGTAACGTTTTCTGTAGATTAAGATTAAATGTAGTTATCCAGTTTACTAAATTTTCTTAGTTTTTCAAATAGCTTTTCAGTTGTTTCATTTGGATATTCAAGGAATACAACCATATTATGCATAAAGGTGGTTTTTGCATCTTCTTTTTCCATTCAGAGTAACTTGTTCTACCTAATTTGCTTGGCTGTACAATTCACAGTATTATCACATTGATTGTGTGATGGTGAACATTCTTGTCCTTTTCAAATTTGATGGAGATGATAGTAGTGTTTTACCATTAAACATGTCAGAACAACAGAAGATTATCTGTATATTCTTATCAGAGAGACATGCAACTTAAAATACTGATTTATAACGCTTTAAGAAGGTGAGAAATGAACCTAGTACACACATATTTTCTTCACCTAGACCTGTTTAGGTGGCTCCAATTTTAAATATGTGATATAAAATTTAAAACTCAATGCAGGTTCTCAGTAAAGGTAAACAAAGGGGGAGAATATAAAATTAAGAGAAAACCTAAGTCTAGAAATATAAGTTTTATTTTACATGTAAGTGCATCGCGATATAATTACATCTCTCCAGTTTGCCTGAATGCTAAAGTGATAGATGGGTTCTTCCTGTAACCCCGCCCGTCAGGCCCGTCAAGAAGTGATTACAAACCCTTTTACCTGCGAGTCGACCTGACCCGGCTCCCCAGAGCTACGCGGAGGGAGCACCCGCCGGAGACCCCAGCTGAGTCGCATCCGGCGGGACCCGGCCTGCGGGACAGAAACAGGCGGGTAGCGGGCGGCCCCGGGCGGCGGGAGGCGCGCCAGGAGAGGCGGGAAAGGGGCGCAGCTCGGCCAGGCAGCGCAGCCCGCTCTCCGGGGCGCGCTTCTGCGCAGGCACAACGGTCTCCCCAACACAGACTCCGTCTGGGGACCACGGCCGCCGACTTCAGATCCAAAGGACCCCGACCCCTACTCAGCGCCCGAGACCGCTCCCTCCCGGCAGTCCCGAAACTTCGGGAACCACCTGAGGATGTGGTGCAGGGCGGCCTCCGGCCTCGGGCCTTTCCTCGCGGCTCCCGCGACCCGGCTCTCCGCCCGCCCGGCCCCACTCACCTCCCGGCCCGCTGTCCGCACGGCACCCGCGACGCCAAGACTGGGGGTCTGAGTTTATCCAGGGAGGAAAGAGAAAGGGACGGGGCCGGGAACGGGAGAAGGAAGAAGAGGATTTTCTAATTAAAACCAAATAGAGCCCCGCCGGGCAGGGGGCAGGGGTCGGGGGTCGGGGGCGTGACCACGCGGGCGGGGACCCTCCCCGGGCGCCGTCTCCCCGCCCCGTCCCGCCCCCGCGTTGGGTGCTCCGCAGCCCCGGCTCAGCTGCCCCCTGGAGGCGTGGGCCGCCGCTGAAGCCGGCTTTCAAGTAAAAAACACAGCGGACAGGAAAAGAGGGAAAACTAGTTGTCACCGCTCACATGTGAGGTGAAGAAAAAGATAAGAGCAAGTCGACGGTTGCCTCTAATCCTAAAGGCACTTTCTAGAGCCTGTGAGGCAGGGCTTCGTGGCAGAGATTAAAGAGCCCAGAAAGGAAAAGAAGACACTTTTCGTAAGAGCCCTGTTAATTTGCACCTGTCAGTCCCTCACACGCTTGGCTTGGAGAATTGGCCTTGGCGATGCAATGTTGGCTGGAAACACTGGGTCGCGGGGGCCCGGGCATTTGTTTTCCTTTCCACAGGATTGGAGGAGGCCAGTTTGATGTTGGAGGGAGGGAGGAAGGGGTGCCAGGAAAGAGAGGTGCGGGAGCTGGGTTGCCTGTGTTTTCTGGCATTGGGAGAACAAAGCCATTTGTTAATTACTGTTGTTAGGCACAAGTATTGTTTTCAGACTACTGAAGTTCAGGTTTGTGGTCCGTGGGGAGGAACACAATTCACTTGTCGCTGTTGGGTCAGCGTGCCCTGAGTGTAGTAAAGCCAATCTACTGACCTGGGGTCGTGGTGAAGGAAGGTGCAGTGTTTATTGCCGGGCGCCAAGCAAGCGGTCTAGGCAGCTAGTGCTTAAGAGACCTGAACTCCCTGATGGCTTTCAGGCAAAGGTTTTTAAAGCCAGGGTGAAGGAGGCAGGTTGTGGCCTGAGCCATCAGCTGGTGGGCATTCTTCTGATTGGTTGGTTGTGAGGTAATCGGGAGTCAACATCATCAACCTTCTGCTTCCCATCAGTCTGGGGCCTGAGTGTTTGTGGGCAGCATACAGTTAATTTCTTCCCCCTGGTGGCGGTTTCAGTATCTGCAAACACAGCTCAAAGGATATGGCTCAGAATATTATGTATGGCCCTTGAGGAAGAACTAAAGGTCCTCGACTTTGTTTAATGGCTAAAACTATTATAGGATTATTTTGTCTTGCTTGACTGTTTTCCTTTCTTTCTGCATTTTCTCACTTCTCTGATTAAATGTATTCTTTGGAACTCAGTGAAGACCTAGGAGGCTAAAGTTTTTCTACAGACAAGAGGCAGGTGGAGAACTTTGGGTGGAGGACTTTGGCCTGCCCAGAAAGGCCCCATAGAGTCCTGCTTGGTTACTCACTGGAAGGATGAGACTCTAGAGGTCCCAGACCTCTAGATTAAGCAATCAAAACTGGACAAAAATAGATTAAGCTATGAAGAGTACTTCGCAGTGCCCCAGTATGGGAGAAGTTTGGATAGGGGAAAGCATATGGGAGGGGAGTTCTGCAATTTTCCATCTTCCTTTGTATGCATGCTATTTGTCAGTATGTGTGTGAGAATAAATTTTTAAAATCATACTGTAGTTTTGCTTAGAAATTGCACAGGACATTTCCCTTTTTCTTTTTCTAAAATTTTCTTATTGAACAGGACATTTTTCAAATGTAGAAAGTGTGTTAAAATATAAAACAAAGAAACAGGCACCAAAGCTATGACCAGTTAAACTCAAGTCTTTCTCAAAGTCAGGATCTAATGATGTTCCAACTTGAATAAGTCACGTGATAACAACTGCATCTTTTTTGTTTTAAGTATTTGTTTCCACTTGTCTTGATGTTTTTAGCTGCATCTTTTTGTGTGGTGTGTTGTTATCTTTAACCAGTTGCTCTTATGTTGTCACAGTCCACTTAGAGTTAATATTATGTCACTTCGTACAAAATTTAAAAATTTGCAACAGTATGTTTCAGTTTCTCAATCCTTTATGTCATTGTTGTCACATATTTCACATGGACATATGATATAAATTTCACGTACATTGTTATAACTTTGGCATAGAGTCAGTTCTCTTTTATAGGTATTAAGAGAAGGGAAAAAAAAGATAGATCTTATACTTACCCACATATACATAAGTCCATGTGCATTTTATTCTTTCTTGGACATTGGAGTTTCATATAGTGTCACCTCTCCTTGGGCTAAAGAATTTCCTTTTGGATATCTTAAAGTGCAGATCTGCTTGCAGTAAGTTCTCTCGGCTTTTATTAATCTGAAAATATATTTATTTTGCTTTCATTTTTCAGATTCATCTTTACTAAATATAGAATTGTGGATTGACAGTGTTTTATTTTATTTCCGCACATTTTAAAGATAGTATCACTTTGATTTCCATTTTTATCTGTCAAGTAGGCTGTCATTGTTTTATATCTTTGGCTTTCCTGCAGTTAGTCTAAAATATGTTAAAATAGTTAGTCTAAAATATGTGGTTTTCTTTGTGTCTTTCCTGCTGGGAGTTCTCTGAGCTTTGTGGATATGTCAGCTGATTTTTTCCCCAAAATGTGGTTACATTTCAGCCAGTTTTCTTTTAAACTATTCTCTGTTCCATTCTTTCCCTTATTTCCAGGAATCCATCTGAATATATGCCAGAACTCTAGATAGTGTCCCACAGATCACTGAGGATTTATTTGTATTTTCTTTCTTTTATTCTTTTCTTAGAACTGGATATTTTCTTTGAATCTCTCTACAAGCTTTGACCTTTATTTCAATCTGCTGTTTGGATAGGGGATCCAGTGATTTTTCCATTTCAGGTGTTACACTTTTCAGTTCTATCCTTTTTTTTTTTTTTTTACATCTTTATTAGAGTCTAATTGCTTTACAATGGTGTGTTAGTTTCTGCTTTATAACAAAGTGAATCAGTTATACATATGTTCCCATATCTCTTCCCTCTTGTGACTCCCTCCCTCCCACCCTTCCTATCCCACCCCTCCAAGTGGTCACAAAGCACCGAGCTGATCTCCCTGTGCTATGCGGCTGCTTCCCACTAGCTATCTACCTTACGCTTGGTAGTGTATATATGTCCATGCCTCTCTCTCGCTTTGTCACAGCTTACCCTTCCCCCTCCCCATATCCTCAAGTCCATTCTCTAGTAAGTCTGTGTCTTCATTCCTGTCTTACCCCTATGTTTTTCATGACATTTTTTTTCTTAAATTCCATATATATGTGTTAGCAAACGGTATTTGTCTTTCACTTTCTGACTTACTTCACTCTGTATGACAGACTCTAGGTCTATTCACCTCATTACAAATAGCTCAAGTTCGTTTCATTTTATGGATGAGTAATATTCCATTGTATATATGTGCCACATCTTCTTTATCCATTCATCCGATGATGGGCACTTAGGTTGTTTCCATCTGTGGGCTATTGTAAATAGAGCTGCAATGAACATTGTGGTACATGACTCTTTGAATTTTGGTTTTCTCAGGGTATATGCCCAGTAGTAGGATTGCTGGGTCATATGGTAGTTCTATTTGTAGTTTTTTAAGGAACCTCCATACTGTTCTCCATAGTGGCTGTACTAATTGACATTCCCACCAGCAGTGCAAGAACGTTCCTTTTTCTCCACACCCTCTCCAGCATTTACTGTTTCTAGATTTTTTGATGATGGCCATTCTGACTGGTGTGAGATGATATCTCATTATAGTTTTGATTTGCATTTCTCTAATGATTGATGATGTTGAGCATTCTTTCATGTGTTTGTTGGCAGTCTGTATATCTTCTTTGGAGAAATGTCTATTTAGGTCTTCTGCCCACTTCTGGATTGGGTTGTTTGTTTTTTTGTTATTAAGCTGCATGAGCTGTTTATAAATTTTGGAGATTAATCCTTTGTCAGTTGCTTCATTTGCAAATATTTTCTCCCATTCTGAGGGTTGTCTTTTGGTCTTGTTTATGGTTTCCTTTGCTGTGCAAAAGCTTTGAAGTTTCATTAGGTCCTATTTGTTTATTTTTGGTTTTATTTCCATTTCTCTAGGAGGTGAGTCAAAAAGGATCTTGTGATTTATGTCGTAGAGTGTTCTGCCTATGTTTTCCTCTAAGAGTTTGATAGTTTCTGGCCTTACATTTAGGTCTTTAATCTATTTTGAGCTTACTTCTGTGTATGGTGTTAGGGAGTGATCTAATCTCATACTTTTACATGTACCTGTCCAGTCTTCCCAGCACCACTTATTGAAGAGGCTATCCTTTCTCCACTGTACATTCCTGCCTCCTTTATCAAAGATAAGGTGACCATATGTGCGTGGGTTTATCTCTGGGCTTTCTATCCTATTCCATTGATCTATCTTTCTGTTTTTGAGCCAGTACCATACTGTCTTGATTACTGTAGCTTTGTAGTATAGTCTGAAGTCAGGGAGCCTGATTCCTCCAGCTCTGTTTTTCAATCTCAAGATTGCTTTGGCTATTCGGGGTCTTTTGTGTTTCCATACAAATTGTGAAATTTTTTGTTCTAGTTCTGTGAAAACTGCCAGTGGTAGTTTGATAGGGATTGCATTGAATCTGTAGATTGCTTTGGGCAGTAGAGTCATTTTCACAATGTTGATTCTTCCAATCCAAGAACATGGTATATCTCTCCATTTGTTTGTATCATTTATTTCTTTCATCAGTGTCTTATAATTTTCTGCATACAGGTCTTTTGTCTCCTTAGGTAAGTTTATACCTAGGTATTTTATTCTTTTTGTTGCAATGGTAAATGGGAGTTTTTTCTTAATTTCACTTTCAGAGTTTTCATCATTAGTATATAGGAATGCCAGAGATTTCTGTGCATTAATTTTGTATCCTACTACTTTACCAGATTCATTGATTAGCTCTAGTAGTTTTCTGGTTGTATCTTTAGGATTCTCTATGTATAGTATCATGTCATCTGCAAACAGTGACAGCTTTACTTCTTCTTTTCCAATTTAGATTCCTTTTATTTCTTTTTCTTCTCTGATTGCTGTGGCTAAAACTTCCAAAAGTATGTTGAATAATAGTGGTGAGAGTGGGCAACCTTATTCTTTTCCAGATCTTAGTGGAAATGGTTTCAGTTTTTCACCATTGAGGACGATGTTGGCTGTGGGTTTGTCATATATGGCCTTACTTATATTGCGGTAAGTTCCTTCCATGCTTACTTTCTTGAGGGTTTTTATCATAAATCGGTGTTGAATTTTGTCGAAAGCTTTCTCTGCATCTATTGAGATGATCATATGGTTTTTCTCCTTCAATATGTTAATATGGTGTATTACATTGATTGATTGATATTGAAGAATCCTTGCATTCCTGGAATAAGCCCCAATTAATCATGGTGTACGATCCTTTTAATGTGCTGTTGGATTCTGTTTGCTAGTATTTTGTTGAGGATTTTTGCATCTATGTTCATCAGTGATATTGGTCTGTAGTTTTCTTTTTTTGTGACATCTTTGTCTGGTTTTGGTATCAGGGTGATGGTGGCCTCATAGAATGAGTTTGGGAGCATTCCTCCCTCTGCTATATTTTGGAAGAGTTTGAGAAGGATAGGTGTTAGCTCTTCTCTAAATGTTTGATAAAATTCGCCTGTGAAGCCATCTGGTTCTGGGCTTTTTTTTTGTTGGAAGATATTTAATCACACTTTCAACTTCAGTGCTTGTGATTGGTCTGTTCATACTTTCTGTTTCTTCCTGGCTCGGTCTTGGAAGTTTGTGCTTCTTTAAGAATTTGTCCATTTGTTCCATGTTGTCCATTTTATTGGCATAGAGTTGCTTATAGTAGGCTCTCCTGATCCTTTGTATTTCTGCAGTGTCAGTTGTTACTTCTCCTTTATCATTTCTAATTCTGTTGACTTGAGTCTTCTCCCTTTTTTTCTTGATGAGTCTGGCTAATGGTTTATCAATTTTGTTTATCTTCTCGAAGAACCAGCTTTTAGTTTTATTGATCTTTTCTATTGTTTCCTTCATTTCTTTTTCATTTATTTCTGGTCTGATCTTTATGATTTCTTTCCTTCTGCTAACTTTGGGTTTTTTTTGTTCTTCTTTCTCAAATTGCTTTAGGTGTAAGGTTAGGTTGTTTATTTGAGATGTTTCTTTTTTCTTAAGGTAGGATTGTATTGCTATAAACTTCCCTCTTAGAACTGCTTTTCCTGCATCCCACAGGTTTTGGGTCATCGTGTTTTCATTGTCATTTGTTACTAGGCATTTCTTGATTTCCTCTTTGACTTCTTCAGCGGTCTCTTGGTTATTTAGTAGTGTATTGTTTAGCCTCCATGTGTTTGTATTTTTTACATATTTTTTCCTGTAATTGATATCTAGTCTCATAGTGTTGTGGTCAGAAAAGATAGTTGATATGATTTTGATTTTCTTAAATTTACCAAGGCTTGATTTGTGACCCAAGATATCATCTATCCTGGAGAATGTTCCATGAGCACTTGAGAAGAAAGTGTGTTCTGTTGTATTTGGTTGGAATGTCCTATAAATATCAATTAAGTCCATGTTGTTTAATGTATCATTTAAAGCTTGTGTTTCCTTATTTATTTTCATTTTGGATAATTTGTCCATGGGTGAAAGTGGGGTGTTAAAGTCCCCTACTATGATGGTGTTACTGTCGATTTCCCCTTTTATGGCTGTTAGTATTTGCCTTATGTATTGAGGTGCTCCTATGTTGGGTGCATAAATATTTACAATTGTTATATCTTCTTGGATTGATCCCTTGATCATTATGTAGTGTCCTTCTTTGTCTCTTGTAATAGTCTTTGTTTTAAAGTCTATTTTGTCTGATATGAGAATTGCTACTCCAGCATTCTTTTGATTTCCATTTTTATGGAATATCTTTTTCCATCCCCTCACTTTCAGTCTGTATGTGTCCCTAGGTCTGAAGTGGGTCTCTTGTAGACAGCATATATAAAGGTCTTGTTTTTGTATCCATTCAGCTGGTCTATGTCTTTTGGTTGGAGCATTTAATCCATTTACATTTAAGGTAATTATCGATATGTATGTTCCTATTATCATTTTCTTAATTGTTTTTGGTTTGTTATCGTAGGTCTTTTCCTTCTCTTGTGTTTCCTGCCTAGAGAAGTTCCTTTATCATTTGTTGTAAAGCTGGTTTTGTTGTGCTGAATTCTCTTAGCTTTTGCTTGTCTGTAAAATTTTTAATTTCTCCGTCAAAGCTGAATAAGATCCTTGTTGGGTAGAGTAATCTTGTTGTAGCTTTTTCACTTTCATCACTTTAAATATGTCCTACCACTCCCTTCTGGCTTGCAGAGTTTCTGCTGAAAGATCAGCTGTTAACCTTATGGGGATTCCATTGTATGTTTTTTGTTGTTTTTCCCTTGCTGCTTTTAATATTTTTTCTTTATATTTAAGTTTTGATAGTTTGATTAATATGTGTCTTGGCATGTTTCTCCTTAGATTTATCCTGTATGGGACTCTCTGTGCTTCCTGGACTTGATTAACTATTTCCTTTCCCATATTAGGGAAGTTTTCAACTATAATTTCTTCAAATATTTTCTCAGTTCATTTCTTTTTCTCTTCTTCTTCTGGGACCCCTAGAATTCAAATGTTGGTGCATTTAATATTGTCACAGAGGTCTCTGAGACTGTCCTGAATTCTTTTTATTCTTTTTTCTTTATTCTGCTCTGCAGTAGTTATTTCCAGTATTTTATTTTCCAGGTCACTTATCCGTTCTTCTGCCTCAGTTATTCTGCTATTGATCCCTTCTAGAGAATTTTTGAATTCATTTATCATGTTATTCATGATTGTTTGTTTGCTCTTTAGTTCTTCTAGGTCCTTGTTAAACATTTCTTGTATTTTCTCCATTCTATTTCCAAGATTTTCGATTGTCTTTACTATCATGATTCTGAATTCTTTTTCAGGTAGACTGCCTATTTCCTCTTCATTTGTTAGGTCTGGTGCGTTTTTACCTTCTTCCTTCATCTTCTGTGTTTTTCTTTGTCCTCTCATTTTGCTTAACTTACTGTGTTTGACGTTTCCTTTTCTCAGGCTGCAGGTTCGCAGTTCCCATTGTTTTTGGTGTCTGCCCCCAGTGGCTAAGTTTGGTTCAGGGGGTTGTGTAGGCTTCCTGGTGGAGGCAACTATTGTCTGTCTTTTGGTGGATGAGGCTGGATATTGTCTTTCTGGTGGGCAGGTCCACATCTGGTGGTGTGTTTTGGGTTGTCTGTGACCTTATTATGATTTTAGGCAGCGTCTGTCCTAACAGGTGTGTTCCTGTCTTGCTAGTTGTTTGGCATAGGGTGTCCAGCACTGTAGCTTGCTGGTCGTTGAGTGGAGCTGGGTCTTGGTGTTGAGATGGAGATCTCTGGGAGGTTTTCGGCGTTTGGTATTACGTGGAGCTGGGAGGTCTCTGGTGGACCAATATCCTGAACTTAGCTCTCCCACCTCAGAGACACAGCCTGGCTGTGCCTGGCTGGAGCACCAAGAGCCTTTCACCCACACGGCTCAGAATAAAAGGGAGAAAAAAAGAAAGAAAGAAGGAAAAATGTAAAATAAAATAAAATGAAATAAAAACGTTATTAAAATAAAAAACAAAAAATAATAATTAAAATATTTTTAAAGTAATAAAAAAGAATGAAAGCAAGTAGAGAACAACCAAAACAAAAAACAAATCCACCAATGATAACAAGCACTGAAAACTATATTAAGAAGAAAAAAGAAAAAAAAAGATGGACAGACAGAACTCTAGGGTAAAAGCAAAGCTATACAGACAAAATCACACACAGAATCATACACATACACACGCACAAAAAGAGAAAAAGGGAAAAAATACATATATATATCATTGCTCCCGAAGTCCACCTCCTCAATTTGGGATGATTCGTTGTCTATTCAGGTGTTCCACAGATCCAGGCTACATCCAGTTGGCTGTGGAGATTTAATCCGCTGCTCCTGAGGCTGCTGGGAGAGATTTCCCTTTCTTTTCTTTGTTCGCACAGCTCCTGGCATTCAGCTTTGGATTTGGCCCCGCCTCTGCGTGTAGGTCGCCTGAGGGCGTCTGTTCTTCGGTCAGACAGGACGGGGTTAAAGGAGCAGCAGTTATTTCAGGGGCTCTGGCTCACTCAGGCCAGGGGGAGGGAGGGGTACACAGTGCAGGGTGAGCCTGCGGCGGCAGAGGCCAGCATGACGTTGCACCAGCCTGAGGCGCGCTGTGTGTTCTCCCGGGGAAGTTGTCCCTGGATCACGGGACCCTGGCAGTGGCGGGCTGCACAGGCTCCCAGGAAGGGAGGTGTGGATAGTGACCTGTGCTTGCAAACAGGCTTCTTG
The DNA here is from genome assembly GCF_005190385.1 of Monodon monoceros. Classification (NCBI taxonomy): domain Eukaryota; kingdom Metazoa; phylum Chordata; class Mammalia; order Artiodactyla; family Monodontidae; genus Monodon; species Monodon monoceros. Next base: position 116,975,059 of record NW_021703767.1, on the reverse strand, counting down.
GTGGCAGCAGCAGCAGCCTTAGTGTCTTATGCCCGTCTCTGGGGTCCGCGCTGTTAGCCGTGGCTCGCACCCGTCTCTGGAGCTCCTTTAAGCAGCGCTCTTAATCCCCTCTCCTCGTGCACCAGGACACAAAGAGGGAAGAAAAAGTCTCTTGCCTCTTCAGCAGTTCCAGACTTTTTCACGGACTCCCTCCCGGCTAGCCATGGCGCACTAGCGCCTTCAGGCTGTGTTCATGTAGCCAACCCCCGTCCTCTCCCTGCGATCCGACCTCCGAAGCCGGAACCTCTGCTCCCAGCCCCGCCCGCCCCGGCGGGTGAGCAGACAAGCCTCTCGGGCAGGTGAGTGCTGGTCGGTGCCGATCCTCTGTGCGGGAATGTCTCCGCTTTGCCCTCCGCACCCCTGTTGCTGCGCTCTCCTTCGTGGCTCGGAAGCTTCCCCCCTCCGCCACCCTCCGATCTCCGCCCGGGAAGGGTCTTCCTAGTGTGTGGAAACCTTTCCTCCTAAACAGCTCCTTCCCACTGGTGCAGGTCCCATCCCTATTCTTTGTCTCTGTTTTTTCCTTTTTCTTTTGCCCTACCCAGGTACGTGGGGAGTTTCTTGCCTTTTGGGAGGTCTGAGGTCTTCTGCCAGCGTTCAGTAGGTGTTGTATAGGAGCAGTTCCACATGTAGATGTATTTCTGATGTATCTGTGGGGAGGAAGGTGATTTCCACGTCTTACTCTTCTGCCATCTTGAAGCTCCTGCTGGGTTTTTTTATTTGAATTTTCCTATTCTTTTTTGATTATACTGAATATTGTGGATGTATGTTCATATTTGTATGAACATTGATATGTGCGTCATGTGATGTATTTAATCAGGATTAATTACAATTACAGATATGTTAAATATTTGAAATTTGTAGGCAGTTGTACTTTGATAATCATTTTTTGGTATGCAGACTACATACAAAGACAGGATACAGGGAAACTAGTGGACTGTTGAAAAAGTATTTAAAATTGGTTTCCCAATAAACCTCATATTTCATTGGCAGTATTTCTAAAGAGTTCTTTGATGTAAATGTTAATTTAAATCCATATATGAAAGATGTCATCTATGAGCTCCAAAATGAAAAAATGCAGTGCAGTTATATTATTTTATCAAAAAAGTGAGTTGTAAATATATGATATTGAATCTTAGGTATCAACTAAATAGCAAAGTAAATTCACAGATTCTCTTTCAGGGTTTAGACTTTAATTATTTCAGGATAACTGTGGAATGCTAATAGCAGACACAAATAGAAATAATATGAACTTCATAGTTTTCTACCTATGTCTCACTCTTATAAGTCCCCAGACGTAGTAGGTTCTTGGATCCAGCTTAGTGAACAGTCAGAGCCCTTACAAAGGTTAAGAGATTAGAAATGCTGTAAAGGAAAGAGTTTGCATATTTTTGTAAATAAAATAGCAGTTAAGCACTTACTGCATGCCAGAACTTGATTTGAATGCTATATTGATTATAAAAATTTAATTCTCTGTGTTTTAGTTAAATGTTTTTTTAAATTTTTTTAAATTTAATTTTATTTATTTTTGGCTGTTTTGGGTCTTCGTTGCTGCACGTGGGCTTTCTCTAGTTGCGGTGAACGGGGGCTACTCTTCATTGTGGTGTGCAGGCTTCTCATTGTGGTGGCTTCTCTTGTTGCGGAGCACGGGCTCTAGGCACGTGGGCTTCAGTAGTTGTGGCTTGTGGGCTCTAGAGCACAGGGTCAGTAGTTGTGGTGCACGGGCTTAGTTGCTCTGCGGCATGTGGGATCTTCCTGGACCAGGGATCAAACCCGTGTCCCCTGCATTGGCAGGCAGATTCTTAACCACTGCACCACCAGGGTAGCCCTGTTTTAGTTGAATTTTATCACGATTTGACAGGTAATGGATGTTTATGGAGAGTTAAGGAATGTGACCACAGCTGATAGAATTGAAGCCAGGCAGTACACCTTCCAGGGCCAACATTCTTAAACATTGTATGTTCCTTCTTGGCTCAAATATATCCATTTATGAGACTTACCAGTTCAACTTTTCCCTTGTTTTACTGAGGAAAGTAGCCATGATTCCAACATATAAAATTCTTGATTTAATTGGGTTTTGGGATGTGTTTATTTGATAAGCTCATGTGCAACAAAATATAAAAGAAACCCCCTTTCATAAAATCAGTCAGGGAAAATAATTTCAATATGAGATAAATGTCTACCATCTCAGCACAGCTGCTTTGCCTTTTCTTTAGTCACATGGGGCACGTCACACAGGAAAGGAGAAGAAAGAATAAGAGCAGATTATTCAGTGGATGCCTTAATCTCTGTAATTGCCCCAGCAACTAGATGGCATCATCAGTGCTTCTCCACCCTCATTCTCAAAAAAAAAAAACCTTTCTAAGTTGAAGATCCCATACATACATGAGTACACACTCATGCACATATATGTATAGATGTATGTACTGCAAACTACATTTACTGAACCACTTGGTCAGTGGGCCATGACATATCAAACTTCTTAACATTCACTGGTTGTTCATGTACAAGTAGTATGAGGTGTGAGCTTAACTGACTTAGTGCTGTCTCAATTGTAAAGTCTACAAAGATGCTGTGTGGTAGCTCCACCACTCTGCACACTTTCCTCATCTGCTGTCTCATCTCTAAAGTGGAGATAATATTATAAAAATATTAGAGTCAAATAAGTTAATATATAGTCTTAGTACATGTCTAATACATACTAAATGCTCAGTATCTGTTAAGTATTATCATCATTATTATCTACCAGGGGTAGAAAATGTGCTTGGATTTATTGCTGATAGGTTCGTTCTTTCTCACCCTTTTTCATTTCTCAATGCCATGTTTGTAGAATAAAGTTTGCCAAATTAAATGAACAGTTTATATTAGTGAGAAGAAGTACAGCTGACTAGACAAAGTAGGAGGTGAATTTTCACCTTGGAAAGATGAACACAATGCACTAAGCAGCCACATTCCTTATCTATAATTTGAATTATACTATTTGCAATCTTTGTTTATGGTTGAAAAGATCATATTTACAATTGGGAGATGCTTTTCATTTCCACCAGTTAGAAACCTAAAAGATTTGGGAAATTTATATGTGAAATCGGCTTGCTTTTTAATTGTAATCTGTTTCTGTTTAGTACCCTCTGGGTTTTCTTAATTTGTTTATTGAGTTCATTAAAACTGGCCATTGTAGAAAACAAACATGAACACATTTCTTACATTTATTTACTTGTTAATTTATATTTTGTTGTTACTGTGCTTTAGAAATCAGTTGATAGCAAACATACTAACTATAGTTAAGCTGGGATAACAGTCTAGAAATTTTCCAGATTGCCTTTCTGTATTAAATTGAGTTCTGAAGACTTAACTTGAGATAATACATATGTAACTACTAATAGGTGTAGCTCTATCATAATACCAGAATTTATTCATAGGTATTCACAATCAGATGAGGATTACAAAATATATATATCCACTATTACATAATCCAAATAAATCTATCTGTGCTATTTATTCCATTTGTATTTATAGGGAATAAGTATAATGGAAATTTGGCACATATATTCTGTGTCAGAGGCTTTCATTCTGAGTCAGATTGACTTTCATTTGGCAAATACTGATATTTATCAGGCTTCTTCTATCATATCAGGTACCGTGCTTTGCACTAGAGAATAAAAATTGAAAGGGACTCTGTTCTTGACTGAAAGTAGTGCAGTCTAGTGGCAGGGACGCATAAGTTTTATGTCTATAATGACTATATGTAATGTATATTACCATTTTAAGCTCGGTAATTTAAAAAATGTGTGCAAGTTAGTATTTTTGTTTCTTTTTCAATATGAGAAGTTTAGCCTTCTAAAATAGCTACATCTTTAGAGGTTTGAAGTTGTAAATGTATTGTAATTTAATAAGGCTTTTAATGTTGTTTGAAAATTTCAAGTTTTCAAAAGTCATTATAATTTTGGAAAAGCAGACAGTTAAGGTACTTTAAAAGTATATAAAATAACCATTGCTGACACATGGAAAAGAAGACAACTTCTTTTACAACTTCTGCTTGAAATAATATGTACAGGATTTTCTTTCAAGAACCAAAATTCAGTCTTTATGATTCTGATTGCTAGTGAGATTGAATGTTTATTTGTAAATACACTGGATACTTAATGATTGTTATCATTTATTTCCTGTTTATTTATTTTGACTTGTATTTAACTTTTATAGATTTCTGGGAAATTTAAATAGCTCATTGATACCAATATTATCTTTAAACTTTTTGCTTTTAATTTAGGGCATTTCGTGTCAACAATATAAGATTCTAAATATAAAATTAAAAATTTTCAGTATTTTCCTGAGTTTTTTGTTGGGACACCTTCATCAAAAGAGTGATTATAAAAAAGTAAACTCTTTTGGTTTTTCTACTCTTTTTATAAAGTTTTGTTTTTTGTATTTTGTTTTTCATCTGATATTTCCTTTTCTATGTGACACATACAAGGATTTTAGCTTTTTCTTTCTTTTTTCAAATATTTTCTGATTATCCTAATGTCATCTTAAAAGTAGTTGACTTCTTACTACTGCTTTAAGATGGCATTTTTATCATATGTGTAATGCCCGTATTAAATATGACTTGATTATTATTTTCATTATGGTGTTTGCCAAGTGTAGGATGGGAGAGAACTTATTTGACATCTTTCCATGTGCAAATAACTGAATGGTTTGAGACAGCAGACTTTAGGGTAACGTAAGTGGAATTAATGACTTCAGTGTAATTACTGAGATTATGACATGAACTATTTCCTTTATGAAGAATTAGGGCTCACTTTTTTAGTGCTGAATTGAATCCTGGAGTCTCTCGTGTTATCCTTTTTAACAACAGACTGAGTAATATGGAAAAAGAACATATTCTGTTCATAGTTCTTTCTAGTAACCCCAATACACACACGCGTGCACACACACACACAACAGCACATAGCCTCTCCTCTACATGACTGTGGATTTTCTAGGTAGAAATAAAACACTGTTAGGTACTCTAGTTGGCTATCTCCTGGATGATCAGAGCACTCCAGGCAGATTAGGGACATTATGCTTCCAATGGCATATTCTCCAACTAATGCCTTTGCTTAGCCTCTATAAAAAAGGTGTACTTTAGAGTGTATTTTAGAGTCATGAAGTAGACACCTTGTCAATGCCTTATTTTTTCCTTCTAGCTTTCTCTTAAACCCATACCCTCATTGTTTGTTATGTCTAAAGAATCCTAATTTTAGTGTTCTGTTCATATGGTCATAAATCTCACCATGAAAACATACCAATATGAAGACATTGCTGACTGAAAGCATAAGTAATTGCAGCTCAGCGCCGGGAGGGGAACATGGAATGCTCCAGACCATCTTGCAAACACATGCAGAGTGCTCACTAGTGACTTTCCAAGGCACTTGTCACTTATGGTTACAGCTGCATTCAGGTCATCAGTAGTCCCTACATAGAGTCTGGGAGGTTGTGTAGTCTGGCTTCTTTCCACGACTAAAATACTCTAAGTTTCTGACCTAGAAGCATTTAAGTTGGAAGTTGAACTGTTTCACTATTTTGAGAGGTTGGAAAATTCTAATTATGATGAAGCACTTTCTTATACAAAGAAAAATCTGTCTATGTATATCATTGGTCCTTGTTCAACGCTTTGGAGGAATAATAATGGTAATAGTAGCTAACATTTTTATAGTGTTTACAGTGTGCCAGGAACTATTTTAAGAGCTTAACATGTAGTGACTTAACTCTCACAACAACTCTATGAGGATTATACAATTATTGTATCAGTTTTATAGCTGAGAAATCTGGGGCATTACAGAGCAGTTAAGAATTAAACTTATCCCACTTCCATAGTTCAGCACCCACATTTTCCCTTCTTGAGGCTGTATACCATTAGTCATCTTCAAAGAACATGGTTTCCACACTCTTCATCCTTTTAATCATATTTTCTCAGGTGCCAGAGTTCTAAGAGTTTGGATACTCTTATTATAGTATTATTATAGTATTTATAACACCCAGGATGAGGATTATAGACATATCCAGTGCCATAGCTACCAATCTTGTTGTGCACATTATATTTATGTCAGTTCATCCTTAAAAACTGTAGTTTTTTTTGAGGTTTCTTGGGTTTGTCATTAAATAAACTCCTGTTCTCCTTTTACATGAAATGTTGATATCTCTCAATTTCAAAATTTTTCATGATTTTCAGTCAAGTCTGAGATGTTACATGTATCTGTTTAAAATTTTCATTTGTTCCACAACAAGAAGAGAAATATTTATTGAAATTAACTATATGCAAGTCACAGTGTTTTGGCATCATTGGGGATAGGTACAAAAATGATTTTGAGGCAGAGTCTGCCCAGAAGGAGCACACACTGTAGTAAAGAAAATAAATCATAAACAGAAGATACATAGCTATAATATAGGGTAAAATGTGCTCATATTCATAATAAAATTACCATTTTACTTATGGCATGAAAAGAAGAAATACAGACTGAACGAAAATCAGAGAAGAATTTTGATGTAGCAACAATTTTGACATTAAAAAAATGAAGAGCCACTTCTGACTCTAGTTCCACAGGTAAGGAGCTTGGAAGTCGCCTCTCCATCCTAACAAGTAAAAAGCTGAACTGACTAAAAAGTTAACAGCTCTTCTAGGATCTGTAACAGAAGTGAGGACACAAGGCCAACTGCTGTCCCCAAGGTTGGAGAGACAGGTGAACACAGGAAGTCACGGCTTACTGGAGCTAAGGCTCAGGAGCGGAAACCACCACAGAACCAGTGCCAGAAAAGGAAAATGTATTAATGTACTGACAGTGTGCACAAATCAGTGAGTTAGAAACTCTACAAGGACCCTGTCATTGGTGGGTGTGGGGAGATGCGGGACACAATTTTGTGAGATTCTCCCTCAGAAGCTCAATCAAGTTCTCACAGTAAATTAAAAAGATAAAATCCCCTTGTGCTTCCTGCATGGGAGGGGAAAAGGTATCATTTTGAAACACACCAGAGCACTCTGTTCTTAACAAGGTCTGCCCTCAGGAAAAAGTACTTAACCACAGCCTAAATGACCTGGTGGAAAGGAAATACCCAACTCCGGTCAGCTCTAGCCTTACATGTGATAGAAGGGAAATACCCAACTCCAGCCCACTATAGCCATCCTGTTCCATCAAAGAGGGGAGAAAAAAAATACTGAAAAAACACTTGTGTAGTTCCCAGTCCAGAAGGGAAAGCTCAGTAAAAGACTGAGATGTAATCATCAGAGTACAGAACACTTCCCACTCCCCTACATCTCACCAGTACATTATGAAAAGCCCTATTTACAGCATTCCTTTTATCCCATATATCATGCCCAGCTATCAGGAAAAAATTACAGGGAATACTAAAAGTCAAAAAACACAATTTGAGGGCTTCCCTGGTGGCACAGTGGTTGAGAGTCCGCTTCCCTGGTGGCACAGTGGTTGAGAGTCCGCTGATGCAGGGGACACGGGTTCGTGCCCCGGTCCGGGAAGATCCCACATGCCGTGGAGCGGCTGGGCCCGTGAGCCATGGCCGCTGAGCCCGCGCGTCCGGAGCCTGTGCTCCGCAACGGGAGAGGCCACAACAGTGAGAGGTCCACATACCGCAAAAAAATATATATATAAAAAAAAAACACCCCCCCCCAAAAAAAAACCCACACAATTTGAAGAGACAGGCATCAGAAATAGACATGGAAGGGGTGTTGGAATTACCAGACTGGGAATTTAAAACAACCGTGATTAATATGCTAAGGTCTCTAAGGGATAAAATAGCATGCAAAAATAGATGGGCAATGTAACAAAGTGATGGAAATCCTAAGAAGGAACCAAAAGGAAATGCTATAGATAAAAAACATTGTGACAGAAATGGAGAATGCCTTTGATGAGCTTATTAGTAGGCTAGACACAACTGAAGAATCTCTGAGGAGGATGTCTCAGTAGAAACCTCCAAAACTGAAAAGCAAATAGAACAAAAACTGAAAAAAACCAGAACAGAATATTCAGGGACTATGGGACAAATACAAACGTGTAACATAAATGTAATGTGAATACCAGAAGGAAGAGAAAGAGAGGAACAAACAGAAGAAATGTTGAAACAATAATGACTGAGAATTTCCTCATATTGTCAGGCACCTACCCACAGGTTAAGAAAGCTTAGCAAACATGAGGCAGGAAAAAAATGAAAAACCCTACACTAGCATATTATTTTCAAGCTACATAAAATCAAAGATAAAAAGAATTGTGAAAGGAGACAGAGGAAAAAGCACCATACCTATAGAAGAACAAAGATAATACCCGACTTCTGTTTGGAAACCATGCAAGCAAGAGGAGAGTGGAGTGAAATATTTAGAGTGAGAGAAAAAACGCAACCACCCAGAATTCTGTATATGGTGAAATTATTCTTCAGAAGTAACAAAGAAATGGGTCATTTTCATTAATTTTGTCTGGTATGTGATAAATCCATTCACCTAGCGATGACAGCCTGTTTGGAAATAAAGTGTTCTCTTGACCTCATCTAATTTCTGCTTGTGGAATTTCTGTTGTGCATAACATGAAGTGAATGTATCTGTTCCTCAGGAATCACCTTTTCCTCTCTATACTTTGTGTTTATCTGACTTCTGGGAGAATTTTTAAAAATCTCTTTTATCTTATTGTGTTATTTTTCTACCTAAATCAATCTACTATACCAGTGCCACCATCATACTTTAAAGTGTGGTTATCATACTTTTCGACTTTATTAAAATTTTGCATCATCAGAATGTTCCTTTTTTTTTTTTTACGCGGGCCTCTCACTGTTGTGGCCTCTCCCATTGTGGAGCACAGGCTCCGGACGCGCAGGGTCAGCGGCCATGGCTCACGGGCCCAGCCGCTCCGCGGCATGTGGGATCTTCCTGGACCGGGCCATGAACCCGAGTCCCCTGCATCAGCTGGCAGACTCTCAACCACTGGGCCACCAGGGAAGCCCAGAATGCTCCTTTTTCTCTACTGCCTGTTCCAGAAATAAATATGCAACATTTCCTCAAATCTCATTGAGATTACAAATGAAGACATTTGTTTCAAGTCCTGATATTTTTCTCACTTAAATTTCTAATTTTCCATGTATGATGAGTCTTTTCTGTGTAAATATTTAATGAGAGCACATTTTTCTAGTATTTAAACTTAAATAGATTCTGCTGATAGTGTGTGGGTTTCCGCTCAGATCTTCTTTGCATAGTTGAAGAAGGAAGGAGCTGTTCAGATAAGTTGCAGTTTTACTTTGCTTGACCAGAGATCTTGAGTCCTATGCGAAGAAGGAGTAGGAGTAGGGGAGATTGGGAGGAGGAGGGGGAAGTGAAAGCAAGATGTAGCTGTCACAGGGATAATGTCAGTCTCTTAGCCTCATTTTGGGTTGGTTGTGGTACCTGACAGCGGGCTTGGAAAACCCTCCCTTCTCTAACTGGCATAGCTAATGCCACTGGGTCCAGCTGTGCAAGTACCTCGCCTTAACTGGCATGCTGTCTGTACCAACTATAAACTGAATGTGAATGCCTCGGTTACACCTCATCATAGGAATCTGGCATCTGGTGAATTATTTAGGCTAACGAAAGGCGGTCTGGACCTCACCTTTTCTGCAGCTTCCTGCCATCCCAGTGTTCTCAACATTAGGAGCTGATGGTGTTGGAGTTCTGCTGAGGATGAAAGGGAACCTCTCCCCTAAGTTCTTATTTCCTAAACACACTTTTCCTTTCCATGAGGTAAATTGTGGGTTGGACAACTCCTCTCACTTGATTCAGTTTTCCCTACAAAACAGGGTATAAAAATTCCTTTAACTTTCTGACAGGAAGAAAACTTAGTTTCCAGCACAGGTATATATTTTGCTAAAGATTATCATATGCTTTTGCTCTTTTAAAGGAGATTCGAAAGGGAAGGGGAGGTAAATGTGTAAAGTTCAGAATATCATGTGAGTTGACTGTTCACAGTTTGTTTAAAAACAAAAATCAAATATGCAAAGAAATATATCAGCAATTTTTTATTTTAGTTATTTGATTGTTGGTAAAAATAATCTAATAGACCATTGTAGACATTTATACTCAGAATATATATATTTAATTAACACCTGAGTGATCCGAAAACTATTATGTTCCATGAATGACAGAATACAGAACAGGAGCTAACCATTCCATATATAAATAATTACTTCAAAAATTATAACAATATCCCAGTTTTAGAGTGAGTGAGTCTTTAAATGTGTCTTTCTTGGGGACAGAATCATTCTTTTTTCATGAAAAATCATTATCAAAAATTGGTAATTTATAGTCTTGTCAAAATGAAAATGTTATTTATAGTTGCAGATTAGCTTATAGGAGAAGTTAAACGTAGTGTGATTTTCTGATCAAAAAAATAATTTTACTTTCCCTTGACATATGAATATTGAGTATTATTTGAATGTAATTGTAAAAAAACACTGAAATTATGTTCATTTTGAATTCTTTTGAATATACGTATTTGCAAAATAACAGTTGTTACATATGAAATAAATTGTAACTAGATTTAATAAAATAATGTATAAGTTTATATTAAAATTACTTTAAAAAGTCCTTAATTAATTTTGCAATACAAATTGAAAATAAAGCAAAGACTGTAGTTCACAGTAATTAATCATAGGAAGTTATGTTTAAATGTAAAAATTTCTATATCCTTTCTCCAAAATACACAATGAAACAGAAAATGTATAAAAACATTTATAAGTAAGTGATATTAAAAATAAACTCTTTAATTTGAAAAGTAAAATCATGTATCTGGAGCTTTAGGCATCACAGTGTAATTCACATATGCTACAATAAGTCATTTACATTAAGAGAAAAATCCACCAGTTTTTCTTTTACATAGTCCCAATCGATATAGGGACTTCAGATTTTCTGAGGAGATGTCAATGAATGCATTACCACACTCCTGCTCTCTGTTCACTTCTAGTCATTTCAAAAAACATGAAGTCCTAGATAAAAACAAAATACGGAAATGGGTTTTCAGCAACAAAACAGAGATCAGCTCTCAGATGCATAAATGCTAAGGGATCTGATGAAACACAATAACGTATCTGCTAAACAAGAAAAATCAACTAATAGGTAGATCTGGGAAAGGTTGATAGCTTCAGCTTTCCATTTTAATGGCAATTAAATCCTGTAATTCTATTCACTTATTGATACCTGTATGAACTTAATTAATCCTCTGGTAATTTCTCTAAATTTCACTTTTTTCATGCCTCTTAGAATGTTCCTCTTTCAATCTTTGTTCCTCAACTTTTTGTACTCCTTCTCTAGTAATATAACTTGTGTTGTGACTGGAGTTCCATGTACAATTTTTAGATTGTTTCTGGAGAATGACAGCCATCTTAGAGTTAGAATAACATCTTAGAATTTTTTGGCCCAGTTTTATGATTTCTCTTCCAAACTTGTTGTCCACTGTGTTCCTCAGCTTGTCTTACTCCATCAATTTCTAACCAGACCCTCTCCCCTACAACTTCTGTCAGATCCTGTGGATTGTACCTCTCTCACATCTATCATTTTCCTTTTTCTCTTTACAAAGAAATAATTGAATCTTTATCACCATTCACTTGCAATTGCACTATTACAATTTTACCTCTCTTCAATCCATTTGGTACACAGTCACCAGGATTTATCTTTCTAAAATTTGGGTTTATAACTCTTTTATTTATACATAGCTTAAAATTAACCAGTTAACTAAACAATTTTCAGTATCTTCCCAAGGTCTATAAGATTGGGAAGACTGCCCAATCTACCCCATATTCACTTCCTAATAACCGCACCACCACCACCCCAATCCCATTTCTCACCTATCCAAACACCCCAGACTACTCTCTCCACCCTGTACACACCGTATCTTTGGTTATGGTGTGTAAACCTTTGGTTAAACAGTTCCCCAAGTTAAGGTTAAAATTTTCTTCTCATGTGAAATAAACACTTACTGAAAACATAGTTTTTAGATAGAACTGTGGTTATATTTAAAAGTTTATATAGAAAATACTAAGCCTGTCCCAAAGTAGATAGAATAGTATAATAAAGTCCCAATGACCACTCACCCAGCTTGGTTCACCAGTTACTCCATCCGCTGTGTCCCTTTTCCCTCACCCCCATTATTTAAAAGCAAATCTGTGATACCATATCATTTTATACCGAAAATAATTCAGTATGTGCCCTTGAAGAAAATGGACTGTTTTTGTATAACCACAATAACATCATATTTTTTAAAAAAACCTTAATAATTCATTAATATCATCAAATTGCCAATGTTCACATTTCCCTGAGTGTCTTGTAAATGTCTTTTTATATTGGTTTGTTTAAATCAGTTTCCAAACATGGTCTACAAACTACATTAAGCTGATGTTTCTCTCTTTTTATTTTATTTTCCTGGTATTTATTTGTTGAAGTAACTGGATCCTTTTTCTGTATGTTCTTTTACTTTTTATTTTTTTTCTGATTGCATCCATATGCCAATATTTAACGTATTAATCTAGTGACTCCAAACCTTGCTTGCTTTGGAATCATATGATAGCTCGAACAGCTTGAAGGCTTGGATCCACCTCAGGATTTGGTTTACTAGATCTGGGTACGTAGTCTTGACACAGGGAGTGCGAAAGCTACCCAGGTGTTTCTACTGTGCAGCTAAGGTTGAAAACCACTGCTCTGTCCCAGGAGTCCTTGACATCGGCTGTATATAGAATCATCTGAGGAGCTACACAAACTTTTAATTCTGAGCTTCTGATTTAGTTAAACTGGAATATGGCCTACTACTAAAAGCTCCCTAGGTAATTTAATGTGAAGACAAGTTCAAAGTCATTGCTGTATCTCATATATTTCCTCTTAATTGGTAGTTCTGTCTAAGGCTTGATTGAATGTAGATTCTTACTACAATTTGTATTTCTGTATTAGATGGTTTAATTTAATAATGAATCAGGCAGAAATCTCTTCGTTTCACTGAGACTTATTCCATTTAAACACACTGGAAGATTCAGACTCTTTTCCAAATCACCAATTTTTTTTTTTTTTTTTTACTAAAACCAGAGCCTCTCCTTAATATATAAGATCCTCTTGTTACAATGTGAAACTGCATAGACCCTCCAGAGAGAAGCTAGTCATTTGTGAACCCAGAGTAGCAGAAGAAAATGGAATTTCAAAGCTAAAATTAAATAGGACCACTTTCAATAAAACCTACAAATTTAAGGTCATTTAAAAATGTAAAATTTACCAAATTATTTCAGAATGATCCTAGAGAAACCATCTATACCCCAGATTAGCAAGAATAAACTTACAATGAGGAAACATGCGCCGAGCATCACAGCTTTCATTTTCACATCAAGGTCTAAAGGGAACTGGATGCCAAAGTTATCGACATCTGTAAATAACTCTCTCACAAGGCCAGTCCACTGCTTGGAAATCTTGCCAACCACATATTTATCGTCAAGAGATTTAATCTAATTTTAAAAAAAGACAAAGAATAAAACAAATATTATATTAAAATTATATGCCATTCATAACTATGAACATTATATCACTCATTACATGCATGTAGATTCCTATATCCATTTATAGATTCATTTAAAAAAACCTGTTTCTTTGGTACAGAGAACTAATATGAAAGTAGTTTAGCTGAAATATTTAACATTTTCTGTTCTCCATTAAGACATACAGTAATAAGTTAGTTGAATTGAGCCAAAATAAAATTTAAGCAGGAAATATTTCTTTGATGAAATTTCTAGAAGCCATCAGGAAGGTAGTAAGTGAAACTCCTATCTGACTTCTGCTTTAACACAAGCACAGAGAGTTGATATAGGCAGAGTTTTAAAGGTGATGGGAGGCCCCATTATCACCCACTGTCAGTAGGAAAACATGAAATGCCAAGAGCCTGGTAAAAAGGACTGGCAGTTTTGAGTGAAGGTAAGTAACCAATAGTAACTTGATGAGATGCCTCAGGTCAAAGGTTGGGGTACGACTCGACAACAGGAGGAGGATGAACAACAAAAGAGGAAATGTGTATGGAACAAAAGAAGCTCCAAAGTAAAGTTCTTCTAATTTTACAGTTCTGCCTGAGGAAAGCTCAGGGCCATGATAAAGAGTTGAACAGCTTATAGCCAGAGAAATGCACCCCACCAAGTGGGCATGTGGAGGCTGAATGTAGTCCACACTTGCCAGGGTATATATAGGCAGAGTTGTGTCAAACCAGTAAGAGAAGTGTCCTTTTCAAATATGCACAAGGTACCACACGTGCTGGCAACAACCTTTGAAGACCTAGCTTAGGTTGGGACAGCTACATAAATGTGGGCAAATTAGAAACAGTTGACTCATTTTATTTGGATGTGGGTGGTTAAGTTCTTTAAAAACTTGAAACCTCTAATATGAAAAAAACTGTGATAGCATGGATTACTGTTCATCAAATAGTCATTTCAGTCCCCTCCCTCTGTAAGCCCAATATACTTTCCTGCACATTGAAATTAGGCTTGGCCTTGTGCCTTGTTTGACCAGTGGAGTGTTAGTGGATGTGACACCAGCAGAGACCTTAAACATGGCTGAGTGGTTTTGCCTTGGTCTTGCTCTCCAGTGATCAGCCACTAGAAAGCATGATCCAGGCAGCTGCTGTTGCTGAAGCTCCAGGATGAACATACCTGGAGCAGACCTGAGACCAACTGGCAGCCTAAATCAGAGCCATCTGTCTGAGCCTAGGTATATCATTTGACCTTCAGACCCATAAGCATGTTTTCTTAAGCCACTGAGCTTTAGGGATTATTTGTTACGCTCTTGTGGCAAAACAAACTAATACAAATTCCCTATTGCACACCTTCATGTTTTATCTGCTCATAGCTGTCATGTAAGGATTTGAAGCTAGTAATAAAACCTTACATTTTATTTTTTAATTCAATTATTTTTAATTTTTGAAAAAAAATTTTTAACAAAATATACAAAAGATAATCAGCCATCATAATCCTACTACTACACTTACCAGATATTAACACTTCCCCATTTTGATTACTATAGCAAGAAATTTAAAAATTCACCAAAAATTTATGTAAGAGGTAGACATATAATGTTTTAAAGGAAAGGAACAGAAAAGTAAATAAGGATCTACACCTGAAAAGTCAACAGGACTAGATAATTTTTAGCTAAATTCTAGAAAATATTTTAAAAACAGAAAATCTACATAATAAAATGATTGCAACTTCTGGAAGTAGTAAACTGGTATTATATTACTATTAAATTTATAAACCTATAAATTTAATACAAATAATTGATAAAGGTATTCTAAAAAGAAATCTATAGGTTCATCTCACAACATAAATATAAATACAAAAATCCAAATAGTACATTAGCACATAGAGCCCAGTATAAAAAATACTATAATAAAGTATAAAATACTAAAAAAAAAATCATATAATTCAAAAATATGAGTGTATCCATAGGTCCTGAAAAGGTATTTTATTTACTTACTAATTAAGCGTTTATATAACATTTAGTATATGCTAGGCATATAAATGCTTTACAAGTCTTAGGTAATTTTTTCCTCATAATTTCTCTATAGGATATATAGTATTATTACACACAATTTTCATATGAATAAACCAAAGCAAAGAGAGGTGAGTCACTTGTCCAAGTTCACACAAATAAGAAGTCATGGAAATGGATTTCAAACCCAGGTGTTCTTCTCCAGAGTCTGTATTCATGACTGTTATGATGCTCTGCTGTTTAGAAAGTTAAGTATCAATTCTTAATAAAAATCTAGGTCAGGGTCAGCAGGCAAGGGTCAATGAGTCAAATTTAGTCTGCACCCTGTTTTTGTAAGTTTTATTCGGACACAGTTACACCCAATATTTGTGTATTGTGTATGACTACTTTCATGCTAAAATGGCAGACCTAAGTAGTTGTAACAATGACCATATGGCCCAAAACTCTAAAATGTTTTCTCTCTCTTCCTTTACCAAAAAAAAAAAAAAAAAAAAGTATGTTGATTCTTGCTCTAGGTAAAACAGGAATAGAAAAATACTATGAAAAATAGCCAGTATCTTTCTAAATTATGAAACATTTGCTGCTATTTCAATTGAAATCATCAACTTAGTAGGTATACACAAAATTGGCAAATATTATTCAGTTTTGCTGTAAGAAGTAGGCTGGAAAAGAAAATAAGTTAATTGGCAAATTAGAAGAGCTTCCATGATTTCATTTGCTATATGATTTTATACCTAGATAAACCAAGTAAATATAGCAAAAATGCCTTCCAAATTAAATACTAGAATATAGTCACAAGGCTGAATAAGAGGTAAACAAAAATAAATAGCTTTTTTCAATATTAACAATAAGTACCTACAAATAGAAATATTCCTGATTAGTAGTGATAATGCCTATAAATTACTTACAAAAATTTAAAAAAAGAGATAGAAGTTCTATATGGTCTTATGAAGAGTATAAAAGAATTAAAATATATTACACTTTTGGGATGAGACACGTTTAGCATCATAAATATGTTAGTTTAAAAAAATCATAGACAATACAATACTAATTGGATTCTAACTTCTGAAAAATTTAATCAAATGATCTTAAGGTTCACATGAAAGGAAACATCTGACAATAGCAAGAAAATATGATAAAATAGAATGATTAGTGACTGTGTGGCTATGACTAAATATAGGATACATCACTGTTACCATAATTGAATTATAAGGCACTACTGTAAGAAAAGTGGTAACAATGCAATAGAAGAATGAATCTAGAAATTGCTCGTGGAAATTTAATGTATGTCATTTCAGCTTAGCAAGAAATGAATAGTTTACTTAATAAATTGTGATGACACAGTTGTCCAGCCAACTGAGATATATTTATAAAACAAAGTACAAAAGGGGTAGATTTGTGGAAAATATTTGCAGATCAGAGGACAGAAATACAGATGCAGGGTCAACGTCTTCAACACACAAACTACATTTATGAATTGACAAGAAAAAAATAAACAACCCAATAGAAAATACAGGCAACCGATATTAAAAGATAATTCAAAGAGCAAATACAAGTAGCTAGTAAACTTAGAGGAATGTTCATAATCCCTAATGGTCAGAGAATTACGTATTAGAAATAATCTTCCCCACTCCCATTTGATGATTTTAGATTTCCTATTTTAGTTTGCAGTTTGCAGTTTATCTAAGCTGTATCTGGGTGTTATTTCTTTTTCTTACCAGAACTCCTTGCAATTTCTGAATCTGAGAACCAATGGCATCAAGTCTACAAGATTCTTAGCTATGTATCTCTTTGAATATTATATCAAAACATTCTGTCTCCTCTTTTTATGTAACTCCTCTTTGGCATATGCAGTAGTTTATTCTTGCTTCCATGTCCCTTCAAGTTTATATCTTTTGCCCACCAACCTCCTCTTTATATTCCTAATATGGGTGATCCAGTTCACTAACTCTCTCTTCACCTGTGTCTAATCTGTAGCTCATCCTTTCAAATGAGGTTTTATCAATGACTGTTCCTCATTTCTGGAGGTTCTATTTGGCTTGTTTTTATATCCTCCTGGCCTTTATTATTTGTTTCATCCTCCCCTTATGACCCTTTTTGTTTCTTTGTTAGGCTCTTTAATGTCTATTTAGGTATTTCTTGTATGACTGATAACAGACTGTTCTATTATATGCGGTTTGGTTTTGGTAGATTAGTTCCTAGAACAGTATGTTAATTTTTGAATCTGCTCATGTGGAGATAGGTTTGTTCTGTAGGGATAGAGGGTTACTTTGGTGATCAGTCTCCATCTAGTATGTTTTTGCATTCAATTCTCCCATGTGTATCACCACTCAAGATCAGTTTCCATGTCTTAAGATTCATGAATCATACTGGTGTTATAAATTTTGTTTTTTTTTTTTTTTTGGCAGTACGTGGGCCTCTCACTGCTGTGGCCTCTCCTGCTGCGGAGCACAGGCTCCGGACGCGCAGGCCCAGCGGCCATGGCTCACGGGCCCAGCCGCTCCGTGGCACGCGGGATCCTCCCAGACCGGGGCACGAACCTGTGTCCTCTGCATCGGCAGGCGGACTCTCAACCACTGCGCCACCAGGGAAGCCCCATACTGGTGTTATAAATTCAGACCTCAAAATCATAGAGGGGGCTAGATTGGGATATCAGTTTCATGTAGGCATATTTTTTTCCTACTCCTAATAGCCCTGGAATAAGACAGATTCCCTCATTATCTCTAAGGGTTACAAAGTCTACTTGTCCTTCTTCTACTCACCCGTGGGATAATCTCATGGCTTCAACTACCATCCATATGCCAAAAACTCTAACATTTTCCCTTACACACCTAAAAACCAACATGACTCAAAAACAAATCATTAGCTTCCCACAAATCAACTGTTTCTCCTTCAGGATTCTTACCCTGGTCAATGGCATCATCATTCAGCTTCTTAAACATCAGACATCAGACCAATAAGACTTTAGAATCATGTCTAAATTTTCTTTCTTCCTCCACTGACATCAAATCTATGAATCAGTACCACTGGGTACACTTATAAATGTCTCTGAATTATTTTTTCCTTTAGAATGACTCTTCTCCATGTTCCATAGTGGTCCCTCATACTGATAATTCCTGCTTTCAAAATTTCTATTATCTAGTATATAGAAAGTGATTCAAGGTACTATTTTCTCAATTCCCTCAAAGATGTTATCTAGTTAGCACCATTCTAGATGCACAGGAGAGAAGTTAATTCATTGCCTATAATAGATGCTTTAAGGTATCCACTGAGAAGGGTTGCTGAATGATTTCCAACTTTCTTATCATTAAATATAAGAGTTTCACACTCCAGTATGACTTACTTCACCAGTATTTTTACTTATTTTACATAGATAAAACATATGTCAGCAAAACTTCCATTAATATTCCCTGAAACAACAACTACCTTTCAATCCTCTGGATCTTTTATGGGAATGATAACCCCTACATAGAGAACTATTATTATACACAAACCTATAAAATCTTTAAACATACATAGTTTATATCCCCCACACACACTATGCATTCTTTGTAAGAGTCTTTATAAAGTCTCTAATTACATCATATGTACTTTTCTTAGAATTGCCTGTCTGCCTCATTAAACACTGAAGTCAATGAGAGGACTGATCCATCTTTATATAACAGAGGAATTAAAAATCATATGACTAGCAGAGCCAGGCAGATAATATAAAAGAATGAAGCTGGATAGTGGAAAACCTTGTCAAGTCAGGGGCAGTGGCAGAGTTCCCACTTATTTATCATAAGGGGGCAGTCCTGCTCAGTTTTAGATTTTTGTCCCTTCTGTGAAAATTGTCCAGTTTACCAGATTTTATGCTTATACAAGAGAATCATGGTATCAAGATTAAGTTTTATAATCTCTCAGCTTTTAAGCATTTGCAACTAAATAATTTGGGCCATAAGTCTGGGCCCCATTTGTTGAAAAACTGCTGTGATGCAATTCCTCCAGGTAGTAAATACACAGATATATTGTGATTTCTAATGAATGAATTTAATACAAAGATAAAGGAGAGATCATAGAGAAGCATGATTGGGTAGTACATCATATATTTGTTAAAATTCTCTTTGCATAATTGGGCTTTTTGTAGGAACTCAAAGATGTCGGAGATTTTGAAGAGGGCCTAGAGCACTGGCAGCCTGTGTTTCATGCTAAGGAAGAACCATATGCTTTGGCAATCAGACTTTGATGACAAGGTTAATGTTCCACTTAAAATGGATAACATACAGTACCTCTATACAAAAACCACCAATGTTAGATGCTTTGTTTATATTTATTTGACTACAAATCTCTGCTTCTCTTTTTTCCATTTAGCACAATCAACACTGATGCTTAATCAGAGCAATAACCATCTCTCTGACCAAAGATAAATATGAAGGACACTGAGACCCTCTTGAGATATCAGGACATACATATTCATTTACTGTATTTGTAACATCCTCCCAGCTTATGTTATTCTTATACTAGGAAAGCAAAACCCATAAACGTTATCACACCTCTTACCTCAAAATCAACATCTGCACAACAGCTGCAGACAATACATGGACCAGTAAGTCTTAGTACATCCTCTCTCCTCTCATTTTGAAGTGTAAACTTTGGCAGGCATGGGTGCCAGGTCTGAGTAACATAACCTACTGGTACACCAGGAGGAGCTTGGATTTCTATCTACAAAAGCAAAAGAATATATAAACTGTAATCATAACAATGTCTAATAAGAACTCTCATTTACTGAATACTTTCTAAGTGTCAGACACTGTTCTAAGCACCACTTAACTCACTCCACATCCTTACCAAGTTGGTACTATTATCCCTGTTTATACAGGAAGTAACTGAGGAACAGAGAGGTTAATTAACTTGTGTCAGATTCCCCAGCTGCAAAGTGGAAGAGATGAGACACAAACTCGGGGAGGCTGCATGCACTGTCTCCATTCTGAAGCACTGCTCTACTGGTCTTGTATATTTTAAAATTTCCATACTTACAAAAAATGTCTAAATTATTAATAGCTATTTCCTCAAATTCCTTTAAAAACAGTGGTTTAAGTGTATGGACAGAGCCCTGATCACTGGGGCAGTTTTCAAATATGAGTGGCAATAGTGCTAGCATGGAAAGAAAATGGGGCCTGGAATCTTGGCTCTGAACATTAGCTGGGTGACCTTGACAGCATCTCAACAAGTTTATCTGTAACTGAGGACTTCCTAGATCTCCTTATTAAGATCAATTGTATAATGTATGCTAATGTGCTCTATAAATTATAGAGCATATTCCATCACACTCAGTTTTCCCTCAGCTATTCCAATGAATATTATTACATCTAAACTAATTGACATGGAAAACAAAATAATTCAGTATGAACAACTTCAGTTATCCTTTCAAAATAAGAGCAGTATTAGACATCAAATCTCTATGTGCTTGTATCTTTGTGTGCCCTGCTCTCACAGCTACCCATATGGATGACTGAGTGACCCAGGCAGCTCTGGTCTCAGGCCAGTGGAGATACAAGCAAAGGCAAACTTCCTATAAACACTCTGTGCCCTGGAGTCTCCCCTGAGATCCATGTTCTTTATCAGAGGGCTGTCAAGTACTATGAAAGAGACACCTGGTCATTATGGAGCTGAAGGTGTTCACAATTCACATACCCCTATTACAGGGACTCAAATATATTACTTGTTTTTTTCAAATGGAGAATTGAAAAACACAGGAGTTGAGATTTCTCAGAGGGGGTCTCTCCTAGGTTTGCTCCTTGTAGGTTGGCTAAAATAATGAGATGAACTGAACATATGTGTTCTTTTCCTCACTCTTCTGTCCACTTGCCTCTGGGATGGCATTCGAGGATATTCTCTATTGGGCCCTCCTCTGGCTTTGGCCAGGCCCTCATGGTCATTTGAGGTGAGGGACTTGACCAAGGTGACCTACGTTCTCAGCTCTCCCTGAAGATCAAGAAGTCTGGTCTCTGAGATCCCTGATCTCACCCCCGGGGGGCACACTGCTCAGGGACATGGGGCTAACTGCTCACTCTTTTCCACCTGCCTTCCTTCCTACCATTTACCCTCAAGCATAAACCAATAGCTGGTGGACCACTTTTCCTTTAAATCTCATGTGATTATATAAATTCACCAATAAGGTGAAAATTCTTGCAGAACTACTCTGCAAAGTATTTGTAAAAATTACCCTGGTCATTGCTCACTGACCTCCTGCAGGCAGCAGGGAAAACAACAGCTGGTACACCTTAGTGGTCTCTCCAGAGTTATGACTTCTCGGCCCATATTATCAAGAATCCTCATTGTAAAAGGCCTAGAAGGCCCACAGCAATTTCGGGTACAGCAATCAGTGTCCTCAGCTGCAAAGTAAATTCTCTGTCCAAGGCTGTTCTTAATTTCATACTTGTTACAAGTTTCAAAACCTGTTAAGGCTAAAAACATAAAAGAGGGATTCGCTATGACTATTGTGTTAAAAGAATAATCAATCTATCCTAAGATACTACAATATCTAGTTATACCATTTTAAGATGATACTTCATATAATACAGGAGGAAGAAAAGAAAAGATGTTTAGAGATGATCTAAACAGAGAAAAAAAGGCAAAGGGAATGGATGAGAGGGTATTAAAGTACAAAGAAATTAGGAATTCCTGTATGAGACATGAAAGAGAAAACAACTCGTATCTTCCTAATTCCATAGACCCATGTCAGAAAGGGAGACTTTGCTGTGAGGGATGGTGCAGTGCTGCCGATGGCGACAGTCCTTTTAAGTGAACGCAGAAAATGTCTACTTGTTCATGTATTCAGCTATGGAGGGGAATATAGGATGATTGCTGTGTTTATGCACCGTATAGTATTATATTAAGTAAATTGGCTTGAGATTTAGTTTTATAAACCACAGTCATGGCTTCTCTTTCTGCACTGTGTGAGGAAGGTGTGAGAGGGCTTTCTCTCAATGCACACATGTGAAGAGGGAGAGAGTGAAAATGCAAGGTGAGGTAGAACGTCACCCTGGGCCCAGGGCACCCTTGTTTAGCTCAGCAGTGGTTGTTCAGAAGTGGGAAATGGGTATTAGACAAGGGGAAAGGCGCTTGGCAACCAAGGCTGCAAGTCGGAGGATATCTAGACCACTGGCATCCTAAGTGAACTCTGTACCTTAGCAGGGGCTAATCTCTTCACGGGGGAAACAGAGATGTGCTGACATCTGACACCCACGTGGTATCTTACCAAAGGGCTTCCCACATTGAACCACACTTTGGAAACCTCTCCTTACTTAAAGCCAGGAGGGAGCAATTCATGGTGCCACTTGTCCATAGCCCTGATTAACGTGGGTCATAGGGTATTAGAAGCCACCAACATAATGAGCAATTAAAAGAAACATAGAGACAAAAATCACTCTCTAATATTGGTGTGGATGGACTTTTAGTCAGATAGAGATGTTCTTCACAAATTTTATCACCATGACCTCCCTTAAGTATCTTTGCTCTGACTCAGACCGGCCCTGACCCTGCCTTTAATAGAACCACCCTTTACCTCAATATCGGCCAGTCAAATATTTCATGTGAAAAAATTAAACTGATTCATGAAATGGGATCTATTACCTAACTGTTTCATTAAGTAGCTTAAGCTGAAAATTCTTCAGCTTGTTTATCTGTGTAATGAGATCAGTGGGCTTACACAATCTAAGCTTCCTTCTAGTTACTTAAAAAATGAAAACAAATAAAACAAGAGAATTCTATGGTTATGTCTTTATTGCCTATTAAGTTTTGAATTGGGAAATGTATAAGTGCCTGTCATAGTCTCAGGTGCTAAAAATGAACTGAGTAATCTTTATTTCTTTATACTGCTCATAATGTTAAAATATAAACTTTCAGTTGGAGACGAAAAGAAAATTAGACATCCTTCTTTAAAAAACTGAAGAATTTATAACTACTAAATTTGAAATTTATATTTCATGATTAATACATATATATTTCCAAATATATACATAAAACTTATACATCTTAAAACTATAAATGGAGTGCTATATAATGTATAGTGTCTGTTTTTTTGTTTTTTATAATATCAAGAATAAATTCCCTAAAATGAATCATTAAAAAAGAATATAAATTGTCATACTATGAAGAGTTCCTTTCCAGAGAAAATGTAATACAAACAAACTAATAAAAATGAGAACATTCTAAATATCTAAGTGTACATTACAAGTAATTTAAGTGTAATAAGCAACAATTATATATTCTAACCAAATATCAACCATATTTCTACAGTAGTACAGTTCACATTATAATTTCTATCAGTGGAAAAGAACTTTGCAAAGATGTGAAGAGTTAATAGATATATTCTAAAATCTATTAGAGTTTTCACTGACCTCTTTATACCTATAAGGAAGATACTGTAGTGCATGAATCTACCCAGATTCCCTTTCCCCCAGCAGCAGTCTTGAAACATCTAGTGGCTTCTTAAGTTTACTTTGCACCTGACGAGCACTGGACCTAAGGAAACAGCTGTAGGAGTCAGGCCCCGTTCATAGGAGCACCAGTGGCATTCTAGGAAGTCAGGCCTCTTGGCCGGCTGATCAACACCCTCCAGTGCAGTGTCCCTGTGCCCAAGGTGATAATCCACAGCCCGTGGAAAAAAGGGTTTTATAGGGTTCCTCTGAACTCCCAAGAGAAATTGGGCAGTAATGCAATTTTTCAAAACATCCCCATCCATCCAAATTCAGAGTTCACTTGCTTTGGAAATATATTTACTAAGGTAACTGAATTATTGCATGTGGCTCTGTGACAACTGCAAGGACATCACAAACTGGGGAAAAAAACGGTTGAAGGGACAGAGGTTAGGCAAAGTGATAGAATCACTGAAATGATTTCTAGAGAGAAGGGGGAACAACAGTAAGTTTTGACTGGTTTCCTTCTAAGTTAGGGCCTGTATCATGAGGAGAGATGTCCAGCATAATAGTATTTTACCACTTGGCTCCTAATTCAAGAAATGAGCTGCTGATAATCCTTATCAATTCATTATCACGAAGAGAGACATTTGTAAATAACCAGTTTTAATATCCAGCATCACTGAAGGTGTTATATCTGTGGTTGGTGATATGCCTTTATCTGCATAAATGTCCTCTCTTCCTAGAAATATGATAAATACAATGAATACATACCTTCCAGAAGTTCAATTTGCTGATGAATCAATAGTTGATCTATCTATTATAATAAAAAAAATTAAGCTGTAACCATACGTTATTAAGCCAAACAAATTAACATTAGTGTTCTTATATTTTAGAAGAATGTATGTAATCAATTATCAACATTTATCAATATTTAATAATTGTTTATATTACTTCTAGATATAAAATTAAAGTTAATATGTTCCTTCCAGAAGGGCCTAAGAAATATTAAGACCTTTTCATCCATTTAAAGAGCTTTTTTCTACAAATCTAAACATTTTTTCTTTCTTTTGATATCATCATTTGTAGTAGGTTATAACTTCCCCAAATATTTTGTAAGGGCCTAATTTAAAAAAAAAATCTGCTTAGGGTATTTCTTAGAGAACTTAGGAGCTACCAAAATTCTTCTTTTTTTTAAACATCTTTATTGGAGTATAATTGCTTTACAATGGTGTGTTAGTTTCTGCTATATAACAAAGTGAAGCAGCCATATGTATACATATATCCCCATATCTGCTCCCTCTCGCGTCTCCCTCCCACCCTCCCTATCCCACCCCTCTAGGTAGACACAAAGCACTGAGATGATTTCCCTGTGCTATGCAGCTGCTTCCCACTAGCTAGCTATTTTACATTTGGTAGTGTGTATATGTCAATGCCACTCTCTCACTTAACCTTCCCACTCCCCGTGTCCTCAAGTCCATTCTCTACATCTGCGTCTATCCTGTCCTGCCCCTAGGTTCGTCAGAACCATATTTTTTTTTTTTAGATTCCATATGTATGTGTTAGCATACGGTATTTGTTTTTCTCTTTCTGACTTACTTCACTCTGTATGACAGACTATAGGTCCATCCACCTCACTACAAATAACTCAATTTTGTTTCTTTTCATGGCTGAGTAATATTCCATTATATGTATGTGCCACATCTTCTTTATCCATTCATCTGTTGATGGACACTTAGGTTGCTTTCAAATCCTGGTTATTGTAAGTAGTGCTGCAATGAACATTGTGGTACATGACTCTTTTCGAATTATGGTTTTCTCAGGGTATATGCCCAGTAGTGGGATTGCTGGGTCGTATGGTAGTTCTATTTTTAGTTTTTTAAGGAACCTCCATACTGTTCTCCATAGTGGCTGTACCAATTTACATTCCCACCAACAGAGCAAAATTCTTATATTATAGGCTGCCCAAGTGCATTGTGGTAAATTAAATTAGTGCAAAGAGTGCAAGAGAGACAATTCATTTACTGAAAACTAACCTACCAGATTTCTAATGGCAGACAAATACTAAATCTCACATTGCTGAGATAAGCTATCATGTAGTACATTAAAATCCAGGAATTTTTTTTTCTTATTGGTAGCATTAATAAAATTGGGTCTTCTAAAGAACAAAAGGAACATAAAAATGTAATTTTCTTAATTATAATGAAAGGTAGGTCATATTATACACAAATCAATAACTCCTTTCTTGGTACCACTTACGGAAAATCAACACTAAATCGAGTTTGATGGTTCTTTCCAACTCCTAGGAAATTATTCAGTATTGGGATTAAAGGGCAGGATCCAGAACTAAGGTTCCAGAAGTAAAAAGCCATTCCCAATTCCTCTGCATTTTGATGTTAAGCAAATTATGTAACTTCTCTGGACCTCAGTTTCTTCTTCTGTAAAATGGTGATAATTAGAGCACTTGTATATCACAGAATTTTTAAAAAAGAATTTAAATGAGTAAATACATGAATTATACTTAGGAACAAAGCCTGGAAGCTTAATAAAGGTTTGCTATTAGCTATTATTGCAGATTATATTCAAGATCATAGAAAATACAATTTCCTAAGACATTTTCATTTTGCTTTAAAAGTAAACCTGACCTAGAAGAATTAGAGTAATCTGTAAGCAAAACATGTTGTTTTACCATTTCAGACTTTTGTGAATTAGCCAGTTGTTAATCTCATTAAGTAAACTGGAAGCACAGTTTTGTTTTTAATGAGTCTTTTATGCATTGAATTACCTGAGTCAAATATTCCAATCCGGGTGGACAGTTTAATGGAGGTGATGGTGCTGGCATCCATGGTACCCCTGCAGGTGCGCCTGGCTGACTAGTCACTGGTTGGTATGGGACAGGAAAGCCGACTGGGCCAGCACCTGAATAGCCAGCTGGCGGGACTGGATAGCCAGCCTGGGTGCCAGGATAGCCAGTATATCCTGGAGGTCCTGAAATATGAACATGTGAAATTATTTGTAACTGCAGAGAAAAATGCAAACTTCAACTCTTTTAGGATCACCCCAGCTATCTACAAACTACAATTTCTACTTAGAAATCCTGTTTCTAAAAGCTTAAGGTTTGTGTTTTTCTCTCTCAATGATTTTTCAATGAAATACCTGTGGTTTCAGGTCCACTCCTATTCTGAGGGTTTTAGGCTGTGTTTAGAGTTGCCCCACAGCCTTACCCTTATCATTCAAAACTCAGGTGAAAATATGCTTGAAATCTAATAAAGTGAAAGAAAGTCAGCAACGATCTAGAGTCAGGTACATAAAAATTCTGGAATGGCTTCCAGGAAAAGAGGGATGGCATTGAGTAGAAAGCCCAGAATAAAGGCTTTGATTCAGCATTTCTAGGACCAAACCACCCTGTAAAAAATGATAATTCTAGAATTCCAACATGTGACATTTCTTATCTGTATAGAACTGATAGTGGTTTTGTCCCTTCATGGCATATTTGGCAAGGTCTGGAGACCCTTCTGGCTGTCATAATTGAAGGGAAGGGGATACTGGCATCTGGTGGGTAGAAGCCAGGGATGCTGCTAAATATCCTACAAGGACCAGAACAGTGCCTTGAAAAAAAAAAAAGAACTATCCATCCTGAAATACTGTAGTATCTTTGTTGAGAAACCCTAGTATAGTGGTAAGGGTATGTCATTCCTTCCAGTACTGCCCAGATACTCCTCTGGGTTAACAATTTGCCTGAAGTTTTAACCCATGGTGTATCCCATTCCTAAAACCCTCCACGTGAAAAAAAAAAAAAAGTTATGATATTAGGTTACAAATGTAAATTTCACAGTTTGGCACCCTAAGCTCTCTGGAAAATACAGTTTGAGAACCAAGGAAGGTAAAACCTTATAGTAGGCAAAATTGTCTCAAGTACTTATTAAGCACAGTAGAGGAAGAAATGAGTATATACTCTATTCCACACGAATTTGTGATTACAAATATGAAGCTTCATAACTTTATAACTTAAATGAATAGTCTGCAGAGTAGCTGTTCCATAGGAATGGAGGATGTAGTTGCAAAGAACTGTGTCCCACAATATTTTAACAGTTAAGGCTATGCAAAATTTAACACTTAGAGCAGGAAAATTGTAAATACTTTTAAGTGGAATACTGAGGACAAAATACATACACCAATAAAAAGTATGACTCAGAAGACAGACTAAACCTCATAGCACTGTCTTTTAAGTATAGTTTTATAACTTATTCCCTCTTAAATGAATAAATATTTACAGATGATCTATAATGTGATTGGGTCTAGAATCAGAGGATACAGCTATCAACAAGGCAACCTGCTCTCAGGGAGCTTAGAGGCAACTTCTAGGAGACAGAAAATAAATTTTAAAAAAAGATTTCAGATTGACCTGATGGAGACAATACATGGGGAAAAGGGCAAGGCATCAACCAATTACTTTAGATAGATAAAATTTATGGTTGACACCTAAAAGTTGAGAAGGGAAAAAGTGTGTGTGAAGATATGGTAAGAAGTATTCCAGGAGGCAGGAATACCAAATACAAAATCTCTGACTTTAGGAATAAATCTGACATGTTTGAGAAAGAGAGGGACGTTATAAGGGAGAGGAAGAACAGAAACAGCTGTCAGTAAAGAAATAGGATCAATTCATCTTGAGAGCCCCTTAATAAGGAGTGTGGATTTTATTCCAAGTGTGATTGACAGGCTTTAGGGATTTTAAACAGAAGACTGAGTTCCATGATCTGTGTGATATCTTGCAAAGTTTTTAGGAGTACCAAGCACTGGGATTTAAAATGGGAAATGCAAATGCAACCCCTGCCCTCATTGCCTAATGGGAGAGAGAATTTTACACTCACCCTTACTCTAGGGATCTACAACACCAGTGTCAGTAAGTGATTAACTAAAATCAGAGACAAGCGCTTTGAAGGGAGGGACCAGGGTTTTATGTGCCAAAGGAAGGTGTTTAGATGGGGAGAGACAGAGGGAGGGAGTTGGGACAGCCTCCCTGAGGACCACCCTCAGCTGAGATCTGAGGGATACAAAGGAGTTAAGTAGGTGGGCAGCAGGGAATGAATATTTCAGAAAGAAGCCCTGGGATAGTAACAAACACAGTGCATTTAAAAATCTGCAAAAAGGCCAGTCTACCTGAACAGGAGAGACAGTCTTAAGAGACAGATAAGGAGAAGGCAGGGGAGCCCCTTGGGTTTGGTGGACCAAACTAAGCATTTTGGTCTTTATCCTGAAAGCAAAAGGAAGCCAATGATGTACCCAGTGGGTACTGTCTGTAATATTAACAGATAACTATTTTTAAACATCACTGACTACAGTGCAAAGACGAAACCATAGGCAAGCCAGTGAGGGGGAGGAGATGTGAATTAATTGGTTACATTATTAAACCTTCACGAGATTCTTAGGATAATTATTTCCCAAATCAATGGATTAAGCATATAGAATTACCTGAAATTTAGGTAATATTTCATTTACCTAAAGCCCAATTGATTTAATATATTATTAATATAATAGTTAGCAAATATTTGTCATTTATTAATTGTAAAGCATTGTGCTAGTTGCTTTACACATACTCTCATTTAATCTCCAAAACGCCTGAATTAGAAAATATTATGCCCATTTTATAGATAAGAACTGAGGCTTGGAGGTACAGCAACTTGCTTAAAACCACAACACAACTATTAAGTACAGAAGCCAGAACTTGAAGCCTGATCCAGCCTCTCTATGCCAGTTTTCCCACTTGCATAATGGTGATAATTAATAGTATTTACCCCATAATATTGTCTGAGAATTAAATGAGTTAATTCACATTAGGCACAATAAACTCTCAGTTTTAATCTATTACTATTGTTAGCATCACTGTCATAAAAGACCTGTGCTATACTGGCCTTCGACTTGAGAAATAAATTTGAGCTATTTTTCTCACAAACTCTCAAGTCTCATTATAACTTAATTATGTATCGCCTACTATTATTTAGCCATGGGTGGATTAAAATATCCTCCAAGTGCCTTGGGTGCATACTATAGACTTGCTAATAATTCTTCAAACACCAACCATTTAAAAATTGAGAGTAGCAGTTCTCAGCCCTGGCCGCACATTAGAATCACCTGCGAAATTAAAAAATTACCAATCCTGGGGTCCCACAGCCAGAGCTTCTGTTTCAGTTTTCCTGGGATAGTGCCCTGGTACTAGTGTTTTCAGCAGTTTACAGGTAATACTTGAGTACAGGCACCTTTGAGAACTATCATCTTAGAGCCTTGGTAGTCTTTCTACCTCGCATTCGTTTAAATGCAAACATCTGGATGAGATCCAGGCTCCACTGAGGTTTCTGGCTAGACCACTAAACAAGCCATTCAGCTCCTAAACAGATTTGTTTGCTCAGGGTAGAATAAAAAATGCATACACCCTTCTGGCCAAACAAGACTCCTTTTGATCCTAAGTCCTCAGGATGGTCTCTCAAGATGTGGGTAGCCGGCCTACTTGCAAATGTAGGTGCACCATGAACTCTGCCATTTGGTAAAGTTCTGGTAACGTTTTTTATTTTATTTTATTTCTGGCTGCGTTGGGTCTTTGCTGCTGCGCACGGGCTTTTCTCTAGTTGCGGAGAGCGGGGGCTACTCTCCGTTGCGGTGTGCGGGTTTCTCACTGTGGTGGCTTCTCTTGTTATGAAGCACGGGCTCTAGGCACATGGGCTTCAGTAGTTGTGGCACACGGGCTCAGCAGTTGTGGCTCGCGGGCTCTAGAGTGCAGGCTCAGTGGGTGTGACGGGCTTAGTTGCTCCGCGGCATGTGGGATCTTCCTGGACTAGGGCCTGAACCCATGTCCCCTGCATTGGCAAGAGGATTCTTAACCACTGAGTCACCAGGGAAGCCCAAGTTCTGGTAATGTTGATAACTGCATTTGTCTAAATGAAAATCTCTGAAGTCTTCTATGCAGTGGTTCAAAAGAAATAATATATTACTTGGTATGTAGCGATATGACTCAGTTACTTTTCTTAGAAAGGCAAGGCATGTATATAAAAGCAAAGGTTTCACATTTTTGTATGTTACAAAATAAAAATGAGAATTATCCCAGGTAGCTATGTTTCTATTGCTTGAAGCTTCCAGGCTTAAGCAGTCATCTCTTTTGCATGACAATCACTTAACATAATTAACCCTAGATAATAAATGACTCAAAAACACCCAGAGATAAATCTCCTAAATGTGACTGCATGACCATAATTTTCAGAACGAATGGAGAATCGATAAAATCTGTTACTTAATATGTGTATTTTGGGGTTTAATTTATGTGCAACCTTATATCTTATTTGCTAAATGTCAATTCATTACTGTTTTTATTAACACAACACTTTTACTATTCTGTATAAATAAAAAATATTTTAATGATATTTATGATAACGTATAGTCAAAGAAAAAAATCCAGAACTAGGCTACAAATTTCATTATTGAACTTTTAGTAAAAGACGCTACTAAAATACAGAGAGAGACAGACAGACACACACACACACACACACACACACACACCCTTTGGGGAATATCAATAACTCATAAATTTTGTTTATTTATTCTTTAAGCCAGTGTTTTACCTGGGAAAGCTGCCGGAGGATATTCAGGGGGATACCCACCTGGTAACTGTGTTCCTGGGTGAGGATCATTCATTTGCACATCTGCAATTCAAGGAGAGGTAAACATATATCGTCTTAAAAAAATACATATCAGAAAAAAAATGCATTGTTCTTAGATAATTTCATTTATATGCTCCTGTGTTGTACTGAAACAAAGTGAATTCTTCACTTAACAAAAGCTATGCCTGTTATCAGAGTTAGTCTGCAGTAGAATCTTGTTTCAAACAAATTCCCTTCTGATAAAATAGGCAGCTAATTACTGGGGCTGAATTTCTAGTTTTCAAATATGCCTGATGAGTGTTCTCTCCCATACACTGATTTTGTTGTTACTAGGAAAAATAGATTGTTTCAAAACTACATAGACTCTTTTTGAATTATGGTTTTTTCAGGGATAGGGAGGGTGGGAGGGAGGGAGACGTAAGAGGGAAGAGATATGGGGACATATGTGTATGTATCACTGATTCAATTTGTTATAAAGCAGAAACTAACACACCACTGTAAAGCAATTATACTCCAATAAAGATGTTAAAAAAAAAAACAACTACATAGACTGTGAAGAAGGAGATAAATGAACCTAGTTGGATGTGGGTTTGGTAATAGAAGGATAATAGGTGATTTTAAAGATATCTATAATTGTTGCTATAAGAATTATGTTTTAAATATTTAAAATAATACATGCAATTCAGTATTTAAATATCCTTTTTATGCTTACTCTGGAACTACCCCATTAAGTTTGAACTATAGGAAATTCCCAGTATTTGACTGATTTTGAACTACAAAAATCATAACTGACTTAGTTACAATAAATAAACATATTAACTTTTGTTATCTGCTAATCAATGTAGTTTGAATAATCTTTAA
The DNA here is from genome assembly GCF_005190385.1 of Monodon monoceros. Taxonomy (NCBI): domain Eukaryota; kingdom Metazoa; phylum Chordata; class Mammalia; order Artiodactyla; family Monodontidae; genus Monodon; species Monodon monoceros. The sequence continues at coordinate 116,942,606 of NW_021703767.1, read as the reverse complement.
TATGTATGTACAAATGGTTCAGTTTCCTAGTTCTTCATATTTGTGCTTATCTAATCATTCCTTTAGCAAGCACCCTGGCCAGAAAATAAATATTTAGTACTAGCATCTCCTGTGTCACCCTCAGTTAGGCTCTCCGGCTACACTGGCTCTGCCTTCATGGAATTTATGGTCTAGTGGACACTACACTTACACCATATTCTCGTCTCTTCCCTATGGCTTATTAACTGTAAATTCAAAATAGTTTATTTTTGAATAATGGGGACATGGCAATGGTGCAGAAGAAAAAGTTGACCAAACTTTCAATCTGACACATTTCCTGTATGTATCATGGGTCTTGAAAGACTTAAAGACCCATCCTTAAATGATATGTCACATTTTGGCACCTCTTAACAGGTACCACTGTTTAAACAAGAGTAAATATACACACATATCAAGGAGTTGACATATTCAAGAAATTAGGAGCTCATAATCCCTGGGGTTTTGGTACTAGAGCAGTGATCCTGGTTTCAGGAATTCCAGGGGAATTTATACAAAGAGAAAATAAATGCATGGGCGAGTGCTCAAGTAGATCAGAGAGCATATGAATTATGGATGGATTTCTGCATTTGTGAAATGCAACTTAGAATAACTTACAAAAATCACAGGACTTTCATATTGTCAACAAGTTATTGTTATTTCTCTCTATATTTATATACATACATACATTCTATTTCAATTTATGCACACATATACATACAAACACATGCATTTGTATATAGGAAGCTGAAGAGTTAAAAGGTAATTGTCACCATGACCCAATGATTTTTTTTTAAGTGATTTGAAGCATCCTATTTTTGTAGCAAAGAAAATAGCTTAATACTATATAAATTTACGTTTAAAAAGTAAAGTAAGTATTGTTAATAAAATTAAATTAGTATAGCAAGCATTAAGAAAAATCATGAAACTTCGTGAAGGAAAGTCAAGGTTTCTGGTCCTAAAGAGTATCTAGTATATGTAGCAAGGCTGGCATTGTGGTAGAGATAAACATCTCTTTAGCTATCTAAACAAACATAGAGAATAGAGATCCTTCAGAAAACAGGATTTTGTTTTCCCTATTTTTCCCATGGGATTTTTTTTCTCTTCAGAAACTTGAATTTTTTAAAAGACAAAGTCTTTTTTTACACGTTTGGTTAATACTCATCTTATTCAGAATTTTCTTGAAAAAAAAGCCATAAAATAAAGTTGTATTTATTTAAACCTATTCACATTTATGAGATATATATTGAGGATGTATCTGAGCATTTTATTACAATGTCCTGGCATATTAAAGTCATTGTTTGTTAAACAATATGATGGGAACAGTCTTTTTGTATATAAAATGCACAAAGAAAAGGGAAACTTGATTCAGATGAAATGTAATATAAATTATACAACATATTTCCCAGTAAGCCTAAAATTTCTTAGGTTTATCTAAGGCTTTTTTATTTTTAAAGGAAAAATTAGTGGTCATGGATATTTGTGTACATCTTCTCTATAGCCAAAACACTGGCCCAGACTTAGGATTCTGGAACATAAACAACACAAAGCAAATTATATCCTTTCAGAAACTGAATAGAACATTATGACAAATAACACATTAACAAGAGATTTAACATTATAGGTGGAAAGTAAACACTTAAATTACTTACTTTGTTTGTCCATGATTTAAACAGCTCTGAAAACGAAGACCTGATATAAATATATAATTCAAATATGACAGTTGAAACAAGATACTCTGAAACTATATACACATGAGATATTCCTCTATTCATCTAGTCTTCCAGAATCTGGTCATTTAAACCCTTCAGTCTTGACTGTATTCCCTGCTGCTATGTTTCTGAGTAGGATTTTACAAGTTGTAGGCCAGTCCAGGATGGTGAACAATTTCTAAAAATCTTGGGAAGAGAGGGGTCAATGAGGCAGAAAGACAGAAACACTGTGAACCCAAGGCCCTCCAGTTAAAAACTGGAGCCTTCCAACCTACACAATCTACAGGGAGCATGCAATCCAGCATCCAGCTGTAGGGCTGGGCTGCAGGCGTGGTCCAGCAGAAGGAAAAAAGTTAGCTATCAGGTCACACTGCTGTAAATATCTCTGGAAATTCCAGGTCCTGAGAACATGTTCTGCCCAGCTTCAGCAACAAATTTGAGAAGGCCTGACTCCCTGTTTGTGTATCAATACATGATTTTAGCCTAAAAACATATACTCAGGGGTTATAGTAGCTGTAACACCATGATAATCCAACTGAAACTTTGTCTTGCTTATTTCTACAGAAAAATAATGATAAAAAACATTATACTCAATACTTCTACCTTCTATGGCCTTGATCCCATCCTAGTCTTTCCCACAATTATCCAGTCACTACTTTTCCTATCTCTCCACTTTAAATCCCAACCGCTATCTGCCTGTTAATTACAATTAACACATTAGGCAAAAACTTGCTACTCAGTTGTTTTACCTGGGACCTACACACTAATATGAATTGGCTCTACCCTTCCCAGGCCTTCTCCAGTTTTTGCTGCCCCTTTACTAGCTCCTTCTACTGTGTTATCCTAAATGGCAAATAAAAGTCAACTGATCCTTCCATATCCTTAACTAAAATCCAATGTTCCCAAGAAGAAACCATATCCCTCTTCTCCTTTTCTAAGTTATCGATTTATCATTGCCTGTTATAAGCATAAAATTTAATAATATAGTAAAACTTTTAAGAATATTCCAATTACAGTCACCTCTTAATTATATATACTCAAAGAGTTCAGTAATGGGTTTTCTTGGCCCTGGAATGAATTTAAAAATATGTTTTTTGTTACAAATTTGACTTCCTGGATTTTCTTAGAACCATACTACCCTGTTAGCATTAACTGGTCAGAAACCAAGTGCTATGGACCTCCTCAGGACAAAAGAACAAAAAGATTAAGATTTATGTTTTTCTGCAGTTATTCAAGGTGAACAATAAGCTAATAAACACATGTAACAAAAGCATACCAAAAGTTTTCAAAGGCCATTATTGCGTTTTATGTTCTATCATATGAAGGACAACTAAGAAAGGAGACTAAATTCTTATATACAATAGACCATGATTACTTTTGTCAACATGCAGTTCTGTGATCAAAGACTATATTAAAATTCATACCCATTATCTTCAATACCCTAACATACATAAAACATTTAAAAACTACTCCATTTCTGGAGTAGAAATGCATAGTATGCCTTAGTTAACAAACTGGACTAAACAGGTCAAGATTTTACTTAACTACTGTTTCTCACAGGATCACTTCATAATATGATTAGTTTTTTAGAAAAAAAGTTATATGGCCCTTCAATCAACTTAGCAATTTTAAGGGACTACTGTTTCAGTCATTCCTGCCTTGCCTAAAATGTCAGAAGGGCACTCAGTTCAAGGAAAAACCCTAAATAATACCTGGAGGCCTAATTTTTAGAATTAAACAATTTATTTTTGTGAACAAATCACTGAATTGGCAAAAAAAAAATTCCATAGTTTCTGGAGGGCAAGTCTATACATCTGAGAGGAAAAAAAAATTTAGTTTTAATTTAAAATATGTTTCTTCTTAGCATTTAGTTGTTTGAGCCTGGGAAATTCAGTGCCAGTCAGAAATAAAGAACGTGCTAGAAAGAGAGGGAATTCATACACGAGTGCTATGCATCACATTAGGAACTGGTGGAGGCTCTTAAGCAATGGAGCAATAAGTACCCAAGTCCTTGCAGAATGAGTACCAACTATGAATATGAGTATTTACTTTTCATGAAGCCAGAGATAATTCTCTCCTTGCACAGAAATCAAAGGAAAGGAAGTGAAACAGACTCAAACAGAGCTCATTTGTTCATATTTACTCTTTCCTTCCTACTTGGTCACAATATTTTGAGTCTTAAACTATAGTTTTGTGAGGATGAGTACCTGTTGGCAAAACTACTGCAGTATAATCTGGGTCCTCATTTTCCTGTAGTTTTTAGAATTTTCACAAGTTCCTAATATCTCAAGCATGAAAAATGTTACATCATAAGCTCTGGTGCAAAATGTGAAGTGACAGTTGAACCTGTATGTGTGCCACAGGCAGAATAACGCACTTGTGGACTAAAGACATCCCCCATGTTCATCCCTGTCTACTCTCCTTTGCTGTTTTAAGGATGTTCTGGTTTTCTCAAACTTGATGGTTCTATTACAAGACATAACATCACTCAGTTTTGGGAATGATCGGGCTGTGTGTCCTGGATGAATTAATTTATTAGTTAATTAATTTAATATTATAACTTTTAAATAATGTCTTCCACTACTCCTAGTAAGAAACAAATCACAGCAAGACTTGCAAGAAAATCATATTTATCCTGTACTAAAAGAAAAAGAACTCTAATGAAGTCATATTATACATTGTACCACTGGAATCATAATTACTTCAGGACAAATACAGAATTCCAAATTATAATCTGATTACTACACACTTATCCTAACTTGTTAAATGAGAGCTTCTGAGGAAATTAAGGCATCATATACTATACATATAAGCATGTATCTGTTAAATTTATTCTATCAGACACCATTAAGACCTATTCTATTGGTGCTATGGGATACTAGATAATCATAAACCTCTACCACCCAGGAGAAGGGGAAATAGTGCACGTGATATCCAGTTGTGGCTCCACAATTCATATTACAGGAAACCCTTTGACCCATCTCTTGGGGTCCTGAAATTTCTATCTTATTTCGTCAAAAACATTAAAGTATAACCTGCAACCCAAAGGGGAAACATCCCTAATTCTGAAAGATCCTGAAACTACTAAGCCTATGAACTAGGCATAAACTAGATTTGGGTTACTTATCCAATTTTACTTAACTGCCAAAAACCAAGCCAGTTGACATTTTTCTCAGAGTCCCAAGATGGAGATATGTGTCCTTAATTATTTTAACAAAACTTTACTGCTCTAAACACAATCCCAGAATTCTATATCCCTAACTTCCTATGAATAAATGAAAATGAGATGCTAGACTAGGGGGAGGGGAGGAATTAGAGCTAGCGGAGAACCCAACCCTTGCTGAGGTAAGTCACAAATCAAGCAATTTCCATGTTGTTCAGCTTATGTTTGTAGGTAAATTTTATGCATTTAGAAAGGTTAACACCTAAGGTCAAAAGCACTTCATCTGTTGAACTGTGGTTTTGGTAAAACACAAGCAGAGCAAAAACAGATGGGTTCACACAAACAGGTGGCTAAGATGTTGGTGAGGATTTGAGTATACCAGTACACGTATGTCCGAGACAGGGGACCGAAGTGGGGTGGCTGAGGCCATCATCAGTGCAAGGAACCTGAAAAGAGAGACTCTGCCTATAAAATACCACTTCTGTATTTTAGATTCAAGAAATCAAAACAAATATGCTCAGAACCACATTGGGATAGCATTTCATAGTAAACCTTGAAGAACAACGCAGACATTTCATCAGCTGGGACCAACTGAGAGAGAGGTAGTCAAGTGTTGTACAAAACTAGCAACTAAACCAAAGAGACCAAAGACACATAAACTAATCTTTATGTCAGCTATCCTAGTTTGGTTGCTTTATTACTCCTGAAGAGCCTTTCCTGACAACTGAGAGCTCCCTCACAAATTTGTGTTGTTTTCTTTCCTCCTTAAAAATGAGGAAACTAAGGCCAGAGATGTCATACAGCTTACAGCTCAGTAACTAGCTCATAGGAATGATTCACGATTCATTTCCTTTGCAGTCATGTCCTTGATTCACTGGAAAAAAAAAACAACAAAAAAACAAGACATTATCCCAAATTGCCAATTTTCAGTGAAATTTGTTAAGAGACTATCTTTATGGTGTTTTTCTTATGTAAGGCAGAGAGCAGGAATTTCAAATTTACTGCTGCCTATTTGTTTTTTTTACTAGGCCAGGCAAGAGTTTTTTGTAAGTACTTAGTATTTTCAAAATTTGAAAAATGGAAAGCACAATAGTTAGCACTGCTTAACTACAATGCTTTGGTTTTTTAAAATTTAGCACTATTACAGAAAATGCAGTAGAGTATACACACTCATGTACACATATATAAATGCACATATACACATATAAATATGTCTGTAAATAGTCACTCACTGTAAAGTTTGTGCCTCTTTCCAAGGAATATTGCTTGAAGGCACAGAGCATGTAAGGCACTATAACAATCACTAGAACAAAATGGCAGACAATTAACAATATATTATTACAAATACTAGCGCTATGAATAAAAATAATGGTTCTATAAAAAGAGTTATGGAGGCACTAATTTAGATAGTGTAGTGGGGTTGTCAGAAAGTCACATCTGAGATGTGAAAGTCACAACTAGGCTATGGAGGTGTGTATTTGGATGGGGTGAGGCATTAGAGGCAGGGGGAACTGCATAGGTAGCAGTCCTGAGGCTGGAGGGAGGGAGCTTGGCTCATTCAAGGGAATAAAGATCTGTGGGTCACAGAGCATAGAAGGAGAGAGATCACTGGACCAGAGGATGGAGAGGTGAACAGGGAACAGTTCTTACAGGTTTCCTGTCTAAGCTCTCAAAGGCCAGAGCATGGCCTGTCAGGACAAGACGCTTAATTGGTGCTTGCTGATTCAATAGTTGTGTACAGTATTATTTCACTCCCTTCAGTCAGAAAGGACAGTTACCTTACAGATGTGAAGGCTGGCTAATCTGTGACTCAGCTGTTTCATGTGACACTTCTATCCAACTGCAGAAACCCACTCACTTCCCTTTTTATTTATTTTTCATTTCCTTGTGTTTGTTCAGTGTTCAAAGCCCTACAATTGTCATACTCGCCAGGGTGGTATTAAGAGAAAGTTCCATTGTTAAGAAAGCTCCAGGAAGAACAAGGGGACCCTGAATCTCCTGATACTTCACACTAAGCAAGTGACACTTGCACTAACCATGTATCTCAAATTGCTCAACTAGGAGAAACACTGACTGCCTGTTCCCGGAACTGGGAAGTGGCCATTCCAGGATTTGCTGAAATAGCTGTCTAAATAAAACCACATGGGAACCAGACAGTGAGCTTGGAGGATCAAGGACTTGCTCAAATATTTAAAGTAATAAATCTAATGTTTACTGAGTACACTCTGCAGTGCCAAAGTTATACGTCACACTCTAACTCTTGTAACTTTTGATCGTTACCCAGTTTCAGAGATGAGCCAAGGAAGGAACATGTAGGAAGAAACTGTCTGGGAATCCACAGATATTAAGTAGTAGAGGCAGGTTCAAGTCAGGCAGGTGGTTACCTGAGCTACTGGCTTTAGCCTCTATGTGATAAACCGCCTGTCTTCCCAATTCGTCTGCTGTCCCAGGGTGCCTAGTATAGTTTTGGCCGCAGCCACACTCCTCATTAATACTGACTGTTCAACGACAGCTAGCAGGATCTATTGATCGTCCCTCTGAATACCCCTAAATGCTCGCAGATACCGCTGAGCCCAGGTTCTGGCCATGCGCTATTAAGAGATGGACTAAGCGCATTCGAACGTACAAGGCGGTTTCAGGCAGAAAACACCTTGGCCTTGGAAAGGTCCTGGGACAGGCCGGGATAGGACTAGGTCAGCCGGGCTCCCTGCTGAGCCCCTGGTCGGCTTCTGCGGTCGCTTCCCGAGGCCGCTGGGGCCCGAGCCCCCCGCCCCCAACCTCAGCGCAAACGTAACCCGCCGGCCCTCGCGCCCCTCGCTCCCAAGCAGCCCTCAGTGCCCCCCGCCCGGCCTGGGAACCCGCGCCAGCCCCGCGCCCGGCACCCGTGGGAGGAGACCGAGCACGCCGCCCACCAACCTGTGGCCGCCGCAGCTCCGGCGCTGCCTGCGGTGAGACGAGCTCGGGGAACCCGGGCGCGGAGCCGGTGCTCGGCTTCCGACCTTTCGCAGTCAAGAGTGCTCCTTACACAACCTTCCCTGAAGTTACCAGGAAAGAGACCGTGGTGACGGCGACGAAACCCGTGGCCTCTGGTTTCGTTTCCTAGATCGTGAGTTCCAAAAGGGCTTCCCGCCCTCGTCCCCGGACTGGCGCTTCCGCGTAGCTGCGGGAGGCTTGAGACCCGGAGGCGGGACCGCCGCCCCAGTGCAGCGCGGAGAGATTGTCAGCTCCCTTTCTGACCCCTGGAGAGGCTCCAAAAACGTTGGTTCTGAGGTTCAGGGCCGCGAGGGACTGGGAGGTCGAAACCAGCTGGAACTTGGTCATTAACAGGGGAGTGGCCGCCCCCGGGGTGGCCTCGCCAGGAAGCAGGAAGCGGTACAGGGTACAAATGAGGGAGAGTCAAACTTGTTTTTCTTTATGGTGTCTTTTCTGTTTCTCTCTCGCTCTCTCTCTGTCTCTCTCTTTCCGCTAAATGATGTTAACTCCTTTGGAGAGTCCAATCAACCAGATGTGTTTAGAATGTTTACTATTTCCAGCGCCCCTACTGGCAAACTGGCGCAGTAAGAAAATATTTGTTGACCTGAAGGATTCATTGTTGTTGTTTTTCTAGTAAAATTTTTATTTACCAAAGTAACACACGATCTTCCAAACAAAGCTGGATATGGAGAAAAGAAGTGATATGTACCTTGCCGTTTAGCTTTCTGACTGCTGATATCTGCTGCAGAAGGAATAGGAAAACTGTAGAGATCCAGTACCTTCCATTTTCAATGTTTTTTTTTCAACCTCTCCTCCATGAATATTGTTTTTGAATCTCTAGAAGTTTCTGTTATCTTTTAAACAGAAGAAAGCTCCTACACCTTGCTTAGGGTGGTATATACCATTGCCACATTCTCTCCATGGCGATAGTGAATGAGGGTTGGTGAATAGACCTGTGAATATAGACTTTCAAGCATTTCTCATTTTGATCTTTAATTTTCAACTTTATTCTCCCTTTTACTTGAAGTCACTAAGTCCTCAGTCTCTCTGGGATTCTGTGGTAGTAAGTTGGATCTCTTTATTCTTACATCTGTCTATACACACGTTGTAACTTCCTGTTATAAAATAGTTACCACATCTGCCTCTTTCCATTTTCTCAAACATGTTAAGATTTTATTCCCCTCTGTAATTAACATTTTCTTGTTCTTCTTGTGCTTTTTATATCTTTGGTTTTTTGTTCGTTTTGTTTTAACTGTATTTGCTTTCATTTTGTTATGATCTCTAAAGAAAAGTACTTTTAATTAGAAAATATCTTTAATTAGAAAATGTCTAGGCATAGCATAAACAATTAGTTGCCTACCCCAAACTCAGTATCTGCTTTTATATGGTAAAGTAGTAGGTCTCAAATTTTAATGTGCATCAGAAGCACCAGAAATTCTTGTTAAAACTCAATTTGTGAAGCCCTATCTTCAATTTTTCTGAATCAGTAGGTTTGGGATGGAGCCTGAGAATGTGCTTTTCTGATAAGTTCACATGTGGTGCTGATAATGTTGGTCCATGGACTTCACTTTGAGAACCACTTGGTAAGGGAATCCTATTTTGGTTACGTATTGGGGAGCAATGTGTTCATGGAACAAGTGTCCTAACCCGAAGTATGAATTTTCATTGGTAGACAATTGTATTGACACCGGCCTGTCTCCTTTGCCTGTGATTGGTGCACACATGGGCATATTTCTCAGATTTGGCTGAGGAAAAATCTTCTTGAGGACTTTGAGAAAAGCATTCCTGCCTAATTTTATATATGTGTGTGTGTGTATATATATATATATATATATTTCTGTATATACACACATACAAATGTACATACCTACACACATACATGTATACACACTTACATACACACACATGCACTCACACATACATATAGGAATTGTGGAACGATCTCAGGAGCATAATGACCCCTTTGAGCCACAGCACTGACCCTGACTTACATAGTTCCAGATGACTTGTTATGTGTAAGCTGGCTGTGGTTATGGACTCACCAAGAGTATTTATTTTTGTTTTTCATCTGATTGCATACTAAAAATAAACAGGATTCTGTACTGCTGTCCTTTTCTGCATGGTGGGGTTTATGTCTTTATAATTTTACACCATGGTTATAGCTCTTCATGATTCTTTCTTTTTGTTTAAGCTGTTTAAAGTTATTTTTTAAATAATCTTAGCATTGTACCACCGAGAATCTTAATATATTCTTTCCAAAATCCTCTTTTTTGCTCTTTGTTTTCTTGTTTAGGCCAACTGCTGTAGCCGATAGCTCCAAGAGAGTCCCGCAGCCCCAAGGTGAAATTGGTACAATAGGGAAGCAGCAGAAGGTCCTGACATCTGAGTGCCTCAGGCTCACCATTGGTCAGGCAAATTTATCTATTTTGAAATATTAATGTTAGCAAAGATTTTTAATTTTCCAGGAGATCACCAAACATGAATTCTGTAGTCATCAACACTGGGCTGTATAATTTGGCATAATGCTGGTGGCATTATCAACTTCAAAACTTCAATGACATAACATAATAAAAGTTGTTTTGTTTTGTTTTTTTCACGACATAACAGCCAAATGGAAGTGTTCCCTTTTGGTAGGCCGGGGGCTCTGCTTTACAGCATCACTCAAGGACCCAGGCTCATGGAAACACTGACATCTTTAACATATGGCTTTCGAGATTTTTCTGGGCTTTGACACTAAGTCTGCAGGGGAAAGAAGTTGGTTGCATATGAGAGGTTTATATGGGCCAGATCTGAAATTGAGACAAATCATTTCTGTCCACATTTCCTTGGTCAGAACTCAAATGTATGGCCACACCTAACTGCAAAGGAAGCTGAGAGATGCTGTCTGGTGTCTCTTCAGAAAAATAAGGAAGTGAGTGTTATTAAGCAAAAGATTTTTATACCATCTTCTACAGGTTTTCACTTAAGATGAAAAACACACAAAAAGCTCCTGTTTGACAAATTGTATATTACCAGTTGTATGATAACAGCTATTTATAAAATCATAAATCCTTTTACTTTACCAAAAATATTTTCATAAATTTGTAATAAGAATCGCTCCAAATGAGTCAGGTTTCATTTTCAACACTCATATTTTTTAGGTCCCACTGAGAAGAGAGATGAACATTTTTGAACTTAAAATGTACATAACTGAGTCTATCAAGATTTTCCAAGCACCTATTGCAACAAAAAAATATAGAACACATAGGGAGGCTATTAATCCAGAAATAAGAGTTCTGTAATGGCTTTCTACACAAAAAGATTTCTCAGCTGCATTTTTAAGGGTGAATAGAAGATAGCCATGAGCAGAAGGCAGCAACATATGCCAAGGGATGCCATAGTGTATTTCAGGAGTATGAGGGTTAAGTATGGCTGCCATGCAACAGGGAGCAAGATAGGGAACGGAAGGAGACTTTTGATGTTGACGCAGAGAAAATGAACTGTTCGCCAAAATTTGTGTTCCTTCTTCCTTGGTATAGAACTACTGCTGACAAGTGGCCAGCTACTATTTGGCCATATGACTGAATTTCAGCCAACAGAGTGTGAGAAGAAACCAAGGTATTATTTCCAAACTAAGAATCTTAAGCACTAGGTGAGCCTTCACCATACTGTTTCCTTCCCATTGGCTTGTTGCAGAAGACGCTGAGACCCTAAGGGATGACAGAACTACAAAACAGAGGCTTTCGTGGCCCTGAAACACTGTGTGAACGAAAGCTGCCCAGAGACTAGAAATTCTCACCTTGATAGTTATGGGAAAGAAAAATAAAGTTGTATTAATAAAAGCCATTAAAATTTGTTATAGGAGCTATCATCAGCCAAACTAATCAATTCTGGAAAGGTTGGGCAGGAAGCATAAGTAAAAGTTCATACACTGTGCAGAAGAGATTGGGTTTGATCTTGGAGACTGGATTGAAGTATGATATAATTTTAAGTATGAAAAAGACACTATTAGGCTCTTGTTTTAGAAAGACTGAATTGTGACAGGGAGAAGAATGATTTGTAGAGTAGGAGAAGAAAGGAGATCATCTTAGTGACAAAGATACTATCCTGAAAAAAATAGTGAGATGGTGTTTAGTGAAGTTGGAAAGGAGGAGATGAATTCCAAGGATGGGAAAAAAAAAATAAAAGGACAGGTGCTGCTTGGTGACTACAGATTTTGGGGAGAGAAAGGGAAGGGGATTATTTCCCGTTGCCTTTGGGGGAATGGGGAATGTCTCCATTTTGAACAATTGGATAGATGCTAGTGCATACGTATAGACATCAGAGAATGAGAATAGGAGTAGAGTTTAGCTAGATTTGTTGAGTGTGAGATGGCTGTGGGACGTCAAAGTAGAGACAATGGGTAGGTAGTTAAGGTAGATAGTTAAGATATTCCGCCCTACCTGTTGAGAGAACTTGAAATATGCACAGTAATTGATGTTATAGAAACACCCACACCACTGAGTTTGCAGCATGAGGAATGGGTCAAGGATGGAAATGAGAGACACTGGTATTTAATGAGTGTGGGTACTGTATCCTTCCCTTAAAGAAACTGAAAGGGAGGAAGGACAAAGAGCGCAATGTAAAGCAGAAGTGTAATGTTCCTGAAACTAAGGAGGAAGAGACTTTTTTTTTTTTTTTTTTTGGCGGTACGCGGGCCTCTCACTGTTGTGACCCCTTCTGTTGCAGAGCTCACGGGCCCAGCCGCACCGCGGCATGTGGGATCTTCCCGGACCAGGGCACGAACCCATGTCCCCTGCATCGGCAGGCAGACTCTCAACCACTGCGCCACCAGGGAAGCCCAGAGGAAGGGACTTTTAATGAGGAAAATTTAATGGTGTCATTATTAAATTTAAAAAAATTTAAATTTAAATTTTAATGGGAAACTTTTAATGGTGTCACAACTGCAAGAAATAAGAGAAATTGTCGTTGCGGTGGCTGAGTCTTGCACTTAGGTCATAAGATCATGTCCTGTTTTTGCACCTGATGACAAGAAAAAGAGACCTTCTGGTTAAACGCAATGCCTAATTTATCGTGCCCTCCACTTCCCCAGTTCTAGAAGGGAAGGGAAGTTACTAAACAGAAAATATATCCCACGATCTTATCCACAATCGGAACCTTAGTAGGTAGATATGAGCAGAGTGGAAAGAAAGTAAGATTTCGCTCTACAGTTTCAGGTCCCTGTAATGTACTAATTCCCATTTTTTTTAGACAGAGACAGAGATAGAGAGCTGTGTTTCAGTGAACAGGGTGGGAGTGGCCAGGCTGCTGCACCAGGTTGTCCTGCAAGGAGGTGCAGGGCTGAATCTTTTCCTGAGGTTTAAAGTTGTAGCTATAGCTTTATCAATCACCATCTGATGAGCTTATCTGTTTTGATTCTTCACTTTGCACAAGTCAAACAATTTTCACTTACCCCAAATCCAAACCAGCAAAACAAAATAGTCAGATCTGGGGCCTAAATTTTCTACTTATTTAGCCAATATCAAATAACCATCTAAAGAGATAATTATTAGGTTAAAAAAAAATCCAAGGAATCTGAGCACAAGAGATATTTTAATATACATTTGTCCTGGCTGTCAGTTAAAGATTTAACAGTTTCCAGATGGTCTAACAAGTATAAAGGCCATTACCAGTCTTAGCAAGGACAGTTTTATTGGAATTGTGGGAATGGAAACCATATTTCAATGGTTTACGGAATAAAAAGGAAGGCAATGAAATATAGACGACTTTAGGATTTTTTTAAAGTAAATAAAATGACTGCTAATTAAGCTTACTTAAAAGTAATTATAAGCAATTGTAAGATTACTAACCATGAAGATGTAATGAAAAACCCTAAAGGGGATCAAGTTCATTGGACTAACCCTTTGTTAACTGAAAACATTAACTTTCTTGGATGTATCACAAGTGAAAACAAGAGAAGAGACACTTTAATAAAACTCTAAGAACAATTTGAAACCCTGTTAACTGAGGAATTCATATGCAGATTATAAGCGTTCTTGCTTATGAAGTACAAATATCTGGTTACTGAGTCAGAGGGTGAGTTTGAGTGTCATACTCCTTTATGAATGCCAAATTTAAACAAAACAAAGTAACTCATTACAAACAAAACCCCATAGCAGGTCAATAATGCTTTCATCTCCTCAATAAGTCATTATATTAAGAATGTCATATGTCAATCTGAGTTCAGTATAGATAGTATATTATATAAGGTCAACAGATAAAAATTTCAGTTACTTAATTACACTTTATCATGTTTGCCCTTTTCTTGCTTTCTCCTCTGATCACGTCTTTGCTTGTTTGTATCACCTACAATCAAGTTACCAGTGGAATCAACATTGAAAACAAACCACAACATACGGCAACAACTAATCATGGTTCTGTTAAATGTTAGCTCTTCTTTCACCAGTTTAGTAATTCAACATTTTATCTACATTTTTTAAAAAAGAAAACTTTAGTCTTGATCTTTCCAATAATGATGTTGTTATGTTTGTTTTGTTTTATTTTGTTTGTTTTGTTTTGTGGTACAAGAAAGAAACTGCTTGGTATTGACAGCACATATTTGCAAACTCAGATGGTGAACTGAATTCGTTTGCAAAGTAATATCATTTAAATTCATACCAGAACAGGAATTGCATTTATTTATATGGTTTTATATTCATTTGTGAAGAGATAATAGTGAAGAAAAAAGTTTCATAGCCATTTGTAATAACTTAAATATAGTGATATTTCAAGGAATGTTATTTGCACTTATTAGTCTGGTAAATAGATTCCAAACCATTCCTTCACTGGGTACCGAATTTCTAATGCATTCTTTAGGCTTAGAGGGTTAATGCAAATTAGTACATTAAGAAATTAGGTTTAATCTGGGTTGTGTAGATGAGAAATTCAAACAATTCAGGATGAATGCTAATAGATTTTTTAAGCTCATAATTGAATAAAAGTTTTTTAAATGGAAGTAAATATCCATCATTGATCTTTTATTTCTTTTGAATCATTTCATAAGGATAAATTTCCAGGTGGATTTTGAGGTCAGATTGCTTAATCATTTTAATTCTCTTTGTGTATCTTGCTAAAATGCTTTCCAAAAGAATTGTACCAAGTTTGCTTCCACCTGAAATTTTATTTATACTCCTACATATAGAATGAAATATGTGAAAGACAGGATTTTTAAAAAATGAAAACAGATATGCATAGAGTTTATTAAGTTTTAAACTAGATGGCTGAAATATAATTTTAATGATACAAAATAGATTTGATAATTTTTAAAATAATGAATTCAATTAAAAACTCTTACAAACAAACATATATGCAAACCTTATTTTGGTATGCATAATGTTAATATAAGGCAATGATAAGACCATAAATATTTTGAAAAGGAAAATCACAAATACTTCTATGTAGTTGTCATTCATGTAAGAATATTACTTAAAAAATATAAAGAAAAATTAAGATAGCAACTTCCCAATAGTTTGTGCTCTTGTTTGTACTTTCTTAATTGTCTTCAAAACTCATGTAGTGATAGGATGATAAGAAGATCATTTATTGCGGTTTAAGAGATGATTCATGTTCAGAGTTCAAAAAGTGCTCATAAAGGACCTTTGGCAACGATGACATGAAGGAGAAAAATAGCAAAATGCCGAAGACCAAGTGATGATTCTAGGGCTATACATTATAAACCTAGGGTTTTCGTGGCATTTCTATACTTAGATATTCTTAGAATTTTTGTGTTCAAAGAGATGTTAGGTTCTTTGGGTCAATTTATTTTTGAAGATGAGGGAACCAATGTGCTAAAACGTCGATTTGGCAAAGTAGTATATAGAATTAGTGCCATATGTATAAGTAGCAAACTAATTCTACAGATTAATATTCAGTGTTTTTTAAAAAAAATCAAATTGCAAAGTAATAATATATAAAAATTTGATAAAATATGTAAAAATTACTAATAACCTACCACACATTAATGACCACTATAACATAATGTATTTCTTTCCAGTCTTCATTGTGTGTGCAAGTGTACTTGTAATTTTAATAAAATTAGACTCAGATAGTTGATACAATTTAGTATCCTGCTTTCATTTAGCAACTGGAGATCATTTCCTTCAAAAATCTATTCAAGGGTTACATAATATTTCATGTAATAATTGTGCCATGATGTATTTTATTTATTCTTTATTGTTATATAAAATGCTGTGAGCAGTCTCCTACATGAAACCTGTGAGCCTCTAGAATGTTTTAAAGGGATTAGAATCCTAGGTATGAAATCATTACTATTACAGGTAATCCTAGGTATGAAATCATTACTATTACAGGTATCAGTACTATTGGCCCTTGCCACTAAATACCTGTACAAATGGGACTAGTGTACGTGGATAATGAATATTCAGGTATTTAATTTATGCATTATTTGACTGTAAATAGAATGTAGGAGGAAATATGCAGCAACAAACATTTTGTATTTCAGTAGTTAGATAGGCAGCAACACTAGTTTCAGGTAAAACATTACATGGCATAGCCAGGGGTGGTAGTTAGCAGTTACTGTGTGTAGCCTGTGTGCAAGTTCTACTGATAGGATGGGCATTTATATTAGATTTTTATTGCTGCTGTAACAAATTACCACAAATTTAATAGCTTAAAATAACACAATTTTGTCATTTCACAGTTCTGTAGTTGGCTTCACTGGGTTCTCTGATCTGGGTCTCAAAGGCTGAATCTAGGGCTCTTAACTGGAAGCTCTGGAACGAACCCACTTCCAAACTCATTCGGGTTGTTGGCAGAATCCCTTT
Source organism: Monodon monoceros (assembly GCF_005190385.1). Lineage (NCBI taxonomy): Eukaryota > Metazoa > Chordata > Mammalia > Artiodactyla > Monodontidae > Monodon > Monodon monoceros. The sequence goes on along the minus strand of NW_021703767.1, from coordinate 116,925,942 downwards.
CATTGTGGTTATCGAGCGTGGTCCTCATTTCCTTCTTGGCTGTCAGCTTAGGGCCTACCCTTAGCTCCACATGGGTCCATACATCACAGAACCAGCAATTGTGTGTTGAATCTTCCTCATGCTTGAAGTCTGTCTGACCTCCATCTCTGCTGCATCTTTCGTACTGCGTCTTCTATCTTCCTGTTTTGCTTTTTATGCTTGTGTGATTGCATTGGGCCCACCTGGATAATCCAAGGGACTATCCCTATCTTAAGGTCAGCTGATTAGCAAACTTAATAACTTTCACAGCAGTACCTAGATAAGTGTTTGATCAACTAACCAGGGAATGGAAAACTGGGGGAGAAATCCTTACAATCTATCCCAGCTACCATTCTGATTACGTTGGTCTCGTGCCATCCCAGTTACACGTTTGATTGTCATTCCTGAATAAAATCTAATGCTGGTGGCAGTGAGATGTGTCATAGCCTTGGCAGTCAGCCCTATTCCTTTTCTCACTCATCTTGGCTGAGGAAGCACCACTTATTCCTCTGCCATGGTTGGGTATCATAAGGGAGTCCAAATCAAGTAGCTGCCACTGATTTATCATGTGGACCGGTCTTGATCCCCACCTTAGCACTCTCTCAGAAGTTCTGCAAGGCTAACTCCCTCACTGAGAGGCCAAATTCTCAGAGATCACTCAAATTAAACTTTATCATCTGTTGTGCCTGTAAAAAAATACTTTAAGCTTTGAGATTTGGAAGAAAGATGCTTGTTTATTTGGTATTATCTTTGGGATCATAGAAAATTAAAAAATACAGGTCTGCTCTAGCTACAAATGATATGAATAGGTCTCAGTATGGTGTGTTATGAAGAGACCTGTTTTGGATTAGAGTTTGTGAAAATTCAGAATCCATTCTTTAGAGAAGTTTTGAGGCCTGGAATAACCATAGAGTTGGTTCAGTTACTTTGGGATACAGAAAGATCTCTCAAAATAAGAGCGTTATCTCCATTTATTATTAGAGCTGAGCCGTGCTTTGCAAATAATACTTACAGGACTGTCTCACAAATTGTCTGTAATTCTTCATAGCAGAGATGGACCATTTTTTCTACAGAAGAGTACTCAGGAGCTGTGAAACTGAACATAGAGATTCAGTAGACATGCTTCAATTATCCCCTTCCCTCTATCCTTCCTTCATTCTTGGAAAATAAAAAACGACCTCCTAGGTTAGTTTCCTCTGGACCAGAGACGCCTGGTGTTTCAGTGAGTCCAACACTGGTTGCACATATAACTTCTCATTTTATTTTATTTTATTAATTAATTTATTATTATTTTTTTTAAGAAGATGTTGGGGGTAGGAGTTTATTAATTAATTTATTTTTGCTGTGTTGGGTCTTCGTTTCTGTGCGAGGGCTTTCTCTAGTTGTGGCAAGCGGGGGCCACTCTTCATCGCGGTGCGCGGGCCTCCCACTATCACGGCCCCTCTTGTTGCGGAGCACAGGCTCCAGACGCGCAGGCCCAGTAGTTGTGGCTCAGGGGCCTAGTTGCTCCGCGGCATGTGGGATCCTCCCAGACCAGGGCTCGAACCCGTGTTCCCTGCATTAGCAGGCAGATTCTCAACCACTGCGCCACCAGGGAAGCCCTAACTTCTCATTTTAATTGGTGTTAAAATCAAACACAAATTGACAAGCAGCCTTGAAAATTCCCTGAGCGACAAAAATCAGTTTAGTCATACAAACAAAGCTTAATTTAACTTGTTCCTGATGTTGACTTGGGTCGTTTCTTGCTTATGTGTCTGGGAATCATAAGCACAACTTAAACTGGTTCCCAAAATGGATATGAGGTAGCCACTAACCAATTCTCTATTATTTAAGAAAATTCTAAGGTTATAACCAATCACTGTGAAGAAAAAATAGTCATTACTTTTAATAATTTACCCAGAGGCTCATTCAATATTTAATTTGAGTGTTCCCAATTCTCAAACTGTCTTTCTGGTGTGTGCACAGAAAACTTTTACTACTTTGGTGATTAATTGGTTTCACTTCTGTTATTTCTGAACTTTTGACAACATCCAAAGTAAACCAGAATTCCCTTCCTAATAGGGTGTTCAATTCACCTTTCTCATTCAATTCTCTCCCTTTTCCTTCCCCTCTACCCTCTCATACCTTTTCTTCCCTATTTTCCTTCTTGGTACTTTTTGTTTGTTAAAATTTCTGAGGGATTTTTCTCAATTTATCTTTCATACCCAAACTTAATTTAAAACTTTTGCTATTATGTTTTCAACTCCTGCCCACCACCCCAAATACTCTTTCTTGTAGTTTTGTATTCTTGTTTTATAAATTGATTTTTATGTCTCAGAGGATATTAATTATGGGTTTGGATATTTTTTTTTCCTATTTTTTTCAGCAATTGTCTTTTTTTCCCAAGTTTTGCTTTTCTTTTGTTTGTTTTTGTCTCTCTTGTCTGATACCTGCCTTAGGTGTCTGGTGATCCTTAGATAGCCTATTTATATATATGCCAGAGGCAGTAAAATATTCAGTAAAAGATTTCAGCAGCAGACCTTGTTGATTGGTGTGCCTAACTGTAGGGTTAATGGGTTGAAACTGAATTTTTTTCTTTCAGATATCCCAAAAATCTAGAGGTTTTTTATTTTCCTTTGACTATTCAATTTCTCCAGGAAACAATTTTCTGATCATGACAGCCTCAAGCTAGATTGGTCCCTGTTCAATTTCAAAGTGTTTGCATCAAGCTAGATTATCTTGGGGGTGTCTGCATTTGGCTTTGTGGAAATTGTTAATAACAGATTGGAGAAAAGATGCCAAAAATGACATGACTCGCTTTACTGAGGATAACAAAGATAGCGAAGATAAGAAATGTAATTTGTAGTTGGGCTTTAATTCCTTTCTTCCCTCTTTCTACTACTCACCTGTCAGAACAGGACCATGGTCATATTACCAGTTTTGTTTTTTCCTGTCCTCTGAAATTATTATCAGATTAGTGAGTTCATATCATTTAGTCCTCCCATATGACAGTGAACCAATATTATCTGCTCAAGTAGAAACAAAATTGGGCAGTTAAAATATGTTTTTTAAACCACTTGATTGAGGTATGATCGACATTCATAAAGCTGTCCATTTAATGTATACAACTGGATAAGTTTGGACATGAGTATACATTTGTGAAAAGACCACCACAATCAGAAACATATCCATCACCTCCAATATCTCACTCTTGCCCTCTTTATTTATCATCGTTATTATTTTTTTGATAAGAACACCTAATATAAGTACTACTCTCAGTGAATTTTTAATATACACTACAGTACTGTTTACTATAAGCACTATATTTTACAGTAGATCTCTAGGGCTTAGTCGTCTTTCATAACTGAAACTTGTGCTCCTTGACTAACACCTCCCCATTTCCCCTCTCCCCAGCACCTGGCAACCATCATTCTACTCTGTGCTTTTATCAGTTTGACTATTTAGATTTCTCATATAAGTGGTATCACATAGTATTTATCCACCTGTATCTGACTTATTTCACTTACCATAATGTTCTCTAGGTTCATCCATATTGTTGCAAATGGCAGGAATTCCTTCTTCTTAAAGGTGAATAATATTCCACTGTATGTATATGCCACGTTTTCTTTATCAGTTTGTTCATCAAGGGACATTTAGGCTGCTTCCATTTTTGGCTGTTGGGAATAGTGCTGCAATGAACATGGGAGTGCAGATACCTTTTTAGATCCTGATTTCATTCCTTTGGGTATATACCCAGAAGTGGAATTGCTGGATCATATGGCACTTCTATTTTAAATTTTCTGAGGAGTTTTCATACTGTTTTTCATAGTGGTTGCATTAATTTACATTCCAACTGACAGTGTACAAGGGTTTCCTTTTCTTTACAACCTGCCAACCTTGTTCTCTTCTGGTTTTTTCATATTAGCCATTCTAACAGGTGTGAGGTGATAGCTCATTGTGGTTTTCATTTGCATTTCCCTGATGATTAGTGATGTTGAGCATCTTTTCATATGCTTGTTTGTTGTATGTTTTCTTTGTAGAAATATTAATTCATTTCCTCTGTCCATTTTTTAAATTGGATTGTTTTTTAACTGAGTTGTGTAATTTAAAAATATATTTTGGATATTAACCCTTTCTTTACCAGATATATGTTTTGCAAATATTTTCTCCCATTTTGTAGGTTGCCATTTCATCTTGTTGTTTGTTTGCTTTGCAAAAGTCTTTCAGTGTGATACAGTCCCACTTTTTAATTTTTCCTGCTGTTTCCTGTGCTTTTGGTGACATATCCAAGAAATTATTGCCAAGACCAACCTCAAGAAGCTTTCCCTTATGTTTTCTTCTAGTAGTTTTATGGTTACAGGTCTTTTGTTCAACTCTTTGATCCATTTTGTATTGATTTTTGTGTACAGTATAAGGGTCCCATTTCATCCTTTTGCATGTGGGTATCCAGTTTTCCTAGCATCATTTATTGAAGAGACTATCCTTTCCCTTGGTGCCAGAGTCCATAGCCAGGTCTAAAATATCTTAAGACCTTTTAAAGTCACAGATTAAACATTTATATTTTAACATTGCTCAAACCTGTTTTATATTCTATTATGTGTGTTATATTTGTTTATATTTCTAAACTTCTAAAACATAATTTATATATATTTTTCTACTGAGGTTAAAATTTTTTTGAAAAAATCAAATAAGTTATTTGAGTTCTGAAAATTCCCAGCCCCTGAGATTTTTGAAGCCAAGTAAGGAAAATTATTTTTACTGGAAATTCTTTTAAATATTAGAAATTAATGCTACCTTGTAAAATGAAAGGTAATCTATATAATATTTTTTTCCTACAGGTTCAAGAATATTACTCTAGATAGGTCATCTTAAGTCCATAATTTTTAATAGGTATAGTATCTGATAATTTCTTACACATGTTCGTTAATGAATGCTGAACTATTTATCTTTTTCAGAGTAATTCTTGGATAACAAGAAATTTAACAGACAGGTTTCCTCTCTGGAAGTCTGGAAAAATTTTGACCGTTCACAGATATTTGAATACTGATTCAGGTCATCTCTACTATCCCAGATATGGCCTTGCTAGTGTTGAATTTGGTCCCCAAATTAGGAGAGCTTGATATACAGAGTCTTTATATATAAACATCTAACTTATTCCAGTGAGTTCTTTCTCAATGGCAATGTAATCCTAATTGTAAAAGGGTAGTGGTGGAGCATGAACCTGGTGTCTTTCTTAACTCTACCATGATCCTCTGTGAATGGAGAGCCTTAGGAGGTACTGCTGAGAACCAGAGCTGGGGAAAAGACATCAAATGACATGTGTCTGTATTATTTAGAAATGTCTTTTTTCTAAACATTTTTTTAGCTTTTTGATAGAGTATTCTTTTTAAAAAATTTTTCAGTATGAAATTAGTGTTTAAAATATTTGTGAATCTTTGTTTCACAATTTGGTGAACACTTCATGTATGCATCAAAACAATATTTATTCTTTATTCATTGCACACAAGACAGAGTTCTCAAAGTGTGGTCAAAAGTATTTCCTATATCACTAAGATGTTATTTGTACTTTTCACTCTTTCTCATATGAATGCACAGTGAAAATTTCCAGAGGCTTGTGTTATGTGGTGATGACATCACCACTCTGTTAGCTAATGGAAGATGAGCTTGTGTTTTAACAATTTCTTAGTTTAAATTTCTAATATAGTAAGTATCAGTAGATAAAACCCACATAAAGAAAAGCTCTTTGGGGTCTTCACTTAATCTGCATTTTACTATTAAATTTTTGGAGTCCTTAAATAGCAGGTCTATGTGCAATCCAGGTTTGTAGCTATGTTAAGTGGGAGAGTCAGGGAGTAGTGTGCTTATTCCATCTTACCCGGATCTAGAATTGTTGGATATTTTTTTAATTCTCCTATTTTTTTGTGTTATACTGTATATCATGTATATATTTATGTTCATATATGTATGAACATTATGAACTGTACATCATGTGAGGTATTTAATCAGGATTAATTAATGTTAAATATTTGACATTTGTAGGCAATTTGATAATCATTTTTGGTATGCAAATTACATATGAAGAGAGAAGGGATACAGGGAACCTATTGGATTAATTTTAAAATATTTCAAATTTGTTTCCCAGTAAACTTCAGGTTTCCTAGGCAGTATTTCTGAGGAGCTCCTTGATGGAAATATTATTTAAAGTTCATATATGAAGATGTCCTTTCTATAAGCCCCCAAATGGAAAAAAATGCAATGCAATTATATCATTTTAGTAAAAATTAAATTGTAAATTATGATATTCAATCTTAGGTATCAACTAGATATCAAACTATATGAATTCATAGATTCTCTTTTAAGACTAAACTTTAATTACCTCAGGATGTACTTGGAATGTTAATAACAGACACAATAGAAATAATATGCCACTTCATATTTTTCTACTAATGCTTTACTCTTATAAGTCTCCAGATATAGTAGGTGATTGGATCCAGAACAGTCAGAGCCCTTACAAGGCTTAAGAGATTAAAAATGCCATAAGTGAACAAATCTGCATATTTTTATAAATAAAATAGCAGTTGAGCACTTATTATATACCAGGCCTTGATTTGAACACTATATTGGGAATAAATTTTAAAATATATATATATATATATACACACACGCATACATATACACACACTTATTTGATTCTCTGTATTTAAGGTTAAATTTTCCCCAGTTTTACAGATGGTGGATGTGTGTAGAGAGTTAAGGAATGTGACCACAGCTGGTAGAATTGAAGCCAGGCACTCTACCTCCAGGGTCAGTATTCTTAAACATTATATGTTGCTTCTTGGTTCAAATGACATCAAATATATTCATTTATGAGACTTAGCAGTTGAACTTTCCCCTTGTTTTACTGAAGTATGTAACCATGTTTCCAATCTATAAATTTCTTGATTTAATTGAGTTTCAGGATGTGTTCCTTTGAAAGGCTCATTCTGAAACAAAATGTAAGAAGTCTTCTTTCACGGTGCCACTCAGGGAAAATAATTTCTATATGAGATAAATGTCCGCCATCTCAGCACAACTGCTTTACCTTTTCCTTAGCCACATGGGGCACGTCACACAGGAAAGGAAAAGAAAGGATGAGGGCAGATCAGTCAGCCTTAATCACTGCTATGGTCCCAGCAACCAGATGGAATCATCAGCGCTTTTCATTCTCAAAAAGAAAAACCTTTCTAAGCTGATGACCTCATGTGTATATGGGTATAGGTACACACACACACACACACACACAGAGTCAAATATATGTATGGATGTATGTATATTTACAGCTACATTCACTGAGCTAATTGGCCAATGGGCCATGACAAAATTTCAAACTCCTTAACATTCATTACTAGTTGTTCATGTACATCTAAATATGAGACACGAGCATTACAGACTCAGTGCAGACTCAAGTGTAAACTCTTCAAAAAAGATACTGTATACCAGCACACCTCTCTGCCTCAGTTTCCTCTTCTTTTGTCTCTTAAGTGAAGATAATAATATTTTAAAGATATTAGAGTCAAATCAGTTAATATATAGCACTTGGTATATTGCCTAATATACAGTGAAAACTAGATATCGAACTAACCCAGTACATGTTAGCTATCATCACATTATTACCCACTAGTGGTAGGAAATGTACTTTATTTTATTGCTAACCTATTCTTTGTTTCTAAGTCTTTCTCATTTTCTTTTAGCCGTATTTTGGAATAGGGATTTCCACATTAAATGAGCAGTGTGTATTAGTGGGAGAAAGTACAGCTAACTAGACAAATTGGAGGTGGATTTACTACCTTGGAACAATGAACGCAATGCACTAAACCAGCCACATTCCTTACATATAACTTGAATTATACTCCCTGCAATCTTTATGGTTGAAAGTTCATATTTATAATTGAAAAATGCTTATTCATTTCTACCGGCTAGAAATGTAAAAGATTGAGAAACATGTATGAAGTTGGCTTGCTCTTGGTGGTTATCTGTCTCTGTTTAGTTTCTGCCTATTCCTCTGGGTTTTCTTTGTTGATTTACTGGATGTATTAAATCTGGCCAATGTAGAAGACAAACATGAACACATTCCATTCATTCATCCACGTTGTTACTGTGATGTAGAAATCAACTGCTAGGAAAGCTACTAACTTTAATGAAGCTAGTCTAACAGCCTAGAATCTTCCAAATTGCCTCTTTCTATTCAATGAAGTCCTGAAGAATTAACTTGAGATAATATATCCACAAAGCCTAATAGTTGCAGCTCTGTTAAATCATGATATCATAATTTATTTACAAGTATTCAGAAGCAGATGAAGATTACAGGATATATACATATATATATTCACTATTAGATAATTCAAGTAAATCTATGTGTGGGACATATTTCATTTATATTCATGGGGGTAAACAAAGAAAAACTTGGCATACATACATTCTGGGAAGGAGGATAAAGATTGACTTTCATTCAGAAAATATTTATTAGGCTTCTTCTATGATATAAAGAACTGCGCTGTGCACTAGAAAATAAAAATTGAAGAAGACTCTGCTTGAAAGTATGCAGACTCTAGTGGCAGGGACACACAGGTTGCATAGCTATGCTGACAATATGTGTATTACCATTTTAAACTCTTAGTAACTTTTAAAAACTGTGTATACATTATTCTTTTTGTTTCTTGTGTGTTTTTAAATATGAGAAATTTAGCATTCTAAAATGCCTATATCTTTAGAGGTTTAAAATTGTGTAAATGTATTGTGATTTAATTGAGCTTTTAATGTTTAAGACACAAGTTTTCAAAGATGATTACATTTTTGCAAAAGTAAACAGTTAAGGAACTTGAATAAGTATATAAAACTTTCATTGCTGAAACATCTAAAAGAAACAACCTCTTTTAACACTATTGTTTGAAATAACGAATATGCATGAGTGTTGACTTCAAAGTGACAAAATTCATAATCTTTATGATTTTGATTGCTACTGAGATCGAATGTCTATTTGTAGATACATTGGATACTTGTATTTATATTACATTTCCTGTTCATTTACTTTGACTTAATGAATTTACTTTTTATAGATTTATAGAAACTTTAAATTGCTCACTGATGTTAATAGTTTTTGAGACTTTTAATTTTTATTTTAAGGTTTTTACCCCCAAAATGTAAAGATTCTAAATTTTTAAATGGGTGAAGTTTGAAAATGTTTTCCTGAGATTTTCACTGGGACACTTTCCTCAAACAATGATTATGAAAATAATCTCTTCTGGTTTTTCTAATCTTTTTATAGTTTTATTTTTTGCATTTTGTTTTTCATTTCATCTAATAATTACTTTTGTATATGACATATAAAAGGGTCCTAACTTTTTCTTCCTTTTTCTAAATATTGTCAAATTACCCTAATGCCATTTTAAAAATAGTTAATTCTTCTCCACTGCTTTAAAGGTGCCAGTTTTACAATATGTGTAATTCTATGTGTACATGGCTTCTCTAGTTTAATCCATTGATTTTTATTTACCTTTTTCCTCAAGTACTGTGTACAGTACTACTCTGATTTAATGATTTAGCTTTATAGTATATTTTGATACCTAGAATAGTTCTCCCTCACTGTTCTTTCTCAATGTTATATATTGAATATTTTTTCTTATACATTCCTACAGATAAGCTTTAGAATCAGCTTATCAAGTAGACAATACACTAAAACATCACTCCAGTTACCCACATCTTCTTTTATGACCCTCAGCAAAGTTTTATAATTGTTTTGAAGTTTAGCTCTTGCACATTTATTTTTGTATATATTCTCAGACATTTTACAGTATTTGTGATTAATTTTAAATGGGACATTTTGCCATTAACCTTCCAAATTTGTTATTGTTGGTTTACAGGAAAATAATTAATACCTTATTAAATACCTTATTGTTTTTCAGTTGATTATTTAGTATTTTCTAAAAATAAAATAATATACTCTTAAAGTTCTGGCAATTTTTTTCTCTCTAATATTCGTAAGTTTACTTTTTTCATGCCTTATTCATTGGCTAGAACTTCAAAGACATTGTTGGATAGCATCAGTAATTGAAGGTGCATCTATATATATATTTTTTTAAAGAAGATGTTGGGGGTAGGAGTTTATTAATTAATTAAATTATTTTTGCTGTGTTGGGTCTTTGTTTCTGTGTGAGGGCTTTCTCTAGTTGTGGCAAGCGGGGGCCACTCTTCATCGCGGTGCACGGGCCTCTCACAATCACGGCCTCTCTTGTTGCAGAGCACAGGCTCCAGACACGCAGGCTCAGTGGTTGTGGCTCACGGGCCCAGTTGCTCCGCGGCATGTGGGATCCTCCCAGATCAGGGCTCGAGCCCGTGTCCGCTGCATTAGCAGGCAGATTCTCAACCACTGCGCCACCAGGGAAGCCCAGGTGCATCCATATTTTATTCTTAACTTTAAAAGACATGTATGTTTCTGGTGTTTTACAGTCATGTATGATACTTTTCTATAGATTTTTGTAATTTTCTAACATTTCTTCCTGGGAAACTTTACCAGGTGAGAGGATCTAAGTTATAATTCTCTTAAATGGTAACATGTTACTTGATTATTTATGTTATTAATGGAAAATTCAAATTACTTCCAAATATAGGACTCCTATTTTTTTCTCATGTAACAAAGTTTGGCTTCAGCAGACACTATTGTGTACTCAGGAAATTGGGCAGTGGACAGTAGGACTTTCCTTTTTCCCATAGGCTTCTTGGCACTTAGACTATAAGATAAACTGTTTTCCTTTTCTAATAATTACTTTCTCCATCCATATAACTACTTTTATTAAAAAATACTTTAACAAAAACATACAGTCATCAGTTACCACAAATGCTATTTTTTTAAAATAGATACGCAACAAGGATATATTGTACAGCATAGGGAAATATAGCCACTGTTTTGTAATAATGTTAAATGGAGTATAATCTATAAGAATATTGATTCACTATGTTGTACACCTGAAACTAATATAATATTGAAAATCAACTATACTTCAATAAGAAAAAAAAAAAGAAAAGAAACTCAGATACTGTGGAGGTCAGTGGCCCATCAAAACAGGCTCCAGCCCTCCTGCATAGAACCAGAAAATGGATCTTCTCTCCCTAGCCCAAGCTAGCCATGTGACCAGAATCTAGGAACAGGAAGAAGAGCCCCTGCCCTTCCCCAGTAGTGCTGCCTACCTAACACTCCAACTGTTTATTACTGACTCCTCCTGAACTAATGGGGTTTGAAATTTCCATTAATTAAGAATATAAATAAATAAATGGGTAGGAAAGGGGGAGAGGGTGGCCTGCTACCCAGAAGGCTCTGCAGAAAGCAACCAGTTTATGCTTCATTAGCATCTTTGCTCCCTCTCCAAACCTCCTAATGCAACCTTTCTTCTGAGATGCCCTCAGGGAACTCCAGTTTGGAGGGGATGGTTTGATTTCAACCTCTGGTGATTCTGAGCCTTTCTGATTGGCCTTTCATGGCCTTTAAAGGGCCAGCTTGTCCCAAACTCAGGGTACCTCCTCAGCTCACTTACCCTCCTTCCCACAGTGCCTTCAAATATAAAGATTATTTCTGCAGGTCCCCCAATAGGATCCTTCATGCTGTCACAATGCAACGCTGTGTGATGTGACTCAGCTCGTCATTAACATTTTCTTGATCAAGTTTTCCCCTCAGGTAGGTCTTTATGTTCCTCAGATCAAACCTCTCCAACTTGGGTTGAAACAGCCTTGCTAGAAGTGAGCATTTTGCCAGCAAGCTGCTGTTGTAGACCAAAAGCAAGTGGTGGAAGGTAGAAATGGAGAAGATGGGCACTGGTAGGAAGTCCAGCAAGCATGGTGGCTTACCTACTGCACTGGGCTCTGGGTCAGATACAAAAGTGTTGAGAGCAAGTCCTCTGCCCTCCACGTGTAGCCATTTAGGGGAGAAGACATCAAACAACAGCAGGCAGCATTTAATAAGGACAAAACCACATGCTGTAGACTTTGTACAGTAGAGTTCATGGGCGAGAAGTTGGGGTGGGAGTGGTAGGCAGAAGTTGCAGAATGTCTCTGTGGTAGGAGCGTGGAGGGAGGAACTAGGCTGTGACTTGTTTCAAAGCTGCATTGCCAGACACACACACTGCTTTCCTTCGCTGCAGTTTAGACAGAGTTAATGGAGATGAGGGTGCTGCCTATACCTCCCAACAAGCTGTCCTTCGGTGCTGCTACTCTCTTTGAGGGATATACAATCCTGCAAGTTGAGGCTTGTGCTTGGCCAAGAAAGGGTGATAGACATGCCTTTCTGCTTCCTCATGAAGAAATATGCTCAGCAGCTAAAAACGGATGAGTGGAGCTGTGCCTTTGTTTTCCTGCAGGACAATAGCAGTAGCTTCGGATACCATTCCTCATTAACAAAAATTCTCTCAGGGCTTCTATTTCGATGGAGACATTGTGGCTCCACAGGGCTTGGGCCACTCACCTCTTCCTCGAGTTGGCCAAGGAGAAGCTTGAGGTCGCCCAGCATCTCTTGAAGATGCAAAACCAGCGTGGAGGCCACACTCACTTCTGGGACATGCAGAAGCCATTCACAGTAAGTGAGGTAAAGCCCTGGACACCATGGAAGCCACAGTGGCCTTGGAAAAGAACCTGAACCAGGCTGTTTGGGTTCTGCATGCCCTGCATTCTGCCTGCATAGACCCCTATATCTCTGTGACTTCCTGCAGAACCACTTTCTGGATGAGCAGGTGAAACTCATCAAGAAGATGGCAATCACTTGACCTCCCTCTGCAGGCTGGCGGCCCCAGGCAGGTGAGCGAGTATCTCTTCTTCCAAAGGCTCACCCTCAAGCACGACTAGAGCCTCCAGAGCCCAGCGGCCTTTGAGGGGCTCCTCTGCTCTCCCTTCGTGTCAGGGCTTCTGCCTGAGCCTCTCACTGCAGGCACTAGGCAGCTTTTCTAACACCCAGGAGCCCTCCCCCAAGCTGTGGACCAAATGGAAACAGTAAAGCTTTTTGCAGAAAAAAAAGGTAAGAATACGATTCTCTGCAGTCTTCCTGCTTCAAAGGAGATCCAGAGTGTGGTGGTTATAAATATTGTCCTATTTTGGATTCTTTGAGGTTAGGGTTAAAATTCAGAGTCATTAATTTAATAGTTTGGAGGGTGTTGGATAGGAATAAGGACAGGGACCTATTTTAGGACATTAGAAAGAGCTTTTCAGCATTTCCAGCTTTCTTCCAAATTAAAGTACAAATCATGTTCTGTTTCATTCCTCCTCCCTCTCAGTCTCTGCCTAGTCTCCTCAAAGTTAAGAGCTAATGCTATTTTTTGAAAGAATGTTGTTTTCTCTATATAAAAATGAATTTATCCCTATTTTCAGCAAATATCACATAACAAATAAGACTCACGTTTCCTGGTGGAACAAAACAGAAACCTAGTATTATAATTTTATCCTAAAATTGATTTATCTTTTGCGTTAAATAGCTTCTGTAGAAAACTGGGAAACTAATAATGGAAGGTAATCATGACAAGACTTCCCTCATCTTCGTTGTTATATGACAACATCCATATTACTTATTATCTGTATTACTAGGGCATTTACTCAGTCTGGTCCTAAACGTCTCAAGCCCCACGCTCTGAGTACTTGTTCGCAGTAGGCTTTGCCAGTTTCTCAGTCGAATGACAGCAATTCTCCAGTCTCTATATAGCTGGGATCATTTGAACTCCAGTAACCACCATAATTTGTTTTATGGACCCTGTGTTCACAGCCATTTCTAATTAACTTGATTGAATCAAAACTTGAAGTCTTCAGATACTCTCATAGTGTAGCTGTATCTGCATTCTTGGAGCTGTGGCTTCTCTTTACATGTTGCTTTCACTGTTGTGTGTCCACATTTTTTCCCCAACTTAATTATCCCAAAATGCACCAGTCGTATCAGTTGAGTTTAGGAATGAAAAATGTGGAAGAAGAATATATTGTAAGAGCTTGCATTTTCCATATGTTGATACTTCAGTGTGCTCTCTAACAAATCTGCTACACCTTTTCATCTTTTTCATGAATTCCTAATTTCTTCATTCCTACTTTTCTCCTTCTGCAATTCCACACGAGTCCTGCGTTCTGGAGAATTCCTCGAAGCGTTTGGGCATTGTTTCTTACTGCATGCCAGACTCTCTGGCCCTCCCCCAAGAACCTGCAAACTAATATCCTTTAATACATTTATTTTATGTTTCAACTATCCAGAGTAGGTTTTATTTTTTTGAAATCAAGAATTCTGCCCCATCATTCAACATATAGTAGATGTTTAATTAGGTGAAAATTTACAGGTGTTACAGGTTGAGACCAACAATTGGGTTAAGAAGTTGTGGTGTTTGCCAAATGTAGGATGAGAGAGAACTTGTTTGACATCTTTCCATGTGCAAGTGATTTATTAGTTTGAGACAGTAGAATTTATGAAAACTTAAGTTCAAATTAATAGCTTTAGTGTAACTGCTGAGCCTATGACATGGACTTTTCCTTTATGAAGAATTATTTGGGCTCACTTTCTTACTGCTGTGTAGAATCCTGGTGTCTCTGATGTCATTTCTTTTAATATAAGATAATTATTTTTATATGAAAATTGACATATTCTCTGCATAGTTCTTCATACTTACCCAAATATATACACACACAAAATGAAGTACAACAACGCATAGCCAGTCCTATATAAGCCTTTATGGATTTTCTAGGTGGAAATAAAACATCATTGTTTGCTCTTGGCTTTCTCCTATGGATGATAACACTATAGTCAGGTTAGGGACATTAGGGTTTCAATGACATATTCACCAACTAGCATCCTTGATTAGCCTCTATAAAAAGAAAAAAGTGTATTTTGGACACCATTGTGAAGTGGGCACTTTGTCAATGCCTGACTTCTTTCCTGTGGCTTTCTCCTGAACCCATACCCTCATTGTTCTTTATGTCTAAAGAATCCTAATTTTAGAGTTCTGTATGTATGGTCATAAATCTCACCATGCACATATACTGACTGATGTGAGACTTTACTGACTGTGAATGAATAAATAATTCCATCCAAATGCCATGGGAAGAGGATGCAGAATGTTCCTTAACGTCTTGCAAACATGTGCAGAGCGCCTTTCCAAAATACTTGTCATTTATGGCTAAAGCCTTGTTCAGCCCATCAGTAGCCCCTACACAGAGTCTGGGAGGTTATGCAGTCTGACTTCTTCCCAAGACTGAAATACTCTAAGTTTCTGACTTAAAGGCATTTAAGTTGAATGTTGAACTATTTTACTATTTTGAGAGGTTAGAAAATTCTGATGATCATGACGCTCTTTCTTATACAGAGGAAAATTTGTCTATTTGTATCATTGGTCCGTGTTCAACTCTTGGAGGAATAATAACTATAGTAGTAACTAACATTTTTATAGTGCTTACTATTTTCCAGGAGCTATTCTAGGTGTTTAACATGCAATGACTTACTTAATCTTCACAACAACCCTATGAGAAATATACAATTGTTATATAAGTTTTGCAGGTGAGAAATCCAGGGTATTACAGAGCAGTTCAGAGTAAGCTTATTCTCACTTCCATAGTTCAGCACCCACATTTTCCCTTCCTGAGGCTATATACCACTAATCATTCTTCATAGAGCATGGTCTTCACAATCTTCAACTTTTTTTATTTGGGTATAACTGACATATAGCATTGTATTAGTTTGGGTGTACAACATGTTCATTTGATATATGTATATAGTGCAAAATGGTTACCACAGTAAGTTTAGTAACACCCATCAGTACACATATTTACAAACTTTTTTTTTCTTGTGATGAGAACTTTGAACATTTACTCTCTTGGTAGCTTTCAAATATACAATACAGTATTGTTAGCTATAGTCACCATGCTGTACATTACATCCCAAGGGCTTATTTATCTTATAACTGGAAGTTTGTACCTTTTCACCACTTTGACCTATTTTGACACCTTCATCCCCTACTAGCAACCACCAATCTTTTCTCTGTATATATGAGTTTAGAGGTTTTGTTTTTGTTTTAGATTCCACATATAAGTGAGATCATAGTGTTTGTCTTTCTAGTCTGACTTATTTCACTTAGTATAATGCCCTCAGGGTCCATCCATGTTGTTGCAAATGACAGGAATTCCTTCATTTTTATGGCTGAATAATATTCCATTGCATATAAATACCACATTTTCTTTATCCAACCATCTATGGACACTTAGGTTGCTTCCATGTCTTGGCCGTTGTAAATAATACTGCAGTGAGCATGGGAGAGCAGTTACCTTTTTGAGATAGTAATTTTCTTTAGGATAAATGCACAGAAGTGGAATTGCTGGATCATATGGTAGTTCTATTTTTCATTTTTTTGAAAATCTCCATACTCTTTTCTGTAGTAGCTGCACCATTTTACACTTTCACCAACAGTGCACAAGGGTTTCCTTTTCTCCATATCCTTGCCA
The DNA here is from genome assembly GCF_005190385.1 of Monodon monoceros. Taxonomy (NCBI): domain Eukaryota; kingdom Metazoa; phylum Chordata; class Mammalia; order Artiodactyla; family Monodontidae; genus Monodon; species Monodon monoceros. The sequence continues at coordinate 116,909,463 of NW_021703767.1, read as the reverse complement.
ACATTTGTTATCTCTTCTCTGTTTGATAATAACCATTCTAACAGATGTTAAGGGATAGCTCATTTTAGTTTTGATTTACATTTCCTGATGATTAATGATGTTCAACACCTTTTCATTTACTTGTTGACCATTTGAAATTCTTCTTTGGAACAATGTCTGTTCCAATCCTCTTCACATTTTTTAATTGGTTTATTTATTTATTTATTGAGTTATAAGAGCTCTTTATATATATTGGATATTAACCCTTACCAGATATATGATTTGAAAATATTTTCTCCCATTCTGTAGGTTTCCTTTTCATTTTATCAATAGTTTCTTTTCCTGTACAGAAACTTTTTTACTTTAATGTAGTCACACTTGCTGAATCTTGCTCTTGTTGCCTTTGCTTTTGGTGTCAAATCTAAAAAAAATCACCACCAAGATTAATGTCAAGGAGTTTACTGTCTGTTTTCTTCCAGAAATTTTATGGTTTCAGGTCTTACATTCAAGCATTTAATTTATTGTGAGTTGATTTTTGTGAACGGTGTAACATAGGGGTCCAATTTCATTCTTTTGCAGGTGGCTGTCCAGTCTTTTCAACATCATTTATTGAAAAGACTATCCTTTGCCCATTGTGTATTGTTGGCTCCTTTGTTGTGAATGAATAGATCATCCATGAGTTTATTTCTGGGCTCTTTATTCTGCTCCACTGATCAATTGTGTCTATTTTTATACCAATGCCACCTTAGCTTGATTATTATATATTTGTAATACAGTATGAAGCATAACGCCTCTCATAAAGCCTTGAGAAAGCTTTATTTATCTTTCTCAAAATTACTTTGGCTCTTCGGGGTCTTTTTGGTTCCATACAAATTATAGGATTGTTTGTTTTATTTCTGTGAAAAATGCCATTGGAATTTTGAATCTGTAGATTACTTTGGGTAGTATAAACTTTCTAATAATATTAATTTGTCCAATCCATGAGCATGGATTATTTTTCCATTTATTTGTGTCTTCTTCAATTTCTTTTATCACTGTCTTATAGTTTCAATGTACAGTTTAACAATGGTTAAACTTATTCTTTTCTAAATGTATTATTTTTGACACAATTGTGAATGGGATTGTCTTTTTAATTTCTCCTCCTGATAGTTTATTATTAGTGTATAGAAACAACTGATTTTTGTATATTGATTTTGTAATCTGCAACTCTAATGCATTGGTTTATTGGTTTTAAAAATGTTTTTGGTGAAGTCTCTAGGGTTTCTTCTATGTATATCATATCACCTTCAAGTAGAGACAGTTTTATTCTTCCTTTCCAGTTTGGATGCCTTTTATTTCTTTTGCTTGCCTACTTATTCTGACTAATTTCCAATGCTGTGTTGAATAAAAGTGGTGAGAGTGGGCATCCTTCTATTTTTCTAGATCTTAGAGGAAAAGCTTTCAGTTTTTCACCTTTATGTATGATGTTACCTGTAGGCTTGTCATAAATGGCCTTTATTGAGTTGAAGTAAGTTCTTGCTATACCTAAATTGTCAAAAGCTTTTACCATCGAAGGATGTTGATTTTTGTCAAATGATTTTTCTGCATCAACTGAGATGATCCTGATTTTCATCCTTTATCCTGTTAAGGTGTTCTGTCACCTTGATTGATTTGCATATATTGAAACATCCTTGCATCTCAGGGATGGATTCCACTTGCTCATGGTGTATGATCCTTTCAATGTGCTGTTGAATTTCGTTTGGCTAATATTTTGTTGAATATTTTTGCATCCATGTACCTCAGGTATATTGGCCTGTACTTTTTTCTTCTTGTGGTGTCATTGTCTGGCTTTGGTATGAGGATGATGCTGGCCTCATAAAACGAGTTTGGAAGTATTTCCTTCTATTCTTTTTTTGGGGTGAAGAGTGTGAGAAGTATTGTTATTAATTCTTTAAATGTTTGGTGGATTTCATCAGTGAAGCCAGCTGATTCTGGGCTTTTGTTTGTTAGGAAGTTTTGATCACTGATTCAATCTACTTTCTTGTTATTGATCTGTTCAGATTTTCTGTTTCTTCATGATTCTCTCTTGGTAGGCTGTATGTTTCTAGGGTTTTTCCATTTCTTCTAGGTTATACAATTTGGGGGTCTATAAATGTTCATAGTATCCTCTTATGATTTCTGATTTTACTTATTCGAGTCCTCTCTTGTTTTTTGGTGAGTCTAGCTAAAAGTTTGTCTATTTTGTATCTTTTCAAAAACCAGCTGTTAATTCCATTAATCATTTTGATTTTTTTAGTCTCTATTTCATTTATTTCCACTCTGATCTTTCTTATACTAATTTTGTACTGAGTTTGTGCTGCTTTTCCTAGTTCCTTGAGGTGTAAAGTTGTGTTATTTCAGATCTTTCTCATTTCTTAATGTAGGCTAAACTTTCCTTTTAGAACTGCTTTTGCTGCATCCAATAAGCTTTGGAATGCTGTATTTCCTTTTTAATTTGTCTCAAGATATTTTTTGATTTCTTTTTTGATTTCTTCTTTGATACATTGGTTATTTAGTAACATGTTGTTTAATCTTCACATATTTGTGAATTTTCCAGTTTTCTTCTTTTCATTCATTTCTAGTTTCATACCCTTGTAGTTAGAAAAGTTGCTTGATATGATTTCAGTCTTCTTAAATTTATTAAGACTTGTTTCATGGCCTGACATGATCTATTGTGGAGAATGCTCCTTGTGCATTTGAGAAGAATGTATATTCAGCTGCTTTTGGATGGGATATTCTGTAAATGTTAAGTCCTGCTGGTCTAGCATGTCATTTAAGTCCAGTGTTTCCTCATTGGTTTTCTATCTGGATGATCTATCCATTGATGAAAGCGGGGTATTGAAGTCTCCTACTATTATTGCATTCCTGTCTACTTTTCCCCTTAGGTCTGCTAATATTTGCTTTATATATTTAGCTGCTACTATGTTAGGTGCACAAATATTTTCAAATGTTATATCCTCCTGTTGAATTGACCTTTTTTTTTGCGGTACGCGGGCCTCTCACTGTTGTGGCCTCTCCCGTTGCGGAGCAACAGGCTCCGGACGCGCAGGCTCAGCGGCCATGGCCCACGGGCACAGCCGCTCCGCAGCCTGTGGGATTTTCCCGGACCGGGGCATGAACCCGTGTCCCCTGCATCGGCAGGCGGACTCCCAACCATTGCGCCACCAGGGAAGCCCTGAATTGACCTTTTTATCTTTATATAATGACCTTCTTTGTCTCTTATTACAGTCCTTGGCTTAAAGTCTGTTTTTCCTGATGTAAGTATAGACAAAAACCAGGGCTTCAGACACATACACGAGCTTCTCTGAGACATATCAGCAACCTGGAGCAAGGTGAAGAGACAGCATGAAGAAGGGGCTGCTTTCTTCCTGGTCTCTGGAGAGTATTGCAGTTAGCCTGTTTATATGTGCTAAAATAGAAGTCTGCTCCTCCGGCTACAGCTATTAAGATAAGAAAATAGGCCTCTTTCATGAAAAGAGTGGTTGTGTTTTAGTCTGCTGTCTCTGCTCTGGGCCCTAGGGTTATAACCACAGTGAGTCCACACTAACGTTTTAAGATCTTTCTCTGTGTTTGCTATAGCCTTGTGGGTATCGTGCATGCAAGCCACATTGGCTTTCAAAGCTGGATGTTTTGGGGGCCCATCTCTCTGGTGAAAGTATTAAAAGGTGGGGTATCACATGTGGGGTCAAACACTTTGCTACTCAAGAAGATACAAGGAGTTGTGAGTTCCCTCCCAGTTGTGTGTAGCCAGGATGCAGGTCAGGTTTATGTGTCTCAGTATCTCCTGCCTGTTTTGATTTGGGTATTTTCTTGTTTGCCTGATATGTAAGAGTCACTCATCTAGTTTCTGTATTTCTTTCATAGGGAGTTTTCGCATTTATAGCTGTAGATTTGGTGTGTGTGTAGGAGAACATAAGTTCAAGGGTCTCCTACATCATTACCTTGAACTGGAACCCCTCATCTTCCTCTTTTTAATCATTCTATTTCAAATGTCCTCCAGTGTTCTTGAAGTTTGAAATACATTACTATAGTGTTTATAAAACCCAAGAGAGAGGATTATTGACATAGTGCCATAGCTACCACCTTTGTTATAGACATTGTACTTCTGTCAAATCATCTTAGTAAGATTCTGACTTTTTAGTAGTTACTTGAGCATGTAGTTAAATAAAACTCTTGTTCTTCATTTACATGAAATGTTGGCACACTTTCCATTCTGAAAATTTGAAGATGATTTGTAGTCAGGTCTGAGAATGAAAATTTATCTGTTTAAATTTTTCATTTATTCCACCACAAGAAAAAAAATACTTATTGAAATTAACTATATGCAAGGCAGTGTTCTTGGTATCACTGACGATAGGTACAAAAATGGTTCAGAGGCAGACCCTTCCAACAAGGAGCTCATAGTCTAGGAAAGAAGATGAATCACGGAGGATCCAGACCAAGATGGTGGAGTAGGAAGATCCTGAGTTAACCTCCTCCCATGGACACACCAAAACTACAACCACTTAGAGAGAAACTATCTCTGAGCACATTCTGAAGATTAGTAGAACAGATTTTCCACAACTAAGGATATTTTTAAAAGGCCACATCAAGAAGGATAAGAGAGGCAGAAACACAGTCTACTCAGAATCCATACCAGCAGTGTGGTGACCTGTAAGTGGGAGTGATATAACAACCGTGGAGGTACCTCCTGTGGAGCCCCCATGTTGGGCTCCCCAGTCCAGGGAACCTGTACCGGAAGATGAACCCCCAAAACACCTCACTTTGAAAACCAGTGGTGCTTATATTCAGGAAAGCCAGAGGGCTGTGGGAAGGTGAGGCTCCACTCTAGGAAAACTCACATACAAGCTCACTCTGAGTCCTAGTGCTGAGGTAGCAGCTTGAAAACTGCTGGGTCATGCAAGAAGGAAACTCACTGACTAATTTTAGGGTGTGTATGGGAGAGGTCTGATGGGAATTTTCTCCAGGGATGAAAGCACTGGCAGGTTCCTTCTTCCTTTTTTTTTTTTAAACTCTCCTTTCACCTAGCTGTCCTGGTGCTGACAAGAGCCATTTTTGTCATTCTCTATGAACATAGATAATACCATGCACCCCACCCTGACATTCCCCTGAGGATCAGCCCTGTGCAACCTGCCTGCCCTGGCTGGCCCCTCTGAAATGGCTCCCTTCCTGCCCCACCCAGCAAGGAGCAGGATCCCTCCAGAGGAAGTAGCCTCACCAACTCAGTAGCTGAGCTTGGCCTGCACTGGCACCCCACTAAAGAGGTTTCTGCTCTGGGGAGCCAGCCCTACACACCAGCATGCCCACAACACTCACAGCTAGGTCTCACAGACAGCTGGGCTGGGGATCAGACCTGTCCACTAGGACATTAACAGTAGTCATGGCTGAGCCACACATCCAGCTGAGCGAGGGGTCAGCCCTGCCTAACAATGTGCCTGCAGCAATTGTAACCCAACCACAAGAGGCCCATACAGCCTACATGGGGGGCACCCCTGGGGCACCTGGATCTGGTGAGCAGGGGGAAGTGTGTCAAGTGTATCATTGGGTCCCTACATAAGGCCACTCTTCCAAGATGTAGTTGATATACCTAATACATAGAAACAAAGACAGAGAGGCAAAATGAGACAAAGGAATAACTTCTAAACAAAATAATAAAACCTCAGAAAAAGAACTAAATGAAATGGAGGCAAGCAATTTACCAGATAAAGTGTTCAAATAGTCATAAAAATGCCACCAAACTCAGGGGAAAAATGGATAAACTCAGTGAAAACTTCAACAAAGAGGTATAAAATATAAAAAGTAACCAATTAGAATGGGAAAATACAATAACTGAAAAGAAAAATACACTGGAGGCAATCAAAAGCACATTAGAGAATGCAGAAAAATGGATCAGTGATCTGGATGACAAGGTAGGAAATCATTTATCAAAATAGCAAAAAATTAAAAAAAAATTTTAAATAAGGATAGTTTAAGGGACCTGTGGAACAACATTAAGAGTACTAAACGTTTGCATTGTAGAGCTCCCAGAAGGAGAAGCAAGAGAGAAAATGACAGAAAAACTATCTGAAGAAATTATTGTTGAAAACTTCCCTAATTGGTTGAAGGAAGCAGACATCCAAGTCCAGGAAGCACGGAACATCTCAAACAAGATGAACCCAAAGAGACCCACACCAAGACACATTATGATTAAAATGTCAAAAGTTAAAAAGAGGATCTTAAAAGCAGCAAGAGAAAAACAATTAGTTATATACAGGGGAACCCTCATAAGACTATCAGCTGATTTTTTAACAGAAACTTCTCAGGTCAGAAGGGAGTGAGATGATATATTCAAAGTACTGAAAGGAAAAATTTACAGCCAATAATATGCTACACAGCAAGGTTATTATTTAGAATCAAAGGAGAGATAAAGTGTTTCCCAGGCAAGCAAAGGCTAAAGGAGTTCATCATCCCTAAACTGGACTTAAAAGAAATGTTAAAGGGATTTCTTTAGATGGAAAAGAAAAGACCATAACTAGAAAGGAGAAAACTGAAAGGAAAAAACTCACTGGTAAAGGCAAACATATAGTAAAGGTGGTCAATCAACTACCTATAAAGCTTCTATGAAGATTAAAAGACAAAAGTAGTAAAAATCGTCTATATTTAAAATAATTAAGGAATACACAAAATAAAAAGATGTAAAATATGACATCATAAACATAAAACATGGGGGGAGCAGTAAAAGTGTAATGCTTTTAGAATGCACTTAAATGTAAGCAACCATCACCTTAAAGTAGATATATGTATGCTATATATATAGGTTGCTATATATAAACCTCATTATAACCACAAACCAAATCTATGACAGATACACAAAAAAAGAAAGAGAAAGAAATACAAACATAGCACTAAATAAAGGTATTAAATCACAAGAGAATAATATAACACTTGTAAATATATATGCAGCCAACATAGAAGCTCCTAAATATATAGAGCAAATATTAACAGACCGAAAGAGAGAAAATGACAGTAATACAATAATGTTAGGGGACTCTGACTCCCTACTTACATCAAATAATGGATCATGCAGAGAGAAAATCAGTAAGGAAACATTGTCCGTAAAGGACATATTAGACCAGATTGACTTAGTAGATATATACAAAACATTCCACTCAAAAACAGCAGAGCACACATTCTTTTCAAGTGGACATGGCACATCCTCCAGGATAGATCAGATGTTAGGCCACAAAACAAGTCTCAATAAATTTAAGAAAATTGAAATCACATCAAGAATCTTTTCTGACCACAATCTTGTAAAACCAGAAATCAATTACAAGAAGAAAACTGGAAAAAATGACAAATGTGTGTAGACTAAATGATTTGCTACTAAACAACCAATGAGTCAACAAAGAAATCCAAGAGGAAATAAAAAAATACCTTGAGGTAAATAAAAATGAAAAAAAAATAATGTTCCAAAATTAATGGGATGCAACAAAAGCACTTCTAAGGGGGAAGTTTGTAGCAATATAGTCCTATCTCAGGAAACAAGAAAAATCTCAAACAAACAATCTTACCTTACACCTAAGGGAACTGAAAAAAGAAGAACTAACAAAGTCCAAAGTTAGTAGAAGTATGGAAATAATAAAGATTGGAGAGGAAGTAAATGAACTAGAGACTAAAATAACAACAGAATAGATCAATGAGACCAAGAGCTGGTTCCTTGAATAGATAAACAAAATTGATAAACCTTTAGCCACGTTCATCAGGAAAAAAAAGGAAAGAGGGCCAAATAAATAAAATCAGAAATAAAACAGGAGGAGTTACAACCAACACACAGAAATTCAAAGAATCATAAGAGATTACTATGAACAATTATATTCCAACAGATTGGACAATCTAGAAGAAATGAATAAACTCTTAGAAACATATAATCTTCCAAGACCAAATCAAGAAGAAATAGAAAATCTAAACAGACTGATCACTAGCAATGAAATAGAATCAGTAATAAAAAAAAAAAACTTCCCACAAACAAAAATCCAAGACCAGATGGCTTCACAGGAAAATTCTACCAAACATTTAAAGAAGAGTTAACAACTATCTTCTCAAACTATTCCAAAACAAGAAAGAGGTAGGAACACTTCCAAACTTATTATGTGAGGCAAGCTTTACCTTGATGCCCAAACCAGATAAAGACACTACAATAAAAGAAATTTACAGGCCAATATCCTTGATGAACATAGATGCAAAAATCCTTAACAAAATATTAGCAAACAGAATTCAACAATACATTAAAAGGATAATACACCATGATCAAGTGGGATTTATTACAGGGATGCAAAGATGGTTCAACATCTGCAAATCAGTCAGTGTAATAGACCACATTAACAAAATGAATACTAAAAATCATATAATTATTTCAATAGATGCAGAAAAAGTATTTGACAAAATTCAACATCATTTATGATAAAAACTCTCAATAAAGTGGGTATAGAGGGAACATATCTCAACAAATAAAGGCCATATATATGACAAACCCACAGCCAATATCATACTCAGTGGTGAAGAGCTGAAAGCAGTTTCCCTAAAACCAGGAACAAAACAAGGATGTTTACTCTTGCCACTTTTATTCAACATAGTACTGGAAGTCCTAGCCAGAGATCAGACAAGAAAAAGAAATAAAAGGAATACAAATTGAAAAGACGTAAAACTGTCACTCTTTGCAAATGACATGATACTATATATAGAAAATCCTAAAGATGCTACCAAAAATCTGTTAGAACTAATAAATGAATTAGTGAAGTTTCAGGATACAAAGTCATTATACAGAAATCTGCTGTGTTTCTATACACTAATAACAAACTATGAGAAAGAGAAATTAAGAAAACAGCCCCATTCACGATTTCATCCAAAAGAATAAAATACTGGAAATAAATTTAACCAAGGAAATGAGAGACCTATACTCTGAAAACTATAAGAAACTGATGAACAAAACTGAAGATGATACAAAAAATGCAATGATATACCATGCTTATGGATTGGAAGAATTGATATTGTTAAAATGTCCATACTACCCAAAGCATTCTACAGATTCAACATGATCTCGATCAAAATACCAATGGCATTCTTCAAGGAACTGGATCAAATAATACCAAAATTTGTATGAAACCACAAAAGACCCCAAACAGCCAAAGCACTCTTAAGAAAGAGCAAAGCTAGAGTTATCACGGCCCCTGATTTCAAAATATACTACAAAGCTATACTAATCAAAAACTGTTTGGTACTGGCACAGTAAACAGACACGTGGATCAATGGAACAGAATAGAGAGCCCAGAAATAAACCCATATTTGTATGGTCAATTAATTTACAACAAAGGATTGAAGAATGTACAGTGGGGAAAAGACAGTCTCTTCGATAAATAATTTTGGGAAAACCGTATAGCTACATGCAAAAGAATGAAAGTTGACTACTTTCTTGTACCATATACAAAAATTAACTCAAAATGTATATTAAAGAGTCAAATGTAAGCCCTGGAACCATAAAACTCCTAGAAGAAAAAATCGGCAGTATGTTCTCTGACGTCAGTCTTAGTAATATTTTTTTGATCTGTCTCCTCAGACGAGGGCAACAAGAGCAAAATTAAGTGGGACTAAATCAAACTAGAAAGCCTTTGCAGAGAGGAGGAAACCAACAAAATGAAAAGGCAACCTACTAAATGGGAAAAGATATTTGCAAATGATATATCTGATCGGGGGTTAATATCCAAAATATATAAAGAACTCACACATTTCAATATCAAAAAATCCCCCAAACAATCTTGATTAAAAAACAAGCAGAGGACTTGAATTTCCAAGGAATACATACAGATGACCAACAGATACATGAAAAGATGCTCAAAAAGATGCTCAATGTCACTAATCATTGGGGAAATGCAAGTTAAAACCACAATGAGAAATCACCTCACACCTGTTAGAATGGTTATTATGAATAGTACAGGAAAAAACATGTTGGCGAGGACATGGAGAAAAGGAATCCCTCATGCACTGTTGGTGGGATTGTAAATTGGTGTAGCCCCTATGGAAAGCATATGGAGATTCTTCAAACAATGAAAGATAGAACTTCTGTACAATCTAACAATTCTACTTCTGGATGTTTATCTGAATAAAATGAAAACACTAATTCAAAAAATATATGCACCTCTATGTTCATTGTAGCACTATTTACAATAGCCAAGACATGGAAGCAACTTAAATGTCCATTGATGGATGAATTGATAAAGAAGATAGGGCATATTTATACAATGGAATATTAACCATTAAAAAAAAAGAAATCTTGCCATTTGTGACAACACTGATGAACCTAGAAGCTATTATACTAAGACTATAAATATACATACCCTATGGTTTCACTTATATGTAGAATCTAAAAACAAACTCACAAACAAAAACAAACAAACACATAGATACAGAGCATAAATGGGTAGTTGCCAGAGAGGAGCAGGTTGGGGGTTGGGATAAACAGGTTAAGGGGATTAATAGGTACAAACTTACAGTTATAAATATGTCACAGGGATATAATACAGAGGATAGGGAATATAGTCAATAATACTGCAATAACTTTGCATGGTGACAGATGGTTACTAGACTTATCATGGTGATAAATTGGTAATGTATATAAATGTCAAATCACTATGTAGCACTCCTGGAACTAATGTAATCTTGTATGTCAACTATACTTCAATAAAAAAAGAGAAATTAAAAAATGAAAAAAATTAAAAATAAAAATGATGACTCATAAACAGAAGATAAATACCTCTAATGTACAATAGAACATGCTAACTTCCATAATAACGTTATATTTTGACACAAAGAGAATGAAGAAAGTAATATAAACTGAACAAAAAATCAGAAAAGAATTTTGAGGCAGAAGCAATTTTGGCATTAAAAAGATGACAGACCTGTTTGGATAGGCAGAAAAATATGAAAATGTGCTTGGGGGGGACAAGTATAAATAAATGTAGGGAAATAGAAGTGCTTAGAGCATAGCTGAATTTGAATGTAGCATATCACCTAAGATTATGTAAAATCTAGATATTTTCATGCTTTTTGCTTCAAAATTCATCTTGAAAAGTTTCATTATGATGTTTTAACTTTTTAACAGTGAGATTTCACTGCTTCCAGCCCTTGTGAGGCTAATAGATGTGCAGGCTTGTTTGGTTTTGTTTTTGTGTTTTTGTAATGTTCACAAATTTATAAAGGGCAGGAACTAAAATCTGCCACCAATGTGGTGATCCTTGATGCCTCCTCAGCCCTCTCCACTGTCCCATTTGCTGTTTGAATCATCGAAGTATTCCATCCTGCCAAAAGATTTACATTTTGGCATTCTCTGGAAGCTACAACTGGCATAAAGCATTGAGTGATAAACCCGTGTAAAAAATTTTGCATTCATAAATGTACATAGTGAACCCAATTTTATTGGAATAAACAGGTACTCTAACATGCATCTCTAATCTACTCCAATGTACATATCAAGGATAAAATTGTTTTACTTCCCACAATAGTCATAAGACATTGTAGTATAGTATTTATTTGAGTTAATCACCATATCTCTTCTTATAATTATTTAATCATGACTTTTTATCTATTATACTTTATTCTTGGTATTAATTTTTGAAAATGTATGTTAACTATAATATAAAGAAGTACAATAATGCTTTTATACATTTGACTCATGTAATAGTTGCATAGTTCATTATAATGGTTATTAAAAACTGTAGGGTAAGGAGAGAACATATTAATTTCCTGTAGGCTGAAAATTTTTTATAATATACTTATTTGTTAGAATTTGGCATTTGTTTCAGTAACATTAAAATCTAAGAGAAGAACTAGCATTTATTTATGTGGATTATTTATATGGATTATGCATTTGTAATTTTATTCTTTTCTTTTACGTTCTATGAAACAATACATAAACAATTAAACCTTTTTCTTTTTGCAATATGGCTCCTAATTTTTGTGCCAAAGTGCACATGAATGATACATTCATTAAGGAAATGTAAACAACATTTTCAGCAAGTGATTATATACTTTGTTTATGTATAATCTATATGTCTTTGCATACCTTTTCTATTTTTGGTTAATGATATCTTTATTGCTGTTGTTTTCCTTCATATGAGACTGAAAAGGTTTACTATTTAAAATTTGTTAATTATGCTACTTAGTAGTTCTAATAAATATTTCCTGGAAAGAGAGCAAAAACTCTTAAATAGAAAATTCAAAATTTTTTTCAGATCATGATACTAAGTCACAGGGGTCCCAGGAATGTAGTAATATATTATTTTCCAAGAGTTCTTTTATTTGTTTTTTACAGCCTGCTGTTCTTCTTCAGTGGATGTATTGATTTTTCAAATTCCTCAACATACACTGGAGTTTTGTTTATAAGAGTTCTCTTCTGTTCCTTGGCTTATATTTGTTTCTTTTTGGTAAGTAATTCTTTATTTATTTGGTTTTTTGTTTCTCCATATATTTGGTGGTCCTTAGTTCATTCATATTTAAGAATAGAAGGCTGGTGACTTATTTCCCTCTGCTCTTGTATGCCTGTTTCTCTGCTAGCTTTCTCCCAGCTATAGGACTAGGATTGGAAGCTCAGGTGTGAACAATGCTTTTTATCTTTAGGGCGACTAGATGGGGAAACCACTCTTTGGTTGCTAAAATGGGGAGATCTTGAGATCTTTACTCTGTGGCACTGGAGACCATTCCAGCAACATTAGAAACGTTATGCTCATGCAGTTAATTAAATTATTTAAGAGTACTATTTTGGATAACTGGGAGCCAGGTGCCTCCCTGGGATAAAGGCTTTTCTCCTTTGTGGACCGTTCATGTGTACTGGCCTGCCTTTTGCTGGTTCTGTCTTATTCATTAATATCTTCGTTTACTATAATTTTATTAGAGATTTAGGTGAAAGGGGAGGTCAGTTCTCACTTTTAGTTGTTTGAACTGGAAGAGATGTTTTGAGACACTTGCTTTAAGAAGTCAATCTATCAGTTACATGGAGAATGGATTATAGGAAGGAGAGGTTTGTGCCAGGGATGTAAGTAAGCAGGTTCAGAAATAAGATAGTGACAGTAGAAAGGGAGATGAAGAGAGAGAAGTAAGGTAAAAAGAAGATAGACTTTATAACGTTTGGTGACTAATTAGTTTGTCATTGGCAGTTGTGAATACACAGGAAGAAATAATTTTTTTCCTTTTGCATGGTCAATTAACATAATTTTAATATAAAAACAATATATAAAACTCCAGGACGCATGTCTCTTCAGAACTGCTTTCTAACTGTATAATTAGGTTCTAAGTAATTAAAATTTGATCTACTGACTTTAACTGATATATTTTCTGAAATCTGTCATGGAGCCATGATGTCTGGATTTATATGTAAACAGTATGGAGCAATTCACTGAAAAATTGGAAGCCATAATTCTTCATTGTTCCTCGTCTTTTGCTGTCACTCCATAAAATGATATTTGAGGCTCAGCCTTTTAACTCAGACTCATCAAATGTTTATGTTCTTGATTCTGGAAGAACTACCTCACTCTTAGCAGAATAACAGATTTATCCACCTGTTTTGGGCGTATTATTCTCTCAGCTTCTCTTATGTAATTTCCTACAGTGATTTTGCAGCATAATAAAATCCTCCCTGACCAGTTAAGACCTGACATGGCCATCCTCTTCCAGATCCTTGTAATTGCTGATATTTGTTCTTAATATTAATTGCAAGTTAGTTTTGTTACATAAAAAAAAATTCTTCACTCACTTTCTCTAATCCTTCTTTTCATCATGCCCAAATGCACTAAATTAGGACCCTTAACAAAATTCATTTAATACTATTTCTCTAAGGCCTAATAATATTTGAAAGCCTAAATCCAAAGAAAATAACTAAACTCGCTGTAGCATTTTAACTCACTGTAGCATTGAATGTGGTGAGTTACTACACACCTCATAGAAATGTCTTCTTTCTTAATTTCTGTATCATCATACTTTGTTGTCTGTCCTGCTAGTGTCTAGGCAGTTCTACTCTGTCCTTTGTGGACAATTCTTCCTCTTCACAGTTTTCAAGTATAGTGTCCAAAGGCTTCCTTCCACTTTTGACACTTTTCTCTTTTCATGCCATATATTTTTAGTGGGTTAAGTCATGTACTCATGGCTTCGATTCCTAAGTTTAAACCTTTGAGCTAAAGCTGTCTCCTGATCGTACCTGCCAAATTTCTTCACTTTGCTGTGTCATAAACACCTCAAAACCAGTCCAGTAAGAGATGAACTTCCCTTCCCAATTTATCTTCTGACCACATTTCTTATGTGAGTGGAAAATAAACTAGTAATTAAAAAAGGTTATAATGTGTATTAATGATAAATTAGATACCAAGTGATTTCAGAGTGTAAATTTTGTCCTATTTAGTATTTTGACAGAAGGATATTCATCCTTCCCATGTTGAGTACTCATGTCCATTGATGCTATGTCAAATCTGACTTCTACTAAATTATGCAAAGGGGAATATTAACAGGCTGGAATTTTAAAATGTTGGGTAGTGTCATAGAGCCCAGGAAACCTGGTACATGTTTATAGGCTGGACATTATGAGAAACAAATCAATTGAAAAAATAGGAATGGATATGCATAAAAGATGGACTCATTTAGAACACAAGTGAAAATATTGGAAGTAGTCATAAAGAAAAAAGACATTATTTTTCTTAAGTTTATCCTTAATAATTGCTTTTCTATGAATTCAAAAACTGTCACAGATGTTCCCTTACGAAGCAAATCTGGATAATTGTTTTTAAAGATATTTGCACTTTAACCATTGTATGTGGGGTTGATGTGTGTGTGTGTGTATGTAGGTATGGAATGGGTTTATTGTTCAAACATAGCAGAAATATATAAAATAGTAATTTACTCCCTCCTTATGCCTGTCCCAACTCTGAAGTAATCCCTATTAAAATTTTGGAATGTATTCTTCCAGATTTTTAAATTTAAGAATATCCTATTCTGGACAAATCATGCAAGAATGTTCCTGAAATAAAAGGCAACTTGACACACTGTGCACCAGGGGAAATAGACAAAGAGTGTTCAGTATGTGCCGAGACATATTAGATGTTAAAAATAAAGACACAATCCCCTTTCCTCTTTCTCTTCCTCTTTCTTTTCCCTTTCCCTTCTAGTCAATTCAGTCCCAAAGACATTTGGTGACACCAAGCAAAACAGGCATGCATGGAGGGAGGGGAGGAAAGCAGTGGTGTTGGAGCCTCAGCAGAGTAAGGGGACATCTGGGTAGAAGAGTGCAGTGGACTGAACGTGTCCCCCCGATATTGACATGTTGAAATTCCAACGCCCAATGTGATGGTATTAGGAGGTGGGGCCTTTGGGAGGTGATTAGGTCATGAGGGTGAAGCCTTCATTAATGGGATTAGTGCCCTTGTAAATAAAAGGGACCCCAGAGAGGTCCCTCACTCTCTTTCCACATGTGAGGACACAGCAAGAAGTCAGCAGTCTGCAAACTGGAAGAGGGTCCTCACCAGAACCAACCCTGCTGGTACCCTGATCTCAGATGTCCAGTCTCCGGAACTGTGAGAAATACATGTCTGTTGTTTATAGGCCACTTAGTCTAAGGCACTTTGTTATAGCAGCCTGAACTAAGACAAAGAGTGACCCATCCTGTGAGGTTGGAGTAAGGAAGATGCCACATGGGGAACAGCTGGCTTGCAAAGGGTGTCACAGCCTGAGTGGAGTGAGGACTTCAGTAGAAGCTGCCTCTAGTTGATCAGAAGCAGATGCTCTGAGCCTCCTGCAAGAGTTAATGATTACAGCAGCCCAAGGGCGTTTGAACCAAAGGACAAGCAGACTCTGAAGACCTTGGTTCTTGCCCTAGGCTCTGTGTCTGGCACCTTACTGCCTCAGATTTGTGTAAATGCAGGACACATATTCCCAGGACAACTCAGCCAAGTTCCAGAAAGGAGAGGTTTTCATGCAAGCTCCTAAGATTCACTCTTTAAAGCCAGTGGTGTAGAGCTAGTTGAAGAGGTGTGTAGAGCTAGTTTAAAATGTAAACTCCAAGCAATCGCAGATGGAAAAACAGAATTCTTTGTAACGAGCAGATCAGCAAAGATATCAAGAGTTACTCCTTGTGGGTCAGAGACAGCATAGGATGAGGGTCACAGGTAAGAAAGCTTCAGAATTAATGATGAGGAACATATGGACAGGACTGGACAGAACTGTTTTCATCAGTCCCACCTGGATAAAGGTTTCAGCAGTTTCAGAGATTGGATGACTGTGGAACAGAGTTGTAATATATTTTCTCTGCCATGGTAGAAATGTTCTCTATCTGCACTAATACAGCAGCACTAGCTACCTGTGGCTATTGAGCACTTGAAATGTGAATAGTGCAACTGAGGATCTGCATTTTTAATTTTACTTAATTTTCATTAATTAAAATATTTCAATAGGCCCATGTAGCTAGTGGCTACCACAGCAGACAGCGCAGCTCTACAGAATTTGTGATCATTGTATAATCGAACGTCAGTGTACTGTGTGAGTTATTTTGGTTGTTTTTAATTGTCTCAGATAATCAAAAAAATATTTATTGTATAAATAAAAGTCTTAGTTAAAAAAAAGAATATCCTATATAATGTATATGTATTTAGAATATATTTTTTACCAAAAAATGAATTATAGTTCTGCATACTTCTGCAAAGTAACTTTTCCTTTACTTTCTACAGTGTAGATATTTTCCATCCTCCTTCCCTATCTCCTGCCCCCGTCTCCTGTCCCCCATCTAAAAGGTGATCAATCTTCGTAATTTTAAGAAAGAAAAATTCCCTTCTTTTTGTGAACAATTATTTATTAACCAATCTACCACTGGCAAACCTTTAGAATATCTCCACTCATTTTATTGTGAATATTAAAACAGTTTTGCAACTAGCACCATGGTACATATATTTTTGAAAGCTTTTGCAGTTATTTAGCATATCTATAGAATAAATCCCAAGAAAACAAAATTGCTTGCTCAACTGATATCTACATTTAAAATTTTTTACACTTGATACCAAATTTTCCTCCTTATTAATATCAATTTACTCTTTCACCAAGAGTATATAAAAAGTGCTGCTTTTTTGAGCATTTGATAACAATGGATAATTTAACTTTTGAATCTTTTCTAACCTGATTCCTTTCTTTAATAGACTATTTGAACATGACTGTATTTTTACTGGCCACTAATATTTACTTTTTAATGAATTTTATATTCATTGTTAGACCTGTTTTCTTTTAAAATATTTGTCTCCATACATTGGTAGAAGCTCTTTCCTCATTATAAATAAGCACTATCTGTGTCTTCTTTTGTGTCGCAACTTCTTTTTCCTTTGTCTTAATTTAGGTTGTGTTTTGCAAAACAGTAAATCTTAGTCTTCTAAAATTTCATGGTTTTATTTTTATATCTAAAGTTCTGTTTGTGTGTGACTTTAAATCATATTTTATTTTTTCTAAATGGATATACCATATAGCAATATTCTCAATTTCATGTTACAGTCTACCTAAATACTAGCAATAAATGATCTCCTAAGCACAATGATAATCTCACTTAAGAATTTTGGAGATAGATAGTACATGAGCTACATCATATCATTAAAGGCCTATATTCTTTCTATTAGAGTTGCCATCCTTAGACTACTGGCTTGCTGACTCATTAAGATTGCTGCTATATTTCTAGGCATCATATAATGTTCCAAAAAGGAAGAAGTGGGCAGAAAAATAAGCCATATTTGCCCTTGTTAACAGAACAGCAGATAATTTACTGGAAGCCCTAAGAGACTTCTAGTTATGCTTCACTGACAAATCTGAGTTACATGGGGACCCCTAGGTACAAAGAAGTTGAGAAAACAAATTAGTTTTAGAACAGACGTAAGTCTATAGAATAGACCTATATTCTGCCTGTCATGCTTTTAAGCATATATCTAAAAACATTTTATATGGATTTTATAATTGCATGCTTCTTCTGCTAGAGCAAATAGACAATTTAACCTTTTGTACTTCTCTTTATACCCACAACCCACATGTAATTAGTTTTGATTTTACAAAAGGTGATCATAATTCTGCATGCTTCTGCAAAGCAACTTGCTTTTCCTTTACCTACTATAATATAGATGTTTTCTAGTCTGTCCGTCCATATATCTATGTATCCTCTCTATTGTCTAAATTATAATCTAATTTTAAGAAAAGAGAATACCATGTGATGTATGAACCATAATTTATTCATCTCTTCACCATCATTCAGCATTTTACATATTTATTAATAGTCTTTTATGTAAACTCTGCTATTATAAAATTGACCTGTAGACATGAAGTAGAAAAATGTCATTTTTCTATGTCTCATTTTCTATAACTTCAATGTATGGAGGTTGTACCTGGTCATCTACAAACTGTGCACAATTGAAACTCTCTGTTTTCTTGTGAGGTTCTGCCCAGGTCATTCATACGTGTCGAAGTGCTTTAAACTACTGTAAAGAATTCTACCAGTATATAGATGACACCACTGTTGTTGTGATTTTGCAGTCACTCAGTATTTTGGAAACATGGGCAATAGGCTAGGGATCTGCACAAGAATCCCAGGGGGACATGAGTGTACTATAAAGGGCTTATAGGCTACTGGGAAGTTTATGTAAGTAAATGAGAGCCAAATTACTGAAGTTTTTGAATGCCGAATTTGGGAACTGGACTTAAAAATAAATCGTATACTATTTTGTCAGCACTGAATAGGAAATTGTTTGCAACACTAGTTGAGCACTTGTATTACTGGGAATATTTTTAACAAAGAATGCAGTGGCCCAAGGACACTCCAAGGGATTTTGATTTAATTGATCTGGAATGAGGCCTGAGAATTGATATTTTTAAAAATCTGTCCACATTGAACATTCAGGCTGGATTGAAAATGACCCATACAGGATAAAGCTGATTTGTCTATATTTTACACTGCATTTCTCCTACTATTGCTCTTCCTCCTCTCACCATTCTGGATAAAACATTAATTACAGTTTTTGAGTTCCTATGACTTTATCATCTTAAAAGCCTATTTTGAAATAGTGGGATGTTCCTATCCACAATCAGACCTACTCACTCTTGCTTGATGACCTTGAATCACCAATTCTGGAAGAGGTTTGACCCCATGTATGTGCCTCAGCTTTGCCTATACATTACCTGTGATGATCAAGATGCAACATACAAATGACCAAAGTGAAGAGATTTCCTGCATGATTCTGAATAATTTTAGATCTCTTAAGTGAGAAATAGCAAATCAGAGGTGGGAATCTATTTTTAATTATATGCTTAATCTTTATGGTTGCCTATAATTAACTATTTGATAACACAGTGTTACTCAGTTTCCTTGGAAAAATAGGAATACATACATTCACTAAATTGATTGAAATTGTGAAGTTACATTTTGTCATCAAAAATAGTAATTACTGAACTTTTATGTTGGGCATAATGCAACCATAATGGTTTGTTTCTTGTTTGATAGGAAAAATAACATCAAATTTCACCCTCCTGCATACAAAATCAGCACATTTTCTTTTCCAAATTACAGAAAGAACAAAGTGAATATTCAATAGACATTTGTATTTCCTTGAGTTTGCTGGTGTAGCTAAGCAGAGCTGATAATGTGAAGTGTTGCTGCCATCTGCAGCATGAAAAACATTAAAAGTGTATGTTATCTGTATGTATGTAAATAGGTTTTGAACAAACTGCTTACTTGAGTAAGAATTGTTTAATTTCTCTCTTAGTCTTTCGATGTATTTTCAACTGCTAGCTTTCGATATTACTTAAAAATGTAATATATTTTACATTTTATATCACAAAGTACTTATGAATATAGTATAGGTACCAAAATGACTCCTGAGATTATTTTTATTGGTTATTTGATTATACTAAAATTAATTTTAAAAACAATTAAATGATAGACTAAAATAGCCTTTATGATGTATTGATACCAGGAAATATTGTCTAAATTGATTATGTTTGACAAAGTTTTAAAAAAAATTACTCCAATAAAATTTAAACTTTTTCTCAAAGAAATTTTTTTCAGGTTTACCCATTACCTACTTAATCTATTATATAGAATGGTAACCACAGAGACATCCACAAAAATGACACCAAAGGTATATTGTCAATGGATGAAAGATTTTAAGTCGTTTATATGTTGTTTTCCAAATAGAGATAGCTCATGGGGTTGGTGAGAATATTACTTATTCAGGTCTTTAAGGAATGAGAATACTTCTGTCCTAGGTTTCTGAATTCTCATTCCATGTATTTTAAAAGTTCTTCTCCTCTTGCCATTTCTTGGCCACTGATATTCTCATCATAGAAGGTAGACAAAAAGCTACCAGTTCTGTAGAATTTGGCAAGTTACTTGACTTTCCTGAGCATTGTTTTCTTCATCTGTGCTTTTGGGCTTATAATGATCACCTTGTCGTGTTGCATTGAAACTGGATGAGAATTGAGTGTGGAAAGTGTAGCACAATGTCTGAAACAGACCCATTGATATTAGCTTTTATATATTCATAAAACAAATTGTTTCGTCATGTTTGGTTTCAGACAAAATGCCATATTTTCATATGTGAAATCTCTTATATTTCTATTGTAACAGATCTTTAAAAACCAGATATTTATAATTAAATAGAAAATGCACAGAAAATGCATTTTCAATTATTTTGATAATATTCAGCAGATAGTCATAAAATACTGGTTCAGTCAGCAAGACCTAATGTGTTTTTTCTCCTTTTCTTTTTTTTTTTTAACATCTTTATTGGAGTATAATTGCTTTAAAATGGTGTGTTAGTTTCTGCTGTATAACAAAGTGAATCAGCTATACATATACAAATATCCCCATATCTCCTCCCTCTTGAGTTCTCCTTTTCTTTAACAAGATTTTAATTACTGTGTTTTTTCTCTTAAAAATAAATCATAGATTCCTTAAATTATTTAATTTAAATTATTTAAATCTGTGATGTCTAAAGTTAACACCTGGGCAGTTGGATGAACTATCATACATGTCACTAAGGACAATGCTCACTTGTTTTTATGGCAAAAAATGTCATAGTATAAGAAATAGACAAAATCCATTTGCATTTAAAGAATTTTTATTAAAAAAGGCTTTTTCTTTTTAAGATAATCTGCAGATTCTAAAACAAAATGTTAGGATAAAGGGCAAAATCACAGTTTATAGTAAGGGAAATTGCTGAACTTGAGAACTCAAATTATTATAAACAAGAATTTCTTCCCTCTAATTTTAACAATTAAAGAATATGACAGAACTGAAAAATATGAGTAAATGGTGAAATATTAAAATTTTATGTTATTTCCTAGGTTTATTCTTATTCTGATTAAAAACAACAACAAATCTAAAACAAATGTATATAAACCTCTAATTAAGGTTCCAAGAAATCAGAATTTCAGTGAACTGCTATGTGTGCTGTCTGGGCTATACTTTGCTTCTTCAGATCATCTATCAAAACCTCTCTTGTAGCGAAATATAGGTGATTTATCTGGTGTGTTTTAGGTTTTCTCCTCCAGAATATTCTGCATAGGGACGAATATTCAAGGTTTTTGTTGATTTGTTTTGTTTTTCTCTGTACCTGTTGGTTCACTCAGACTCAGCTTCTGAGTTCAATCTAGTGTCTAGATAATTTTTCACAGCCCTTAGAGGATGCTTTGGTCAAGTATAGACATAGAACATACATCCAGGAGAAGAAGCTATTCTTTGAATCATGATCTAGTGCTACAATTTGGAGGAGAGCTGAGTTGGAAAGTATGGCCTCGTTGTCCAAGAAAACTATGAACTTACTAGGTGCATCCTGAACTCCTGGGTGCTTTTCATTCTTGGTACTGAGAATGACATTTCTCACTTCTGTGCCTTAGTGCTGTGCTCTTGGCTTGGAATGTTCTCCCAGACATACACTTCCTGGCTTTGACCCCACCTGGCCTGGAGGACACACACTCATCTCAGGTACTGTTATCTACTCTCTAGGGGTTCTGACTTACCACCCTAAATGTATTTAATTCTTTCTCTTTTTGTTCCTTCATGTATATTCTTTTATCATCGCACCTGTAAAACTAAATTGCACCTGTTTTGGTGAGTGGCATGGCCACAATAGAAACTGGGGCTTTATCCATGAATTCTTAATTTTCCTTACATCCCACATGCAATCAAATTCCAGGGTTTATCAATTACCCTTCCATACCTTGCTTAGTAAGACTCCATATGATCCAGCCCCTGGCCACTTTTCCTACTGCAGCTCAAACCTCTCTTCCTTTGTTTTAATATACTCCAACTGCCCTGGCTTCCAGCATTTCTCAAACTTGTCCAGCAGCCTCTTGACTCAGAGCCTTTGCACTTGCTTTTCCATCTGCCTGGAACTCTCTTTTCCCAAATATTCTTATGAATTGCTGCCTTATTTCCTTTTGCTGTTCAAAAGTAACAGCAGCTTCATTTCTCTCTATTTTTTTTTATCTTGAATTATTTTCTTCATGGTTTTTGGGAATATAAAGTTTTCACCCTCCTGGGAAATAACTGCTTGTTCATTATAGCAAAGAATAATAATCAAAACCTGGGCAGGAATACCTTGGAGATATGGTGGGTTCAGTTCCCAACCACTGCAATACAGCAAATGTTGCGGTAAAGTGAGTCACACAAATTTTTTGGTCTCCCAGTGCATATAAAACATATGTTTGTACTATATTGTAGTCTAATAAGTGTGCAATAGCATTATGTCCAATAAAACAATGTATATACCTTGATTTTAAAATGCATTATTGCTAAAAATTGCTAACCATCATCTGAGCCTTCAGCGAGTTGTAATCTTTTTGCTGGTAGAGGGTGTTGCCTCAGTGTCTAGGGTTGCCGACTGTTCAGGGTGGTGGTTCCTGAAGGCTGGGATGGCTATGACAATTTCTTAAAAATAAGACAATGAAGTTTGCCACATCAATTGGCTTTTCCTTTTACAAACGATTTCTCTGTAGCATGCCACGCTATCTGATAGCATTTTACCCACAGTAGAACTGCTTTCAAAATTGGAGTCAATCTTCTCAAACTCTGCTGCTCCTTTATCAACTAAATTGATGTAATATTCTAAATCCCTTGTTGTTATTTCAACAATCTTCACAGCATCTTCACCAGGAGTAGATTTCATCTCAAGAAACCACTTTCTTTGCTCATCCATAAGAAACTTCCTTATGCTCCTTATCCCTTAAAGTTTGATTATGAGATTGGAGCAGTGCAATCACATCTTCAGGCTCCACTTCTATTTCTAGTTCTCTTGATGTTTCTACCACATCTGCAGTTAATTACTCCACTGAAGTCTTGAACCCCTCAAAGTCATCCATGAGGCTAGGAATCAACTTCTTCTAAATTCCTGTTAATGTTGATATTTTGACCTCTTCCCATGAATCATGAATGTTCTTAATGACTTTTAGAATGGTGAATCCCTTCTGGAAGATTTTCAATTTACTTTGCCCAGATTCATCAGAGGAATACACTATCTGTGGTAGCTACAGACTTATGAAATGTATTTCTTAAAGAATAAGACTTCAAAATTGAAATGCCTTCTGATCCATGGGCTGCAGAATGGATGTTGTGTTAGCAGACCTGAAAACAACATTTATCCCATTGTTCATTTCCATCAGAGCTCTTGGGTGACCAGGTGCATTGTCAATGAGCAGTAATCTTTTTTTCTGAGCAGTAGGTCTCAACACTGGGCTTAAAATATTCAGTAAACCATGTTGTAAAGAGATGCACTGTCATCCAGGCTTTGTTGTTCCATTCATAGAGCTCAGGGTGAGTCGATTTAGCATAAGTCTTAAAGGCCATAGAATTTTCAGAATGGTAACTGAGCACTGGCTTCAACTTAAAGTCACCAGCTGCCTTAGCCCCTAACAAGAGAGTCAGCCTGTCTTTTGGAGTTTTGAGCCAGGCATCGACTCCTCCTCTCTAGCTGTGAAAGTTCTAGATGACATCTTCTTCCAGTATAAGGCTGTTTTGCCTACATTGAAAATCTGTTTACTGTAGCCACCTTCATTAATGATCTTAGCTAGGTCTTCTGGATAACTTGCTGGAGCTTCTACATCAGCACTTGCTGCTTCACCTTGTACTTCTATGTTTTGGAGACAGTTTCTTCCTTTAAACTTCATGAACTAACCTCTGCTAACTTCAGACTTTTCTTCTGCATCTCCCTCACCTCTCTCAGCCTTCATAAAACAAAAAAGAGTTAAGGCCTTGTTCTGGATTAGGCTTTGGCCTAAGGGAATGTTTTGGGTGGTTTGATCCTCTGTCCAGACCAGTAAAACTTTCTCCATATCAGCGGTAAGGCTGTTTTGCTTTCTTCTCATTCATGTGTTCACTGGAGTAGCACTTTTAGTTTCCTTGAAGAACTTTTCCTTTGCATTCACAACTTTACTAACTGGTGTAAGTGCCTAGCTTTCAACCTACCTCGACTTTCCACATGTCTTCCTTGCTAAGCTTAACCATTTCTAGCTTTTGATTTGAAGCGAGAGATCTGCAACTCTTCCTTTCACTTGAACACTTAGAGGCCATTATAGGGTTATTAATTGGCTTAATTTCAATATTGTTATGTCTCAGGGAAAAGGGAAGCCTGAGGAGAGGGAGAGAGATGGGAGAACAGCCTGTCGGTTGGATCAGTCAGAACACAAACAACATTTATCGATTAAATCTGTCATCTCATATGGACTCTGTTCATGGTGCCCCAAAACAATTAACAATAGTAACATCAAAGATCACTAGTCCCAGATCACTACAATAAATAAATAATAATGAAAAAGTTGGGAATATTATGAGAATTACCAAATTACGACACAGGGGCATAAATTGAGCAAATGCTGTTGGAAAAATGACACCCATAGACTTGCTTAACATAGAGTTGCCACAAACCTTCAATTTGTAAAATATACAATAAAGTGAAGTGAAATAAAATGAGGTGTGCTGTATTAAACTTGTTTTAATCAGTCTGACTGATTACAAAAGTGCACACACTTCTGAAGGGAAATCAGCAACATCCCCTGCAATCAACTCCTGAAAATCAGACTGAAAATCAGATAATCAGCAACAGCTTCCATCCAGTGAACAGATGTCTGAGAGTCAGCCAGTGAGCAACAGTCTTACTCTGGTAAACCTGTTTCCATAGCTAAAGCCAATACTCCAGATTCTAAACTCCACACTTTTCCAAAACCCTTTGTAAGTTCTCTGCTTATAAACTGTGTCTTATAAGCTCAGCCCTCCCTTGCCTTAGCAAGAAATACATTCAGTTTATTATTTTAGATATTGAGTGATAGACTCTTTATCAGTATTTATGATCACCTATAATTACATGATATTTTTGTTCCCTGTTGGTTTACTATCTATCTGCATTAGGATGCAAGCTCTAAGAGGGCAGGTACTTTGTTGCTTTGTTCACTGCTGCAACTTATTGATGACATAGGTGCCTAGCACATAATATGCACTTTACAAGTATTTGTTGAATGCATCTTTAGAGTAGGAATAATGGCCACTTAGCATAATATCCCCACTGCTAATACAGTGCCTAGTACACAGAAGTAATTCCATAAAGTATTATTTAGATGAATGAATGAATTCATTGTCCATGCAGGTTTCAAAATATTTGTTAGGGATACCTTTGAAGTAAACCAGAGATTACTCAGATCTCTGTGGGTCCATATAGTTCTCATAAACTCATCTTTCTCTCCACAGATACACTAGATGAAAAGATGCCCACCTGCCTATTTGACATTTCCTTTTGGAAGACTTAGAGGCATTACTGGTTTAATGTGTTTAAAACTGAACCCACACTCTTTCTTTACCACCAAACCAGATCCTCTTCTAATGTTCTCTCTGTCACTACATGTTATAGGCCAGAAATCCCCTTTCTCCCTTGAACATCCATTTTCAACCCAGCATCAAGTAAGGGTGATTTTACCTCCCCAATATATCTTGAATCTGCTGACTTCTCTCCCTTTACATGAGCATCATGTTAATCCGAGCTACCATTAGCTGTCGTCTAAACTACTTTAGTAACACTAATTGGTCCATGAGCACCTTCTCAAGGCCTCTCACCAATCTAATCTTTCATCAGTCAACTGTCTCCTTATAAACTTTTATCAGATGGTTTGCTAATAGAACAGAGTTTAAAATCTTCAACATGGCCTCCAGACTCCATTCATTCTCATCTTGTACCACATTCCTCTCCATTGTCTGAACTTCCATCACTGGCTTTCTTTAAGTCACTTGAGATTATCATGTCCTCCTTTTCCTCCATCAGAAAGCTTTGCAAATGTTAGTACCTCAGCCTAAAACATTCTTCCTCCTGCTCTGACTTACTCTACACATATTAAATGCACCATCATTCCCTCACTCCCTGACCAAGTCACATATCCCTACCTCACCGAGAACCTTGTCTATCTCCTGTTAACACTTCTCATGCTGAAAATCTAAGTTCTGTTTGTGTCATTATTGGATTAATAGCCATCTCTTTAAACTGTAAGCTTCATGGGGCAGGGGCACTCTATTTTGAGCATATAGGAGGGAGTCAAGAAGTATTTATTAAATTAATGAAAAAATGAATGAAAGGGAAGAATTTGAATCTGGTCAAGACTTTCCCAGCATATTTCAGAGTAAACAGGGTTGGAACCTGTGTTCTGAGAGCATAGTGGGCCAAGGAAATGCAGTGAGGAAAAATGTCATTCTAGAGCTGCTTTCTTTTTTTGTTGTTGTTGTTTTTTTTTTTTTTTTTAGAGCTGCTTTCTTTTCATTAAAATTTTCACTGAAAAGCAAGAGTCTCCCTAGTCTTTTGTGGGCTCATGTTTGGTGGTAAAGACAAAAGTGGTGCATAGAAGACATTCAAAGATCAATTTCATCTTTAACAAAGAAGGAGAGAAAGGATGGGTCCTAATCTGTTGGAGTGAGCAAATACTGTAGCAGGTTTTCATTTAATACGGCCAACTTTAAAATGAGTGTTATATTCTAAGAAAGATTTTGATTCTTGGGGAGTCTCCACTAGATGTAGGTATTAAGTAGCTCTTTTCACTAGTTTTAGGGTTCATTTAAATATTTTAAAAATCCAAAATATTGTCATATTAAAAGGCAGTATTTACAAATGGTGTTTTCTTTCTCCAATTCTTGCCTCACTGTGAAAGTCTCAACCACTGCTGTGCTGCTGTTGTAACATCAGTTACAAAAATCTTTCATTTTGGAAATCAAAGTAAAGGATAAGAAAAAGCTATGAAAGCAGGATCATCTTTAGGGAGAACATTTGGGACATGGAGGGCAGGGTAGCGTGGGGAAAGAGAGGTTGCCAGGCAGCCTTCCACATACTGCCTGAGTTTTCTTTGTTTTACTTCGTTTTGTTACCCCACCAGAAAGTCACAGCAAGCATAGTGTCTGGCATGTTTGTGTAACTCTAAAGTAGAGCCTACATGCTGCTTTGCTTAAAACAAATTTGTTTCCTCATTTTGAAGAGGGGAGAGGACTATTGTCATTCATAAAAAAAGATTTTCCTTTTGAATGGACTTTGGAAATGTGTGGACAACTAGACATAGTAATCTGGAGGACTATGAAAACATTAAAATGGAAGGCGTTAATTGATTGAATTGGCTGTGTTTCCTGACATCTGTATTTGCCTCATGTATTAAGGCTTTGTTTGTTTGTTTTGTTTGCTTGTTTTTAAGGCCTGGAGTTGTCTATTTTTCAGAGCCTCAGATCCCTTTTTTGACTGAACTTTTACTGCAAATAGATAAAATTCCTGCTCTATACCACTGCTTTATTAATACTAACTTAGAAGTCTATTAATATGCTTATTTAAATCCCTAGCATGGGTATGTATTTAAAACATACTTTGATTTGTAAATATTATCTTTTTTATGGAATGTAACTGTGCCTTTTGCCACTAGAACAAATTGATTTCATCTATCTTCCGTCTCACCTTTAAACGTACTATTTACCCAACTTTTAGCTTTTCCAACATAACGTAAAAATGTCTCACTACAATAAGAAGATTAATAAACAAAGCAAAAAAGACTATTTATGAAAAAATACTTTAGAAATCCAGTCCTTTTGATTAGTAACCAGCCCTAGTACCAGAAAAACTTCAAAGTGCTCTCTAAACATTGAATTTTCATCAGTGATGCTGCAAGCCTTAGCTCTCATCTTTCATGCTTACCATGCAATAACTTCAAAAGGATAAAAAGAAAGAATGGTAATCTCTCCAAGCGACACTCTGCTAAGGCCAGTCATCTTGTCTTTAGCTATCATGCATTCACAACCAGATAATTGCTTCATTACATTATGCTTTAATAAATATAATAATTAACATTTTGTTACCAAAAAAAGCCAATACTCAAGCCATTCAGAAATGAAATCCAGAGCCCAGGGGATTTCTAGAAGAAAATGAAAAAGAATTAGCATCAAATACAGACCTCTTCAAAGGGAAAAAGATCATTTAAACTTGTCTTTTACTTACTGAAATCTGTTCTGCATATTTTATTGTTTTTGTCATCTTGCTTGTTATAATCCAGCAAGCGAATGTTCAAAGAACATAAAATCCTACAAATAAATAAATGGAATATGAGTGAATTTACAAAAAGGCAACAAGAGTCTCACATGTAAGCTTTGATTACATAAAGCAATTATGTTTCCCAGTGGTGCTCCAGGAACATGTGATTTATCAGTAGGAGAGAAATCAAAGTTTTTCGCTTCATGACACTTAGATGTCTAATTTACAGAGTACAAGTAACTTGGAAACCTTATCTGAATCAGCATGATATCACCAGTCAAATTTGGGGTGATCAAGACTTTTTAGAATTAGATTGTAGGGCAGTCTGGGTCAGCGTGGGAAGTTGTAATAGACTCTGACCTTTAAACAAGAGGTAGACATATCATTATGGACTTTGTGGTCAGTAACTCGGCAGTCATCTGAGGAAGTATACCAGAGGGAACTTTGGCGGGGAGGGGTCAGAGTTGTGTGTTGTGTAGTGGTAACCTCAAACAAGAAGAGACCAATAATGAGATTACACTTGTGAATTTTGCTGTTTGGATCGGGGAATATCCTCACACCAACAGCTTTCTAAAGCTCTCTCACCCCAAGGTAATAAAATGGAGACAGCAATAAAGACAATTCTTGGTGACAAATTATCTTAAAAGCTATATTATCGAAAAAAGTGCAAATATTTTATATTATGGTAAAAAGGAAAGGAAAAGCAATGGATAGGAGCTGTCTGATAGTCTCAGTGAGTGTGTTTCTCCCTCAGACACTGGAGTTAAAAAGTTATCCTTTCGGATTACTTGGATGTTATCTAGATCAGTACTTCTTCAGTTTATAGGCATAGGGAATTGTTGACAGTGCATATTTGCCATCAGCTTGTTACATAAAATAGGTCAGTAGGGCAGATTAAAGATAATCTATTTTTAATATAAATATTAAGTAAGGGGCTTAAACAGAAAGGCCAAATTAAGGTTTTGGGAAAAGGGCATGTGTGTGTGTGTGCACGTGTGCGCACATTTACGTGCATGCACGCACATGATCACTGGCATGTTTGGTGTCGAAATGCAGAAATCGTCAAAAAATAGAAGGGGTGAGCAGGAAGTGGCAAATTAAAAGCCTTACCAAACAGGTAAGGAGAGTGGGAAATTGAAAAAGTATTAGGTGACAGGCAAAATTGACTGGACTTGGTTAGATCTGTAGATGAAAATGGGAATTGAGGGTAAGTGATGACTTAGTAAGTATAGAAACCTAGCTCTCTACGTATTAATTCTACGTCTACCAATGATAGGGAATGAATAAGTTAAAATAGTTTCTCTAAGCTGCTGGAGAAAAAAATCCTAATATATATATGGTTTTTTGTTTGTTTGTTTTTTTGGCTGCATTGGGTCTTCACTGCTGCGTGCGGGCTTTTCTCTAGTTGCAGCAAGCGGGGTCTACTCTTCGTTGCGGAGCACGGGCTCTAGGTGCCCAGGCTTCAACGTTTGTGGCTCATGCAGGGGCTCAGTAGTTGTGGCTCGCGGGCGGTAGAGCGCAGGCTCAGTAGCTGTGGTGCACCGGCTTACTTGCTTCGCGGCATGTGGGATCTTCCCGGACCAGGGATCAAACCTGTGTCCCCTGCATTGGCAGGTGCATTCCTAACCACTGTGCCACTAGGGAAGTCCCCTAATATATATTTTTAATTAAACTCTAAGTATCCATCTGTGATGTCACCGGGGAATTATTTTTAGTTAATATAATTCCCAAGTGTCTCTAGAAGAGACTAAGTAAATAGGACCATTTTTTTTCCCCCACAGCAGCACACGTTAATATCACCATAAGATTAGGATCCTAAAACCCTGAAGAATAACAAAATATGAGAGGAAGAATGTAGGTTTATTTTATAATTCCATGAGCTTTTGTGAATGCACTGAAGATGGTAAGCAATGAGGGAGATATCAGAAGGAAAGTCAGGAAAACCAGCCCAAAGGCCAATACCTTTGGCACTGGTATTACTTGACTTCTGTTCTCCTATCACCAATCTAGAAGAAAATGTTTTTTAATGAAATTGGAAGTTGAGAAGAAAGGACAAAGACATCATATCTTTGTAATAATAGAAACTGATACATCTTAACTCATCTCTGCCTACTCATGTATCTATGTACATATTGGAAGGGCAAGAAAACAGTACTTTTCACATTCTGAATATCACCTAACTCCTTGGTAAGCTATTAAGCAGTCCTGAACTTTACACAGGATAAATAATATGATATTTAAGTTTAAATATTTTTCAGTGAAAGTGAAAATAAGCCAAAAGTCTAAATTAAAATTGAAAGAGAAGGATAACTCAGGTTTCGAGAAATGATGAGTAAGATGTTGACGGGGTATCAATCCTCGAGGAAGAGGGGGTATGAGGGCCACTGGAGGAGACCTGCCTAATAGAAATGCAGGCTTGTACATTCTGACTTCTGAAGAATGTTGGCCCCAAACTAACCTTCTATGATTAAACTTACTCTTTGGAGTAAATGCTGTCTAAAACGGGATTGGCTCTATAATAATCAACAAGGGAAAAGGAAAGAAATAAATCACCTTTGCTTTTTAAGATTGCACTTACAAAGAGAAAGCAAGCACCAATCATGGCTGCTTTGACTGTCACATCTAGATCTGCAGGAACGTGAATTCCAAAGTTGTCAGCATTGGTGAAGACGTCGTTTACGAATCCTGACCAGTACTTTGAAATCTTCCCAATTGTAAGCTTTTCGTTAATGGTCTTCACCTTTGAAAAGAAAATAAGAAGTTGTAAATTTGAAGGTGATACAGATGGTTTTACATTTCTTCATATATTTACTTCATGAGAGATAGGAATTATTTTATTCATCATCTTTAAATGACAATTAAATGATGGTACTCATTCCTTTATATAAGCATAGGTTTGTAGATTTAACTTTCCAGTTTACTCTTCAGGAATTTTGCTTTTCTGACATTTTTTAATCCATTGTAATTCATTTATTTATTTTTTTTCTTTTTGTTTTTGTATGCAGATTGAGAATTTAATAGCCTCAAGTAATTGAGGACAGGCTACCACAAGATGGCAGCAGGTACATAGTCTCAATTATATGGTCTAACCATGATTCCTTTACCTGAAGTCCAGATTTTAAATCTGAATTCTTCATCAAAAAAGAAAAAAATATGTGAAATATTTTAGAAGAAATTTTTTAGAAAAAATAATTTCTAAGTACAACTTATAACCTTTTAATTTTTATTGCTAAGATTTTATAATTACTAATATGTTTAAATATTATCAGTCATTGCTCAATTTCATTTTTATATTATACTCAGATATTTACTAGGTCATTCCTTTATAACTAACCCTAAGTCCTATTTTTCATTCGAAAAATTCTCTGGGCTAATGTACCACACAGGAAATTCAGACTTTGACATCAAAAGTCTATAGTTCTTTTCAGTTAGAAGGAATCTACAGTTAAACTTTATCCACTATTCATTTGCTTGCCCTGTTTCTCATTCAAAGGCTGAAAGTGATTCAGTATAAACTTTCACTTTCTGTATGGGAGTAGAGGAGAGAAAATAGAGAAAGTTACTTAGGCCATGTCTATACCATGAATAATGAAACTCTTAAGCTCTCCTCAATCATAGGGCATATTTTTATCCTTTACTCTTAGGAAAGTTATACCAAGTCTTTTTGGCGTGGGCTGGAGTTATGACAGCTCATTTTGCAAAATGTACATTGTATCCTAGGTGAATAGTGTTCCCTGAAATCCTGCAACCTTAATGTCCTATGTGGGATATACATGAATGAATGGAGTGAAATGAAATGAAATGAAAAAGAAATACATACTTTAAATTATACTGTATCCTCTAGGAAAATCTGTTAAGATAGTTCACATTCTTACACATTGAATTTGCAAGTAATTACTGTTTTTTAACATTCAATTTACACAAATATGTTTACATGAGAATAGATTGTTTTACAAAATGAAGTTAACAAGTCTTATGAACATAGCTTTTAAATTAATGGTATTTTAATGGAGTGTGCTCTTGAGATCAGGACTGAATATGTTACCACCAGGGATGTAGGAAAGAAGATGTAATTTTGGTGATTCTGAATTAAATGTATTTGCTTTATACCATAGGCACTATATTCCACATAAATCAAATTTTTGTAGTATGTTTTAAAAAAATTCTTGAACTTACTATCTTTGGAATTATGAGTTATTATTGGCATGTACAATATTACTTGTTACATTATTTCACAAATATATAATTTTCTAAATCTATTTCAGAGATGTTTCATGATTTGAACATTTTAAAAATTGAATTATGTTGCAAAAAATCAGGACCTAAGTGAAAACGGTCCTTCATTTTGTCAATCATACCTCAAAATCCACATCGCCAAAACAGCCACATGTTGCACAAGGACCAACAATTTTCAAAATGTCTTCTTTGTCTGCGTTTTGGATTGTGAATTTAGGCAGAAAGGGGTCCCACTTCTGTGCAACATAACCAACTATAGTACCAGGAGGGGCTTGGATTTCTAACTGTAAGAAGAGATAATAAAATAAGATTTCCTAAAGTTGTTGTATTTTAATTTTACTATAATGTCAGCTTACTTCTAAACAGTATATAAAAGCTTCTAAATATCTGCTTCTATCTTATACTGGTTTTTTTTTAAATAATTTATAGAAACAAAGAAATTCACTATATAGATATGTGTTCTGCATTATGCGCTAAACGTCCATGTCTTTGATCTTCCTTCCCTAAGGAGAACCTATCCCAAAGCTGTTTTCTGACCCTGGGACACTGGCTTCTTTGCCATTTTGTTCCAAGTACAGTAATTGGTCAAGCATTGAAGATGTTTCCATCCCCTCTCAGTTGTGGCCACAACACACATCTATTTTTAAGTGTCACTTACTGATTATTATGGACTTTTTTCTCTTTGGATTGCCAACTTCTAGCTTCTCTGTGCTCAGTTAAAAACAAATGCTTCTTGCAGAGTTACACACCAATTTGATTTGTTTCATTTTGTCCGAAGTGTTAAAGACTAGCACTTGCATTTTCAGGGCTGACTTTAGTATTTTACTCCATCATTCTTTATTCCCCTGATTTCTTCATTGTCCATAATATTGTATTTCAACATATTTATGTAGCCAAATCAAATACTTTGTAAAATAAGCTGGAAGCGGGTGAAAATGATGAACATTGTTTGCTTTTAGACCAAACCAGCGCTCATCATCTGATCTCCTTTCGTCTCTCCTTATTTGTTAAGTTCATAGTCTTATGTGCATGTCGGTAGTGTTTTCAGATGGACAAAGGTGGTTTCAACAAGTCTTCTTAGAATTATATAGATTTGTTCTAGGATAACTTTTAAAGTAACTGATGTGATTTTAACCAAATTAAAAAACATATTAATCAGTATTAGGATGCGTCTTATGGTTAAGTTATATGACATGGGGCTACTTTGAAATAAAACATCAATTATCAGAAATTTTCAAATGGGCATATATTCTGGATTATACTAAGTTTAGCATCTTGGGGCATATTAGATCTTGAATATCCCCAGTAAAAGTATAAAAATTTTTGGGCTCCGTATATAAGTACCTTAGCAATCCTATCACTTAGCCAGGTAATTGCCTATAAATGGAGAATTAGCTTCAATATATATTGTGAGAAACTTCTCTAATTAAGGAGAGTTCCATATTACTATTTATTTTCCTTTGTGCTAAGTAGACTATTTATACATAGGTCCTCAATAGAGAAGCTTGGGCTTGAATAAA
This sequence comes from Monodon monoceros, assembly GCF_005190385.1. Classification (NCBI taxonomy): domain Eukaryota; kingdom Metazoa; phylum Chordata; class Mammalia; order Artiodactyla; family Monodontidae; genus Monodon; species Monodon monoceros. Next base: position 116,875,145 of record NW_021703767.1, on the reverse strand, counting down.
GACACCTGGATCAAGTCCCATTTATTGTATCTTCTATATGTGTGATCATAGGTAAGGAACCTCCACTCTCTAAGCCCCAGTTTCCTCAACTGCAAAATGTAGAGAGTAAAATCTATTCCTTCTAACTTATAGAGGTGTTATGATATCAAAAACATCAAAGTAAGTATATTTTCCATATCAACTTAGCTGCATCATGTCAATGAAAGTTATTATTATAGATCTATTCGTGATGAAAATCTATTATATATTAAAAATGTAAGAATCAGATGATTCCCTCTAGAACAAGAACATAGTCTTTGCTAAACCTTGAAGTTTGTCGTAAATGGGTGAATGGAACCTGAGATTCTGTGCTAAAAATAATACCTACCCAAGAGAATACTTTAGAAGAGTTTAGTATCACTCAGCACTCCCTGAACTTTGCACCAATAAGAGAAGAAAAACGGTAGATTTGCTTAATGGTGGAACTTATATCTATTACAATTACGTGGCTAATACAGAGATTCAGGAGGATGTGTCTCATTTACATGATGCATGAGCTGTCGTTACCGATTAACATCACAGAAGCCACTATAGTTTTTGGTTGGAAAGGAAAAAAAAATTTAGTGAATCACCGAATCCTCAAGCTGTTCTGATCCTAAAGGAGCAACATTCTAATTCAACCAATTGAAAGGTTAATTGCCCCATATCTCCAGATGAATGCCATTTATTTAAGAAATAATTACTGATCTTTCCAAACATGGAAAAATACAAGCACACCCAGAGCCAAAGACTAACCTCTTGTAGGTAGCAAGGGCACCAGCAGCTGTTACACCTCAAGGGCCTGTTGACTGTAATCACCTCTCGACCCGAGTTATCGGTGATCTTCAGAGTGCAAGATCTCAGTGTGGAACAGAAAGTACGATTGAAGCAGATGCTTTCCTCCACTGCAAAGTAAATTCTTTGTCCCAAGCTGTTTTTAATCTCATATTTGTTGGAGGTCTCAGTGCCAAGTATCACTAATGGAGCAAAAAAAGATAATTATCAAAATCATGCTTATTGCTTACTATCAAAACTTTATATGAGTAAAAATGGTTGTGTTATTAAAAGAAAACAGAGCGTGTGATCAGTTATTAAGTATATGGTATCTTATTCAGACAAATCTACTTCCGTGCTCGAAATTTTGAGGATTTAGGCATAGAAATCAAAGTAAACTCTGAGAACAAAGTTGTGCAATTACTAAATTTTGATTACAGATATATGACCTACTTGGACACATATAGTACCACTTTTCAACTAGGGAAGCAATGTTGTAAAGAAGGATCAAATACTCAGATAATAATTCTATCACTGTTATGGAATTTACTGAGACAACTCACACTGATAGTAATGATTATGTCTAAAATCTCTATCTGGTATTATATCTACAGCTGCATGCTATCAATTACAATTTTGACATATCTTAGTTAAGGACAAAAATACTTGATTAATTTGAATTCAGTTAGTCATCATTGTAAATTTGTGTATTGTTAAATGATTTGCCTATTTGATGAATCACTGACACTATGATAAAACATATTTTGTTTTGATGATTTTTTGTTATTTAGTCTCAACCTTGATTTCCATGTCTGAAATTACAGCATTAAGAAAATTTAAACTATTAGCAGCCATGGAAATGACCAAATAGTTTTTATTACTTTAAGATTAAAAATAATATTAGATTCCTAATGACAGTATCATCAAAGACTTGGGGAGTTTTATGCTTTTATGTTTATCTATATCAAACTAATAATTTTACTTTCAATATTTATTTTAAAAAATAAGCCTAGTGCTCTTTTTAATCTATCTTAAACATTTAACTTTATCATTTATAAAATATTTAGATATAAAGAAACTTCTGAAACTTAAAACATTTCAACAGTTTTAATAATTACAGAATATAATATACTTACTTCCAAGAAGCTCCACCTGCTGGTGTATAATTATCAGGTCTAACTGTTAAAAGACGACATAAAGGAAATAAAAAGTATTACATCACAGGTCTTTGAAAACCTTTGCAGCTATTACTATTAACCTGTTTACTAGACTACCTGAAATTAGATGATTTTCATGTTCTCTGTGAGAGAAATGGTTGAAAACAGCTCACATTTTATAATGAAAAAGAAGTTAACATGGTTTTTATTCAAGTAAAATTTAAAAATTACAAGAACCCTGAAAATTTCAAGGCAGAATTGCCCAGAATAACATTAGCAACTGTGATTAGCTCTGTGTTTTTTTCTGTGGTAAATCAGATAAAAGTGTAGCTCTTGGAAACAATATCTTTGAGAATATTTTTAAACAATCTGAATAAGAACGCCTATAAGGTTTTAAACCTCTCTCTCTCTCTCTTTCTCTCTCTTTTTAAAAGAAATGAACCAAAATGAAACAAAACAGTAATGACCTGCATGCATGGCCTCTCCACTCAGCCCTATAACTCTACTTTCACTCTGACATGCAGTAACTCATTCCTCACAGTGATGAAACGTCTTCGTTAAAGCTGAAAAAAGCTATTCTTTAAAATTTTCTCATTCACATCTTCCTTTGAACTAGGGGAAGAAAACCCAGAAATCCTGCTGATGCCAGCAAAGTACCAATTTAAGCAGAAAAGAGTTAAGCCACTAAATGCATGACACATTAAAACTTGCCTATGTAATTAGAAATGAAGTTAATTTACAGAGATAAAGTAGCCACAGTTGAGGAGTGACTTATTAAACAGAATACAGTACAAACTGCTTTTTAAAGGAAATATTTAAAATATGTTCTTAGAGTGAATTTTATTTGTGTATGTTTTCCTTTTGATATTCAATACTTGAAGATTCACTAAGGTAAAATCACTGAGTGCAATGCTGATTATTACTTTTTTAAATGCTTCATTTTCTATCTTGCCTTAAAATTTTCTTCACTTTATCCTCCCTTCACATTAATATACTCACTGATAACTTTTAAATGAAAGTAATCGATACTAACAGTTGGAATTGATTGGGCATCACAAACGCAGAAAATATGACATTACCTTATTTCATTCACTCTCCTTGTATATCCTGAGCTGGAGGTAAAAACTAATATCGTTTCTTCTATTTAAGTCTTATTATTGATAAAAGTACATGTGACCTCCATTTTAAGATTCACAAAAATATTTTTTCCAAAATTTATGATTTAAGATATTCTAAAACATATTTTAATAACTATGACAAAGTTTTTTAAAAAAATTTGAATCGGTCTTTGTTGTGTAGTATTGTTAGTTCTGTTCTCCTCTTTTGAGGAAAATGGAGAGTTGAGGAAAGAGAAGGGGTAAGCTTCAAAAGGACATGCACAATTATTAAGCAGTGGATCTATGTAGGAGTAACTTAGACATAGAGAAGGAGTATGGGGGCAGAAGTTAAGTTTGAGTTTAGGAGCTTTGACTATTTGTGTCATGGATCAAGTTTTCAGCCTTGAAATTTAAAGACTATTGGTTGAAAAGGGAAGTTGTACCTAATACCTAATAATAGCAGTTGTTTATTTAATGACTACCATGAGGTAGTCACTGTGCCAGATTTTTTGACATAGTGTCTGATTTAATCCTCACACACATCAGAGAGCTAGATATCATTACATTTTACATGTGAGGAAACAATCCCAGAGAGAGAAAGTAGTTTGCTCAACATCACAGAGCATGTATCAATAAGTGGTTAGACTGGGATTTGAACCCAGGCAGTAATGCCGCTGATTTTGACGTGCTCTTTACTCTGCTGTACCACATCACTAAACTAATCTTAGGAACTGGGAGAAACAATTCTTAAGTGATGCTATGGGACTTCTGAGTACCTTTCCTCCCTATTTACTCTTATACTCACCCATCCTCTGTAATAACATTTGACTTAATCTACCTCTGTGGGCAAACGTCCTGGATTTGAGGGTCTTGGTTTTGGTTGTTCTTGTAGTTTCCTTTAAATCGCCCCAGGCCACTTATAAACCATGGTCCAAAAGAGCCCTTTTCATCTTTTGCTATTAATTGATGAACTAGGAATTGTTGGAAAGTCTAAAGAGATTGTGTCATGTATTTGGGTGTCAGGGCAAGTAAAGGACTCCTGAAGTATGAAAGGTATAGAATGGAAACCTAATTACAGCCTTGGATATGTAACTAAGAATCAATTCTTATGTATAATTTATCAGGTTTACAGGTATCATTGATTCCATTTAATACATGTAGCAAGATAAATGTGATCTTTACATGTGTCCTTGTAGGCTTTGATTCACTACTCTTAGCTATAGGTGACTAAATTATAAATAGTTATCCTTTGACGCTTATAAGATATAATGTTATTGACTATTATGAACATATTAATCCATCTGGAAAGAGAATGTATTGGTTTTATTCTTAAGTTTAACCTACATGAACAACATATATATACATGTCTAGACATATAAGTATGTGCATGTACATATGTATGTATACACACACACACACACACACACACACCACTTGGGAGTTTATTTTCAAATTATTAATGGAAACATGATTTTCAGTAGTAGTCATTGGATAGTCTTGATTAAAGGAGAATAGATGAGTTTTTTAAAATTTTACTTTGAGTTTTTTAACTTAGAAGGATTTTTATTGAATATTTTCCTGTTTGTTTATTGAAGCATGTACTATTTTCAAATCTTCATAGTTTTATTTAACCTTATGGTTTTAGATAAAAGTTAACTCACAAAATTCTTTATATATATGTTTCTTACAAACTAGTAGTATTAAACTTTCAAAATGTGCATTCATCCTTTTCTATATGCACCACTTTAAAGCAAATTAGTGTTCTTTTAGTATAAAGATTATCAATTTTCTTTCCCTTTGAAGTAAAATATCCACCAATTTTCAAAATGTGCATTCATCCTTTTCTATATGCACCACTTTAAAGCAAATTAGTGTTCTTTTACTATAAAGATTATCAATTTTCTTTCCCTTTGAAGTAAAATATCCACCAATTTGTGGCATGTTTTTGTTTTCTGAAAAAGATTACCAAAGGTGTATGTTTGGAAAATTGACTTCATTTTAGAACTGCAGCCAACGGGTTCATATCTCTATCAAATATGAAAAAAGTGTATTCATGTCAAGCATCTGGCTCCGGGTGTGTCATCATTCATGGATGGAAGAAGACTATGTGATGACCATATGGGATCATCAAACCTCAGCCCTCTGGCACTGGTATATCACTTTTATACTCGGCGAAACCTTGTCTGACAACATTCCCAAACAGCTTGCAGCAGTTAATCAACTCTAGTCAGCTATTACAGCTGATCCTTCCTGCAGATGGAAGATGGTAGGTTAGCCTTTCCAGCTCTTTTATATATCTCCCTGAGCTCTCCAGTCTCTAAAGTACATTTGTCTGCCAGTGGGTTTCTGGAGAAGGCATCTGCAATTATAAACATTTTCCCAGGAACATATGCTGCGTGCAGCTTAAACCCTATCAGGCATAACAGAAATCTCTTGCACCTTAAGGGAATTAACACAGAGATTTGATTTTGATAAAGGAGATAGACTTTATAGTTTGAAAGAGTGCCAAACAAGCTGAAAATTGCAGCAGATGTGCTGACATCTCAATATTAGTGTAAGTGTATTTCTAATCTTTTGTAGGATAAATACAAAAGCAACAATAATATACGTAAATATCAATTGCTATTTATGTGCCATAGAATTCAGGTGATAATATTTCTTGATTGATTTATTATAAGGCTTGAATCATTGCTTACCCTCCAATGACTAGAACAGTGGCTATACCTAATGATAATACGATCTTTCAAGCAAATTGGCCTGGAGATGCAAGAGCATCAGAAGACAATGCTAACTTGATAGGCTGATTTTCTCTTGGATTTCCATCCACCTTTTTGAGATTCAGTTGAAGATGTTGAACTCTCAGCTCATTGCAGAAGTCTCTCCTGAGTACTTTGATCTTTAGCAACGTTTCTCTTCTCTGTACACCTGTGCAAATTAAAATTGTGTGCTTATCTGGCTCTAGTACCCAGCCTTGCATTTTTTGTCATCATTTTTTGTCTTTGCCAATGAGGTTGCAGAACGTTTGGGTGACAGGGACTAGGTTTTATACCATTTATGTGCCTTGATTAAGACAGGTACTCAATATCCTTAATTAAATAGCTGTAGGTGACTAGACATATTAGACAGTTTCTCCAGGCCAAATGTGCTGACACCTTGAGCAATGAGCAGTAAAATGATAAATGTGCTAAACAGCTCAATCAAAAATGTTTAGTGTTCTTCCTCTGACAATTAAACAAGGAAATTAGAAGTGACCATAAAAGAAAAATGTTTCTTCCCAAATAACAGAAATAAATAAAAGACAGATTTTATAATTTCATGATTTATAATGCTTTTCTCACTTCAGTAAGTTATTTGTTGAAGTTCTTCAGCCTTGATTGAAAGGCAAGAAATCAAGTTTATATTCATTTTAAGGGCAAACACTTAGTAGAAATAGATAAAAGCACCTGGCTTAAATATTCTAGACCAGGAGGGAGACTCCCTGGTGGAGGGGGACCCCGCTGCCACACTTGGTTCCCTGGATTGGAAGGTGAGATGTGAAGGCCGTGGTCTGGGTCTGAAGCTCCCGGAAGAAAACCAGGCAGACTTCTGCTTCTTTGGTTCTGTGCATCTGCAAGAGAATGACCATCCCAGTCCGTATTTAAATGTAGACCATTTTATTTAGTTTGTCTTATAATATTTGCTTCCTCTTAATTCAGAGGGTAGAGTATCTCCCACAGTAGCCTCTCACTACAGTGCCCTTTCCTTCATTTTTCCGACTCACTGTCAGCACCACTTGACCCCGAAGCCAGAGATAAAGGACTGTGGAAGACTACCAGAGGTAGTTGTGAGAAAAGTTGGATAATTTGGGCAAAATAAATGATTTTAGAAAGTATATTTTTTGAAGACAAGTGAAACTTCTATTCAAAGAGCTAAAAGATTATACACTGCAAAAAGAAAATCAATGGCAAAAGAAACTAGATGTTCTCTACTCATAAAAGGATAACCTTAGACATAGGTTGTAAATCATAACTATGACTTTCAAGCATATTCTCCCTTCCTCAAATATTATGAAGGTGCCTCATAATTTCCAAGGCTATTTTGTCTCTTTTTATCAATCATACTGCTATGGCTAGATGTAATTCAGGGCTCTTATACTTTAGCCTGCACCAGAACCAGCTGGGGGGCTTATTAAAACACCCATTGCTGGGCCACACTCCAGACTTTCTAATTCTGTGGTTGGAGTGGGTGTGGAGCTTGAGAATTTTGCATTTCTAACTAGTTCCCAGGTAAACTAATGCTGCTGGTCTGACGATATATACTTTGAGAACTAATGGGAATATTTGTAACTAATTTATGAGCTTCTTAAGGGCAGTGTAATATTTAATTTAGCTTTGAATTCTCAGTGCTTGGTATAAAAGCATCCGAAAAAATTTTGACAGTATGAATCCCTTTGTAGCTCACCCAAAATTACAAAGGATAAAAGAATTGCAGAATTCTAAAATGTTTGGCTTTGATTTTTTAATCACCTGTTTTCTATATTATTGCCAGGTAAAATTGTTACTATTTCAATTATGTCTTAGATTGAAATTCGGAGATTTGCTATTTATACTGCCTTAGTCTGGAGCCTAATATTATGCATAAGACCTGTACGTGGTGCATGCAAAATTCTTCTTCTTTGTTAAAAATATACTTTATTACCTTTCTACTATTATTTTTCCCTTTTCTTCTCACATGACTGCCATTTGGCTGTCTCCCTCATTAGATACCATTATTTCTTTCAAAGACTATCAGTGTTTTTACTTCTCATCTTTATTAAGCCAAATTGTCAGAGTTCTCACATGTGCATTCATTTCGTTTAGACGTTGCTGTTTTAGATTGAGTGTAGGTATGGAGCAAGCAAGGTTCATGACGGGTGTTTTCAAATATCAGAGAAGCCATTATGAAGAAAAGTAATTTAGACTATTTTAAAAACCTATGGGGCTTCCCTGGTGGCACAGTGGTTGAGAGTCCACCTGCCGATGCAGGGGACACGGGTTCGTGCCCTGGTCCGGGAAGACCCCACATGCTGCGGAGCAGCTAGGCCCGTGAGCCATGGCCGCTGAGCCTGTGTGTCCGGAGTCTGTGCTCCGCAGCGGGAGAGGCCACAGCAGTGAGAGGCCCGCGTACCGCAAAAAAACAAACAAACAAACAAAAAAAACGATGAATGGGAAGGACAAGGAAACTGGCTCTGGATTAATATGAAGAAGAAATTTATAACAGATGCACAAAGATTTGGATAAGCACTCATTGTACATATACTAAAATTGGAGTGACAGCTATATAATTCACAGTAGATGAGAATGGTCTCTCTTCAGCACTGATACCCAGGTTCATGTAATATGTGTGTGTGAAGGGGGAGGAGGTATTCTTCTGAATCTTTTAAACCTCTAAAAAATAAATCTGAAGAAAGGACTGATTTTCCTTTGGAGATTATAAATTCCTCTTCATTCATTGCTTCTCAAGCATAGCCTGGGTGAGCATCTGAGAGGGATTAAAAAAACCCAAACAAACCTGGTGAAGGAACACAGGCACCTAAAGAGTGGTCCTTTGGACACTGACATAAACTGTTTCTAGTAACAGTTGGCTCATTAAAGTCATGTGTACATTTGGTGTTAATGAGGGACATTAATTGCCAAATGATTCATTTATTCATTTAACAATAAGGTTGTGGGAAGAGACCAATATGGATTTCTAAGATTATACTGGTCTGTGACATTTAGAATTTGGACACGCTTTAGGGATAGGAATGAATGGAAGCAAACTTGTCATTTGGCCCCATGAAAAGAGAGCTCCACACTGATAATATTATAACAATTTGCTTCCCCAAAGGCCCCCATCCTGAACTTCTCTCAGATTTGGGGCAGACACAAAGGATATATAGACTTTAGAATTCCTCTTGCTCTTAGCCCTTCTCGAGAGCTACTAACTGAGTAAACTGAGAGGAAGACTAGGTAACACCATGTCAAATCTGGGAGAGGAGCAAATGGCCACTACCGCAATAACAGCTAGAAAATAATAAAGGCAACAAACCTCCTTTCTTTGGCATTAGTGCCCAAAACACTGTTGTCATTGACTTTCAGAGAAGCAGAGACAAAATTGTGATCTGGGGAAAACTAGTTCATAATGATAAAATTCAGAATAGTGGTTCATCTTGGGAGTGGAGGTGCATGGCTATTGACCAGAAAGGGAACTTTATGAGGTGCCAGAAATGTTCTGTATCTTGATCTTGGTGGTGGTTACACAAGTGCATCCTGATTTTTAAAATCATGGAGCTTAAGTTTGGTGCCTTTATGCACTTAACTGTACACATGTTATCCTTCAATTAAAAAAAATGTGTAGGGATTAATTTCTAATAATAGCTGATAGAAGCCTATTAGATTCTCTCTCATTGCCAATTTTATTGTTGAAAAGATTAGCAAATTACTCCAATTTTATCTTGTAAACAAAACGCGGTAGATTCTTGAGTGTCTGGCAAGTGGCTCTACATTTCTGACCCAGGTCTTTAGGTCCTTAGATTTCATGGCATTAAGAGATGTTAATGCACTGGGGCCCAGAGCAGATCATGTCCAAAGTCTTTACTGGGGAGTAGAGGCTCAGTTAGAGACTGCTGGGATCACCATTCTGAGGTCACTTGCTTTCTCTTCTGGGATTTCAGCTCACATTGGAGCAGCACAGCCTTTGAAGACCTAAACTGAAGCTTCTGTTCAGTTTAGATCATCCTGGAAACTCCTGTTTTTCTCAAACTTAAAGTCTGAGACCAACCTGTTCTTAAATTCTGTTTGTTTATACTAAACCAGGGGACTCCAGACCACACAAATATTTCCTCAGTTCTAATGGCATCCAGTATCCAGACTGTCCTTTGATTTAGTGGTGCTGATTGACCTTCCTACAAAATGTGTGAAATGTCTAATTAGCCTGTATTCCGTGGGAAAATGCTAATTGCCAATACAGTTTCATGGGCCAGAAAATATCATGACATAATAAATAATGTCTTTAAATATATTTGAATAAAACTCCACAAAAATATTTTAGGTAAATAATGATGATAAACCAACTTGCCCCCTAAAACCAGATTTCTAATTCAAAAGGAAACTTCACTTTTCACTTCTTTTAAGTAGTATAGGGTCTCTCACAGATGTTTTACCCACTTCATCTGTTAAATATTTTGAGTGGGATGGAGCAAGAGTGTTAGTTTTCTACCGTAAGTTTTGCCTCTAAGTTTAGTCTTGAGCCCCTATCATTACTGAGCATCACTGCTTTTTTGGTAGATTAATCATATTTTGATCATAATATTGCTTTCTAGTCACAAGTTTCTTCAGAGACTCAGACCACCAAATGAAGAAGGAACTCCTTTGAATTTCTATCTGGCTTTGAATTTCTATCTACTCTTTTAAAAATGTATAACTAGCTTATAAATATTTCACATACTCTGCAACTCTTTACCTTACAGGCTGCAGTTGTTGCTGTAACTCTTACTTGATAAAGTGATGAAGTGTTTTGGACTAAGTCTTAGTGTCAGTCTTAAATGAAAGAAAGAACTTGCCAAGATTTTGTTTGTCTGTCTTCAAATATAAAAATGAAGCACACATGTATTAAAATTCATAATTTTGATGTTTCACGTCTATATTTTACAATTTGTTTGAGCTTTCCCAGTGATACTCAGGGACTGATGTATGCTACATGTTGACAAAAAGTGAAAAGATTACTTCCTTTGTTCCAAATTAAATATCATCCAAAGTCTATTTTGATAAAGGAAGCAAATAAGCATGCATGTTTCTCTGAATGGATCATTAATTTAATTTAGGATATTTTAAATTGTGAACTCTATTATCCTATTTGTAATTAGGTTAAAAGGTTTCCACCAATTATACTAATCATAATTCTTCACTTCCATTATAGCCTAGAGTTTAATGGTTTCTTCTGATAATGGAATGAAAACACATTATAATTTCATTTTTATATCATCTCACAAGTATTTTTTGTGAGATTGCAACCCATTACCTAAAACAAGCACATCCCTTGTCTCCTGAGAAGTTCTTTAAGTGAGACAACACTAATGATATTTGCAGTTTTAGGAATTTGAGGAAAACTTACCAGTTCCCCCTCCCAAAGTCTTTAATCTGCTTGCTTAGTTTCTGTTTGCTTTTTAGATATAATTTACCATCAAAGAAATTTTGAAAGATTTTTGCTTCATAGTTCAGAAATCTTTACTTCTAGTCCATTAAATTTACTAGGATTTCCTGAAAACACATGTTTAATTCTCTATAATAAATGGCTGTATCACATATTTTAAACAACAAATGGGAAATTTTAAAATATTGAACTGTACTTTAACACTTTTTAACTTATGTGTGAAAAGTTTTCTACAAATCCCTTTAAACTGGGAATATCAACTTGTCTTTGTGTTTGGCATTAAATATTCCCATTCTAAATTTTATTCTGCAGCTTTTCACATCAAGTCACTAGGTTTATATTTATGATAACAAAAACACTGTTTGCATCTTAACTTTTACATTCTATCAGATAGAGGGTTTTTTAAAAAATGTAATGCAACATGCTCCTTGGAGTTCAAAGTTAAAAATTCCAACGTTGAAAAGCACTAAATGACAGGTTTTAAAGTATCAATCTCACCGATTGTAACACCCTTAGAACTGTGTATTTTCAGTCATAATATAAAGAAAAATTTATTAGCTGCCTATATTTACTCTTACCTTTAGAGGCCATGAATATGCTGAGTCAGTTCTTCAAAGGCATGCAGGTTAAAAGAAAAGGCTCCTCTTGCAGCAAAGAGAGAAACACAGCAGGCATAAAACTTCAGAGGGTATCTGTATACTTCTTGTCAGCTTACAAATACCGGAGGAACGGAGAGCCTTGCTGTTTCCAGAGTGCTGTATTTTATCATTTTGAACAACAGGGGGAGACAAAGCTATCATCAAAAGTAAACACTATTCAGAAACCATCATCCCACTTGGTGGCTGAAGGACCAATTTCAAAATAATAAAAACCAGGAAGGAAAATATACAACATACAACATTCATTTTTATGGGCCTTATTTCCACTTAGTGTTTAAAAATTACTTCTTGGAATATATATTTTTGCCCTTACTACTATAATAGAAATATTCTACTTTTCTAATTTCTAGAAATCTCCTGTACCAGAGTCTGTGATAAAACATTCTTATCACATGTAAGTTTCTGACAGTTATAAATAATTTTTTTTAAATTTTGAAAATGTTTGAACGGCAATATTTTTATGTTTACTCTGGATTTCTCCCCACTTTCCTCTCCCCGTAACAAGAAAAGGATTATTTCCTACTTTTTACATACATAAATGAATCTTTATTTTTATTTTTAGTTGAATTTGATTAATCAGGAATTTGAAAATAGAAACCTTCAATAATCTCATAGAGTTAAATGAAACATACAGGTAATATTTAACTGCATTGCACACTGAGGGGAAACAAAAAAGCACTGTAAACTTGACTAGACAGTTCATATTTCTAAATGACCATGGAGATTTTGCTCACCAAGTCTGTTGCCCTGGATGGCATGATTTGCAAAGGTTGAACGTGTAGGATATACTACATTATCAGCAACACTGTCTGCTTCTAAAAATAGTTAAGTGGCCTGAGAAGGCATGGATAGTGATGAAAAATTATGAAGTCAGCTCACAGGCTGTAGACAGCCAAAAGTTTGGGTTCTTCTTATTTGGCAAAGAGATGTTTCTTTTTGTTGTTGTTTTGAAATGTTCGAGGTTAAAATGAGCTGCCATTATTTGAGTTATCATTTTGCAGAAAATGTGTATAAATATGATTAGTATTTTTAAATTAAATTATACGTTTCCTAAATTTCTTAATGTTTGCCACGGACATTTGGAAAAACTTTGATCCAAAGAAACTAAGTTGTTATTAGCACTATCAAACATGGTATTTTATACTGTAGAGCACGGGGAACTCTACCTAATGCACTGTGGTAACCTAAATGGGAGGGAAGTCCAAAAGGGAGGGGATATGTGTATGGCTAATTCATTTTGTTGTGCAGTGGAGGCTAACACAACATGGTAAAGCAACCATACTCCAATAAAAATTAATTAAAAAAACATGGTATTTTAAATTATGGTCATAACAGACCAGTTAATTTTGACTTTCAACAGAGCACCAATTTTGAAACAAAATATAGAAACCTAAGTGAATTAAACATATGTTTTGGCCTATATAAGGCCAACCATCTATGCATTTGGACATGGCCATTTGACTCACTGAATCTTTCAATATTTGTCCTGCAACAAAGACTTTCCAGGCCATCTAACTTGATGATGTGTAGGTACTGCCTATTTCTTCCTTTATACTTTCTTCCTCTGTCCTGCCAAAGACAGCACCAACGTCCTTTTTTCTTTTTAAAAAAGGCCCAGCAATTACCAACCTGAGGTCTCCCCTTCCCTCCATTCCTTTCGGTTTCCCAGCCTTTCTCAAGGAGAGGCTTGCAAACCCTCCTTAAGGGACCTCCCAGAGGTTCAAGTGTCCTGTCACTGAGTGCTCCCACAGACAGGAGATGTTGCTCCACAAGTGGCCCTCAACCCCCATCCTGCTGCTTTCCTGCTGCCATTCACCTTCACAGTGCTCTCATTCCAACTCCCCTAACACCTGACACCTCTATGGAAGAACCGGGACCACTCTCAATACTCCAAATGGTCACACAATCCTCCTACCCCTGTGCTATGAAGCCCTGGGCTTTTTCAAGCAGCTTCAGTTTTATTTTGCCAGCAGGCTACAGTATTTCAGTCTGCTCCCTTGATTCCATGAAATATAGACAGTACAAGTTGGGCATGTCCAACAGACATAACCCAGGGCTTGATGATAACATAGTGGGATTGAAGTACACAAAAGGAGACACGAAAATGAATATCAGGACATCTAGTGTCAGTGGGCCTGCCCCTTCCCAGGAAACTCCCTACCGGTCTCTCGGTCGTGAGCCTCAGCTCTGCTGCTCTGTTGTTTGGGCGTGCTCATCTACTCAGGATGTCCTGCCTTGCCTGTCCTTGTCCCCCCGCTGAAAGAAAAGACTCTATATCCTCCATCTTCAGTTTCAGCCAAAAGGAAATGAAAAAAAATTCCATCATAATCTTGACACAATCATGCCTGCCCATGGCCTTTTCCCAGGACCTGTCAAAGCTATTTCAGAAGGTCCATCCATTCAATGTTACATCACTGTTCAGAACTTCCCCATTATTTATTTAGTTGTGAGATGTTTGACTTAAATTTTCATGATTGAAAAGGCTCACCAAAATAGTTTCTCTCAGTACAAAGGGAGAGACTGCCTATTTATTTAAGCCTATATAGTGACAAGTAAGTGCTACCTGTTATACAACGAAACGAAACAAAATCAGCAATATGCTCCCGAGGACATCCTTTGTGGAAAGAGCATGGAGTGCATTAAGATGTAAGCCTACAGGCCTGGGGCAGGACCAAGGACCAGGACTAGTAGGAACTGACTTTTAGGCTGTTTCATCAGCTTAATAGTTATTCTGCCTCTGGTTTTACTATAAAAGTATGTGTTCCTAGAAATTATATACATACATACATACATAAACATATATATGTAAATATATAACTAAATATACATGAAGTGAGAGAATTACTTGTTTTTCTTGATTTATATAAATATTATTTTAGGCACAACTCAAACACATTTTAGTCACTTAAAATTACGTTTTTAAAAATTTATGATAATGCATAGCATTACATTGTTTTCAGCCACTGCATGTTATTACATTTTATGAGGATAATGAATACAATTTTTGCTCATTGCCATTTTAATGGATGTTTAGTTGTTTCCATTATGTAAGGCAATGGTTCTTATGCACATGTATAGCAGTCCTTTGGAAGATATATATCCAGAAATAAAAATGTTGGCTTATGGGATATGAAGATCTTCATCTTTACTAGGTATCACTGAATTGATCTTCAATGGTCTTGTACCAATTTACATTCCCAACAGTAAAGGATAAGAATTCCCATTTCCACATATCCCTTTCAACACTGGCTTGGTCACCATAGTGGGGAATATCTAGTGGACCCCTAAGTATTAATTTATGAGAAGGCACCATCTAGAAGCCTTAATTACATTATAATCTGATATATGTAAACATGATTACATGTATTTATGTTTTCAGTTGTTCCTATCATACTCTATCATGCAAGAATAATTCATAGCAAATTTTATGAACAGCTTATCATACAAGTAACTGCTACAGGTGAGGAATGGTATGGTAATGGACTGCAGTTTAGTGATAACATAACTCCTTTCATTCAGTGAGGCTCATGGTCTGATCTGCTAAAATGTGAATCCACTTTTAGCAAACTTGCAGCACTTAAGGCATGCATTCCTATGCATAAATCTTATCTCTGGATATATAATTTCCCATACTAAAATTCATTGTGAAACAATTCAGGGTGGGTACTAATTAATTAATTAGTTAACACAATCATGGGAAGAAATATCATTAGTATAAATGTTTTTTCCAGAGTTATTTGATTTGCAACTACACTGTGGATGTAAGATATCCAATCTTTTTTTTTTTTTTTTTTGCGGTACGCGGGCCTCTCACTGTTGTGTCCTCTCCCGTTGCGGAGCACAGGCTCGAGACGCACAGGCTCAGCGGCCATGGCTCACGGACCTAGCCGCTCCGCAGCATATGGGATCTTCCCGGACCGGGGCACGAACCCGTGTCTCTTGCATCGGCAGGCGGACTCTCAACCACTGCGCCACCAGGGAAGTCCAAGATATCCAATCTTTTAATGCGAACTTGGATGTGTCTTCCCTGGGAAAGTACAACTCCTATTTCAGCAGCCATCTGTCCACATGTTGCAAACCTCCTATCAAAGTGTTTTTCTTTGCTATCTTATTCAGACCTGCCCTTTTGATACAATGCTTCATTCATTCTTTCAATAATTATTTATTAACTTTTTACTGTGGGCATATCATATGGAGTCTACAGACTGTAATGATATGACCTCTACTCTAGTGGAGGATCACAGCATAGAGATGCAATACTCCTTTTGTTTTTTAAAAGTAAGAGTCAGTTACCACCTCCTGAAAATAAAATGATACAACTCATACTCTCTCTGAAAAACAAAGCTAATCAGAATCAGTAATGTATCATTCAAATGAGCAATTCTTTGTTTCACATGTACATGTCTAATTTTCCTTTCCTCTGTTACTTTAAAACAGAAAAATAGTAACTATTAAGATATTATTTCTTAAATAATGAAAGAATAGTGTACTGGATCATGCTTCTTGGTTGCTAATGAGGGATAGATTTCTTGCATTCTCTCTTTCTGCCTACTTAAAAAGAGATTGATTTAAAGAACTAGAAAAAAAATGGAAAAGAATCCTAGATACAGAGAAGAATCTGTCTGAAACTAAGAGAAGCTGGTTCTGGAACAAATATATCTAGAGGGGTCCCCACTCACCAAGATGACATAAAAAAAGACTCTAATTTAGAGTCCTGTGCACAGACTCCCTGGGACAAAGGGTATCGCATAATCAGTAGATTATAAAGCCCAAGGCAGAAGCAAAAGTTTAGATTGTCCATAGAAGTTCTTTTTAAAATTTTCTGCCTTGTACGTTTTCTTCAGGTAAGATGAAGTTAAGCTGAATGGAGTTCTTTGAAGTAGTCTGTCTTTACTGTATTTTGTCTTCTGGCATTTTTCTGACCTCTTATGCATAATGTAAACTTTTAACAGTTCATAATAGCATTTTTCCTTTAAAGAGTCTAAAAGTAGTGGGAATCTTCTGAGAGGTTCTGGCTCATTGCAAGCTATATTACTAGAAGAGCATTGCAAGCAGAAAACTGTACAGACATATGACATATCAATAATTATTTATTTAGATGTCCTTCAGGGTGTATGTTTGTGTCTCTGAGAGAGACAGGAGGAGAAGGAGAAGGAGAAAGAGAAAGAGAACAGAAGGGAATTGGAGCTACCAAGTAGACTGACGGGGAGAATTAAGAAGACATTTAAAATCGTCAGAAACCCCAGTACCCCCCATCAAGAGCTGCTTTACCATTTTGAAAATCTCTTTATTTCTACCATTATTTTAAATATACTTACCTTGTGTCTGGGTTCTTGTGCCTTGCTCAGTGTGGTTGCTTTGTCCTCCCAACATTTGCCTGCATCTTCAGACATCACCAAAATACTGCAACAAGCCCTTCCGTGGCTGCAGCCGACAGCCCAGCAGTGCTCTGCATGCAGTTGCCTTCATTGACAGCAGCCATATCACACACAGCCGGTGCAGCTGCAGCTCAGTGCCAGCCAGAGGACGCCAATTATTTTCTGCAGTACATTCCCTTCACATTTCCAGCCTTGAAAATAAGCTTCCCCAAGCTTGGATCCCCCCAAGAGCAAAGTTCCCGAGAAATTGAGATAGTTATTATAACAAATATACATTAAGTGCATAGACAACATACATTAGAGTTAATTTATGCTTAACGGTGCATATTTAGTGTTTTCTTGTGGTGCTCTTTATAGGCTAGATCATCCTGAAAATGTTACTGCGTTTAAATGCGTGCTTTGCGAAGCGGTGGTTAAAAGTGTGGAATGTGTCCTATAAGCCACGGAGAATGTGGCTTCACTGAATGGGGTTGGAAAAGGAAGGCCTGTGTTTATTAGTGAACATCCTTTTTCTTGTTGTTGTCTAATGCAGGTCCTGACCCATTATAGGCATTCATGAAATGTTAACTACAAGAATGAGGGAGTAGATGTTACCAAAAGCACTGTTTGTGGTTTGGGACTTCTTTCCTTATTTTGTCTACAAGCAAATGTATGAACTGTAAAAATTGATGAGAATTATAATCTTGCACCTGACTTCAAATTGTAGTCAGTTGTGATTTGAATAAGATGTATCCAAGTATGCTTTGTGTTTTTGGCATAACTAGAAATAATTCTGGGCTGGCTTAAAGCGAAATATATTTATGTTTTGCATAGTTGTATTTTTTCTTTGGCAATATCCTTAGTCATGTTTTTCTCTAGTTACTAAATAGATTCGAGTGCAATGTTGTCAATAGAGATATATTTTGAGCCGCATATGTAACTTAACGTTTTCTAGGAGCCACATTAAAAACTTAAAAGAGGGACTTGCCTGGTGGTGCAGTGGTTAAGAATCCACCTGACAGTGCAGGGGACACGGGTTCAATCCCCAATCTGGGAAGATCCCATATGCCGCGGAGCAACTAAGCCCATGCACCACAACTGCTGAGCCTGCACTCTAGAGCCCGCAAGCTACAGCTACTGAGCCCGCATGCCACAACTACAAAGCCTGCATGCCTAGAGCCTGTGCTCTGCAACAGGAGAAGCCACCGCAATGAGAAGCCCATGCACCACAACAAAGAGTAGCCCCTGCTCACCGCAACTGGAGAAAGCCTGCACACAGCAATGAAGACCCAACGCAGCCAAAAAATAAATAAATAAATATTTTTAAAAAAATAATTTAAAAAACTTACAAGAAACAGGTGAAATTAAATGATTTATTTCACCAACTATTTCAAACATATAATTTCAACATGTGGCATTAGTCAGTTTTCAAGTGCTCAGTAACCACATGTGGATAGTGGCTACTGTACTGGACATGGAAATTCTAGCATATTTATCCAGAAAACGGCTTGGCTGGTGACAGATTAAAAGTTGTGTGTTAAGCTTATGTGTTTGTTTAAATACATATGTGCTTTAAGATAATTTTGAACTTCAATTTGTAATTTATAGTTTTTAAATAAAAGTAACATACTGATAGGGCAAACAAATTGAAATTATACTGAAAATGATAAATGAAAAGTAAAAGATTATCTTCTCCCCTGATACCAGTTTCTTTCCTCCCCAAATCATTACTGTTAACTTTTATGTGTATATTTTTAGGTTAAAAAAATTCTTATACTTAAAATATGGGAATCTAAAGAATTTCTAAACATATGAAATCTTATACAAACAGACCTGTACTGTGCTCAGCTTCTGTAGTAAAAAGAGTAAAATTAAATAAGATACCATGACACACTTACTAAACTGGCAGAAGTTACAAGTACTGACAATACTAAGTGTTGACAGGACATGGAGCATGTTAGCTCTTATGCACTGCTGGTGAGTGTGTGTATGGCCACAATGTTGTAGAAAACAGTTTGGCATTATTTAGTACAGTCATCCTTTGGTATCAGAGGGGATTGGTTCCAGGAGGCCCCAGGTAACCCAAAATCCACAGATGCTCAAGTCCCTTTTTAACATGGTGCAGTATAGTGAATACAGTTAGCCCTCCATATCCATGGGTTTTGAATTCATGGATTCAATGAACAGCAGATGGAAATTTTAATCTGTCATTGGTTGAATCAGTGGATGTGAAATTCTTAAATACAGAGGGATGACTGTATATTATTGAAAAAAAAAATCCATGTATAAGTGGCCCCAGGCAGTTCAAACCTGTGTTGGTCAAGGGTCAACTGTATATTTGAAGGTATATACAAAGAAACCCTTGCACATCTCCCACATGAGAAATATGGAAGACTACTCGTTAGAAGCATTGATCATTATAACCCCAAATGGGAAGCAGCCTGTTGGTTTGCAAACTGGCCCTTGTACATAGAGGACAAAGAGAGACCAAAGAAAGAGGCAGACCACTCCTGATTGATAGGTGGTAGTTTTAATAAGCAAGGGAACTTAGGCAGCTTGCTTGGGTGGCTGCAAAATGAATAGATCTCCACAACTGCTCACTAGAATCTTAAAACTTATATAAGGCTTTGAACTGGATTCAGTCATGTATACTGTCCAGATGTTCTCAACAACACCTTGTATCTCAAGGCTGTGTCCATGGGGCAACTTCTAGCTTAGGGAAGGCAAGAAGAACACACATTCCAAGGACAGGGGAGGGATTGAGGAGCCTCTGATTGCCTGGGTCCAGCTTGAGGGCCAATTGGTGGTCACGTCCTCTCAGTTACTTGATTACCTTCTCCAACACAACCAAAATTTCCATTCACAAAAATTGTGACAAATAGTGGCATACTTATATAATGAATACTCCACATAAATGAAGATGAATAAACTACAGCTACATGCATGCAATATGGTTATTTCTTACAATCATGATATTGAACAAAAGAAGTGAGTCATCAAAAAGTGCTTGTATAGGGCTTCCCCGGTGGCGCAGTGGTTGAGAGTCTGCCTGCCGATGCAGGGGACACGGGTTCATGCCCCAGTCCGGGAGGATCCCACATGCCATGGAGCGGCTGGGCCCATGAGCCATGGCCGCTGAGCCTGCATGTCCGGAGCCTGTGCTCTGCAACGGGAGAGGCCACAACAGTGAGAGGCCTGCATACCGCAAAAAAAAAAAAAAAAAGTGCTTGTATAGAGTGATTCCATTTCTGTAAAGTTTGAAATGGGCTATAAACCAAATGCATACATAAAAACTAAAAGTATACATTTTTAGAAAAATAAAGTGAAAATCAGATTGTTAGTTACCTTTAGAGAGATAAGGAAGATATGTGAAAGGGAGAGACCTACAAGTAGATCCTTAAGTCGTGGCAACATTCTAATTTTTAACTGGTGTGATGTGTGGATAGGTGTTTCCACTCTAGAGAGTAATCTGGCAGTATTTGGGTATATACCGAGGGCAGATATCTCAGTGAAATTCTTCTGTTGGGACCATAAGGGACACTCATGATAGCTAGTGGTAGTGAAGATTTGTAAGCAGCTTAGATTGTCCGTAACTGGGACAATGAATAAACAAAATGTGGTGGATACTCACTGTGGAATAGCAACCAGCTATTAGGAATAATGAACTAGATGTACACAGATTAACCTGAAGAGACAGTGGTAAAAATGTTTATTAAAAAAAGAGGAACAGAACAAGTTTACTCTCTTGTTGGTATCTGCTGACATTGCTTTCCGCTTCTCAGTGATTTTAGACCCTGACTCTCTGTCACCTGTTTCAATATTACTTTTATCTTGACACTTGGAAAATACAATATATACATAAATGATTCCAACAATGCCTGCCCTTTTACTTTCCTCTGATGACTTTGTTTCCTATTCAACCTCAGCCTACATTTTAAAAAGATATACTCTTTGTAGGTGTATCTTAGGTATTTTTGGTGACTAGTGAATGCAGTCCTTCCATAATATTAAATTCATGTATCTTATCCTCTATTTCCTTCCTCTATTTCTGGCCTGCTCTCTCTGATACTTTCAATGAAACAATCTTTTGATGCACCAAGGCCTCCCATCCTGCCTACCATTTGCCCCCCCTTGATGTCTTCATTTGCTTGTTTATTCAGCCTAAGGTCTATGGAGAGTTGTTATAATCACACCCCTGAATATACATATTTCCTATTTTGTAGTACTTATTTAGCAAAAACCAACCAACCAGCAAAAAAAAAAAAAAAAAATCCTGGTTAATTGCAACACTTTTACTGCAGGTCTGTACCTTACCATGAACAGAGGACACAAAACAATGCATATCAGTCTCAGTTTTATATTCATGACCTCAGAATCAAGTGGTTCCTCAATGCTGCCAGGTTACCATTTCGTCCACTAACCTAGACAACAATTTCATGCCTTCTCTCTAAACAAGCATCAACACCTCCTATCCTATCCTTCTTCTCAGCTTATGACTTTGCATCCTACTTCACTGAGAAAATACAACAATCTGAACATGACTTTCAGAAACTCCTACCACCATATCATGCACTTGTCAGCAACTATACATGCACATAGCCTGCTTTCCCCTGTGTATCCATACATGGTTTGTCCATGCTGGTCACTTCTTGTGTGCACTGCATCTCCTTCTCTCAGGCACACTTAGGGACATCGTACCAGCAATTCTCTCCTTTCTCTCCTACATCAGGTTTCACTCTCTGCAGGATCACGTCCATCAGTGTACAAACTGCTGTTATAACTTCCATCTGAACTTTTTTTGACCCCCTCTCCTGTCAGCTACAGACCATATTTTTGCTCCTTTTAGTAACAAGACTCCTCAAAAGAGATCTCTGTATTTTCAGCCTCTGACTTCTCTCCTTCTGTGCTCTCTTCACTTGCCCCACATGGACTTTTGCCTTAACCATTCCACAAAAAAACTATACTTTTGTTAAGGCTAATGATAATTTCCATGTTCTTAAATCCAGTGGTCAATTTTGTTTCCTTTTTCTTGATCTACTGACAACACTTGACACTGTTGATCATGTGCTCCTCCTGACACATTTTTCTTTTTTAAAAAATTTTATTCAAGTATGGTTGATGTACAGTGTTGTGTTAATTTCTGCTGTACAGCAAAGTGACTCAGTTATACATATATATTCATTCTTTTTTATATTCTTTTCCATTATGGTTTATCCCAGGATTTGAATATAGTTCCCTTTGCTATACAGTAGGACCTCGTTGTTTATCCATCCTATATAAAATAGTTTGCATCTGCTTATCCCAAACTCCCAATGCATCCCTCCCCCACCCTCCTCCCCCTTAGAAACCACAAGTCTCTTCTCTATGTCTGTGAGTCTGTTTTGTAGATAAGTTCATTTGTTGACACACTTTTCTTCATAGGCTTTAGCATATCCCTTTTTTGCTTGTTTGTTTTTACTGATCATTCTTAGTCTGTTTTGCTGGAGGCACTTCTTCTTTCAAATGTTTATTTTGGAATACTCCAATTGTCAATCCTTAGTCATTTTTTCCTATACATTCACTTCCTTGGTGATCTTGTCTAGTCTCATGGTTTTAAAAATGTTGATTACTCCAAAATATATCTCTAGCTCAGGCTGCTGTTCTGAACTCTCTACTTATGTAATAACATCTCAAACTCAGCAGGTTCAAACTGAACTCCTAATTTGCTTTACCCGTCTAGTCATTGGTAACCCTGTCTTCCCAGTCAGGTCAAATCTTGTGGGTCATTCTTGATTCTTCTCTTTATCTCACATCTTATATTTCACACAGGAAGTTCTTTGGCTCTTTCTTCAAACTACATCAATAATCCCACCAGTTCTTATTACTTTCACTGCTTCCATCTTAGCCCAGCCCTGATAATTCCATGCCTGGATTATTGCAGTAGTCTCGGGAATAGACTCCCTGTTCCTACCCTTGCCCCCTACTGTTAATTCTCAAATGCAACAGCAAGAACGACTCTTTGAAAATGTAAGTTATATCATATCATCCTGCTCCTGAAACTTTGGAATGAGCTCAATAGACCCTATAGTATCTTGTCTCTATTATCCCATCTTCTGCTACTCTTCCCCTTAGTCTATTTTGGTCACACTGGCCTTCTTGCTATTCCTAGAACACGCCTGGGATTCTTCCACTTTACGACTTGCTCTAACTATTCCCTCTATGAAATAGCATCAGCTTAAACTGACTTTGCCTCCTCAAATAGGTTGTTGAAAAATCAAACCTTGAGTTG
The DNA here is from genome assembly GCF_005190385.1 of Monodon monoceros. NCBI lineage: Eukaryota > Metazoa > Chordata > Mammalia > Artiodactyla > Monodontidae > Monodon > Monodon monoceros. The sequence continues at coordinate 116,851,664 of NW_021703767.1, read as the reverse complement.
TTTTACAGAGACAGCACTGTGGAGGTGCAGGACAGGAACCCCTGTCTCCAGCATGACCCCAGAGCCAAGAATCTTCACTCTATGGAACTCAAAGAATAGAAATGTTTTCACTGGAGCCCTTTACAAAGCAAGAAGTCCTTCCATGAGGAAAATCTAGCTTCCAGCAGATGAGTAACTTATATGTACGAATTCAATATTAGCCAATCAGCTTCCAAGTTTGAGGTTGCCTCAGCCCCTTAAATTTTACCCCTAACCTTGGATCAGCAAACAGATTTGAGAGACTTGCCTCCTGTCTCTTTGCTCGTCAACCTGTAAATAAAGTTCTTTCTTTTCTCAAAAGCTGGTGCCATAGTACTGGCTTCTATGCAAGTAAGGCAGCAAGCCCTTGCTGAGTAACATCTATCTGGAATGTTCTTTTGCAAGATATTTGCAAATAAACTCCCTCATATCATTTACATTTTTGCCTAAATATCACCTTTTATATGCAGTCTATCTTAATCACCCCGTTTAATATTCCTATACAACCTCCCTTTCTTCAGCTTCTTGGCTTGAAATTTATAGATTCTTTTTCTATTCTATAAAGGCTAAACTTATATATTGATCACATGTATGTAATAAAGTCTAAAGTTATCTTCTATACCATATCTTAATGTTTGGTCTTAGTTCTATACATAAAGTTTTCAATGTTTAACATTAGCTGTTTACCACAAGGTCAGTATATTATTTAGGGCTACGTTTGTCATGATGTTGTGTTTTCAAAAAGGGCTTGTGGGCTCATGTTTCCTGAAACCATGCATATCTGAAAATTTCTTTCTGTTGTCTTTACACTTGCTTGACAGATTGGCTGCGTATAACATTCCTGGATTATACTTGATTTCCTCTTGGAACTTTGTAGACTCTGCTCCTATGGCTTTTTCAATATTTATGTGGTGGTCTGAGGACAACGACATTTCCCACTTTATAAGTGACTTACTTTCCTTACCTAGATGAATGAAGAATAAATTCTTTAGCCTTGAAGTTCAAGAAGTTGACTACCATGTTAGAAGCTAATTGTATTGTAACACTTTTTTTTTAGTACTTTTTTTTTTCTAGTTGTGGCAAGCGGGGGCTACTCTTCGTGGCAGTGCGCAGGCTTCTCTCATTTTGATGGCTTCTCTTGTTGCGGAGCATGGGCTCTAGGCATGCGGGCTTCAGTAGTTGTGGTGTGCGGGCTTAGTGGCTCCTCGGCATGTGGGATCTTCCTGGACCAGGGATTGAACCCGTGTCCCCTGCATTAGCAGGTGGACTCTTAACCACTGCGCCACCACTTCTTTTAGAAACACATAATCTTGGGAATTCCCTGGCAGTCCAGTGGTTAGGACTCCACGCTTTCACCGCTGAGGGCCCAGGTGGGGGAACTAAGATCCCGCAAGCCACATGGTGTGGCCAAAAAAAGAGAAAAGAGAGAGAAAGAAAGAAAGAAAGAAAAAGAAACACATAATCTTTTGATCCATGCATCCATTTATTCTTTTATATAAGAAAATTTTTCTTTTAAAAGAATTTTTCTCTTAAAAGTATTTTTCTCTGTTCCATTAGTTGTGCTCTCTACTTCAAGGGTTATCCTAGGTTTCATCGTTATTACCTGCTCTGTATCTACTATTATTTTTTCTAATTGCTTTCATAACTTTGTTCATCTGCATTCACATTATTATCTCAACAGTTTCCTATATTATCTTTTATGTTATGCATTTTACCTATATTATCTAGTATAATCTAGTTACTGGAAGTACCTGTTATTTTCAGATTATTTCTTAGTTATGTAATGCTGTTTTTGCCCCTTCAATTTGGTTCTTAGTTCTGCATTTGCATTTTATTCAGCTATTTTATCACTGTAAACTTAGTTACTTTGGGTTTGTGTTTTCTTTATATGATTTTTTGTCAAGGAACAGTAAGAAATTTTTATTTATTTTCTTAGATAATTTTTCCTTCGGGAGTTAATTTTTTACTTCACTTTTGTATGCCATCATTTCATCCAACTTCCCTTTCAGCCAAATTCTTTTTTCCTTCTTCCCTTTCTTTCATTCTCTCTCTTCTCTCATTCTTTCCTTCCTTTTTCCTTCCAATAGCATCTTTGCAGTATTAAAATGTTTTATCTTTCATTCAGCTCTGCCAAGATCTTCTAATCTATTTGAGGTAGTGTGGATAAATCCTCCATGATTTTCTTTTCTGGCCTGATATATAATTCACAGAGCTCCAGTTTAACATCTTGTTTTTCACAATCTATTACTATTATGTAGCCCAAGACCATGAAAATCAAGAGTAGAATTCAACCTGGACTCTGTGTTATCTTATTTGCAAGATTTGATCTCTGTACTCCTTTTTCCATTTTTTATGAAAGATTTTGTATCCATTTCAGTGTCCTAAGTTGGCTGTGTATCCTGTTTCTGTTTTGTGGTGGATACCCTTGTATCCAAAGTCAAGTGGGATCCTGGAGCCCTCCTCTGCTTCTGGCAAGGTTTGGCTGGGTAGTTCTTTTGTCACTTCTTCCAGCTGCCATTTCCACATTCTCACCAAGCAGGGGAACAGAAACACAATTGGAAACTGTTGCTTTTGCCCACAGAATTTCCAGAATGACTAGTCTACAAACTGGGGGGTTAGAGTTTGAAGGGTTGAGGCATTGCCTGGTAAAGGGGACTAGGAGACCGCAGTCAAGGTGTCTAGACCCATGGCCTTTAGTGCATCCATTTCTATGGGCCTCATTCCTCTCTCAGTGGATCTGCCTTGCTTTTTAAGTTCTTTGTCTTTGACTTCTTTGCCTTCCGGCTGGAGACAATTAACTCTGGGAAAGATTGTTCATTCTGTCTTTCCTTTAAACATCCTTCCTGCTGGGAAAATCTAAATGAAGAGTCTTAGACATTTTTTCTTCTTCTTATGAGGCTCTGACACAGTAGGGAGGGGCTAAGTGTCTAGAGCTTTTGTCCACATTTTTCCTAGCCTGCCCACACATCTCTTCAGTGTGCTTTTCAATTGGGAGGAAGTATTTTAAAATCAAAGGACTCAAGGCACAGAAAGAGATCTTAAAATCATGTATTATAGTATTTTCCAACGAGTAGCTTAGATAGTTTTCAGTTTCTGTGTTAATTTTGATAGTAAGTACTGATAATTGCAAATAAAATGATATGCCTAAGTACATGCAACTAGCTACAGAGATATCCCTGACTCTGATTTCTTAATGCCCTTATCACTCACTATACTTCTATTAAACCATATTATTTTTTCCTACTCAAACCCAGAAAACAATAAAGAGAAATCAAAAATATTTATTTTAGTCTTTTGAATCATTTACATTTTTAAGTCAATTAGTAAATTTTTAAACTAATTTTTCAAAAGTTCATCATAAACCATCTAACATATTTTGACCAGTTAATCAGGAGCAGGAATTTGGGTTTGCAGATTCATGCTGTTATAAATTGAGATAGTCTGTCCAATTTTTTTATGAAGAGGCGAAGGGAGATTTCATTAAATTTCAAAGGCCTGTCTTGTGTCTGAGCATCAGTGTGCTATTATTACACTTAATGTCTCTTTCCTCATGAGGGAAACCTTTTTCTTTTTTTTTTTTAATCCCCTGTCACTTTCCAAATCATCATTTTTGAGACTCTACCAATCAAAGGAAATTGTGATTCTTTGAGCCTCTCAGCTGTACTCTTTGTAACCATGGAAACCAAGCCAAACTGTTACCAAGGTAACCTTCCTGAAATCATAGCTTCATTCATTAACAATTTTTCTTAGGATTAATAAATCTATTGAAAGTTGAACATAAATAATACTGTATTTGTACATAATTTATGGATTTGAGTATGATTATTTTTAATTCTCATTTAAAATTATATATAACTGGATTTATGGTTCAAGATGGAGGAACAAGCACAGTCACGTGACAATGTTTTGAGCAATTCATTGAGTATCTGAAAAGAAAATTAATTTGACCTTGATGCTGAGGATATTTTCCCTTTGGCACATATTTAGCAGCTAAAGGTTACTTGTATCCATTTTTCCCCCGTATAACTTGATTCTGCAGTATTGTATGCCATATGATACATGCTATTATTGGTCAGTTTGTATAATCAACCTATGGATAAAACACAGAGGACATGGTTATAGATAAATAACAGAAGGTAAATTTTAGAAACCTTGAAAACATAAAAGCAATTGTGTACATTTATCCATATAATGTTTGGTGAAAGCAAGTGTGATTTTATTAAAGAGCTAACCTAATATTGTTGACTCAAGAGGTACTATTTAAATGTATAAATCAGGAAGCTAAAGCATAAGCATATTTTAGAATAATTTTATAAATAGTTTCATATATTAATATTTAGATATTTGAATGTTTTTAGAATATTTTAAGCATATCTTCTGATATCCATCTTGAAAAGAAATGTAAATTGTTATAAAGAAAATGGAACCAGGAGTTGGAAGTTAGTTTATAAGACTCATATTTTAAAACTTTTATATGGTTTGACATTTATGTTTTAAGCACTAAGCATTTTAAATAAATAGCAAATCGAGATTTTTGTTGTTCTGAATTTTGGAATGGTGTTTTTCACAGTAAAAAGGAATGTGTACGAATTTTTTTATCTCTCCAAATTGAATTTGAACATAAGCGCATGCCCTAGATTCTCTAGGAGGGTCCTTTTCCCCATAAACATTTCTCTTCTTCTGAGATTTTCCCTTTATTTCCTTTTTTCTCTTAGGGAGAAAGTACAGAGGCACATATCAGTGGACCCAAGGCCCTGAATTTGGAGCATGAGCACAAAGAAGGGCCAACACATACACTGCTTGTATATGAATGAGGAAGGGACCCCCAGTGGTCAGGGTACCAAGAGGAAACAGAAGCACTTTCAAAATAGAACGAGGTCAGAAATATTTATTTATTTACAAAGCCATTATTTCTAAATTTGTAGGTGTGGTGACCTAGGACGAATACCCCTCAGTCTACTAGTCAGCCCCAAAGGGACAAGTGTGTGACTTACAACAAGAACCCAGAAAGACAGAGGTGGGTGGGGTTGGCTGACATGAGAGGTATGTAAAAGGAATATAGCTACTCTGATTTCTCCCTCCCTTGACCTTCCCATCTCCCGGCTCGTCTCTGGCTAAACTCCAACAAGAAGACAGGGGCTTCTATTTTGTAGAACAAAGGAATCAGTTTTTCTGAGTAGAGAGCAAGGTAGGGATAGGTGGAGATGGATAGAGAATGGATTTTTAGGGACAAAAGGGAAATACCTGCCATGAAACCCCTACCTTAAGACCCTTTTGTGATTTTGTTAGAACTGGGATTTTACTCTCATCTGTTAGAAAAATTGTTGGAATCAATATACAAATCTGCCATATCTATAATATGTATGGCCTTCAATAGATATGGCAACACTGTGCACTGTACCACCTGCTAAGCCATGGGTTGCTGCCTTCTGTTTGAGTAAAAAGATGTCAGTATTGGTATCTTTTGTTAATAATGCAACACTAACCCCTAAAAGGGAGCTGCTGTGAATTTAAATTTCATTGCATCACTAAGGACACACTGATGGAATTCAACAGGTGGGAGCTGTCCCCATCAAGATGCTTCAGGTCCACTATCAGAGAATTCCTTTGAATTCCATTTTCTATAGCCCTTATTTAGAATACTTATTCCCCTGTTTGGAGAAACACACAGAGAAAATGATTTTCACTGCAGAAATCATGACTTTAAATAAAATTTCTTCTTTTAAAAAATCTGGGGCATCACTAGAGTCCTTGGTTCATTTGAAAAAGGGAATACTTGAAGGAGGTAAGGGGAAGGAGGTAAGGGGAAGGAGGGAAATTCACATGGTCTTGTTAACCTAAAACAAATAGACTGCCAGTTATTTTTCCAGCAGAAAAATAGTTTATTCAGGATCAGCAAAGAATTGCAGTTTGGGGTCTGCAACTATGGTGAGCCATGTGGAAGTAAGTCCCTAGCATGAATGGAGAGGACAGCTCTTTTATAGAGGGAAAAGGAAGTTGGGAGGGCTACAGTAAACAGTCCATGGCTTTTCATACTCTGATTTGTGACTGTCTCTCACTGACTAAGCTAAGAAGAGGGAGTCTTTCTTCTTCCTGCTGGGCTCTGCTATCATGGAAGAGCATGAGAGCTGCCCCTCTATTTAACTGAGGTTTTTATTTATTAATTTTTATACCCTTATCATCTTTGTATCAGATGCTATGAGAGAAATTAAATATATTTAATTTAATTTAGTTAATCACAGTAAATTGATAAGGCGAGTAATTTTCTCTCTGTTTTACAAGTGCTGTGTATGTTTTTCACAAAATTCGGTTCCAGTAATGTTCTTTGATTGCTCTGCAGTTGAAGGTGACTATGAGTCATAAAATAACCAAAGTTAGGAGAGGAAAGGAATGTGAGAAGGTAATAGTCTAGATCAATGAATTTCTGACTATGTCTCGGGAAATCCTCACGTTCCAAGAGCAGGCCTCAGGGGCTTCTGAGTGTGAGGGGCAGGGTGTGGGATGCAGAGTGCAGCCAGGGGTGTATGTGAGGCTGGGCAGAGAGACTTTGAACTCCTCTTCTCTCCTTTCAAACAGAGTTTTTTTTTTTTTTTTTTTTTTTTTTTGCGGTACGCGTGCCTTTCACTGCTGTGGCCTCTCCCGTTGCGCAGCACAGGCTCCGGACGCGCAGGCTCAGCGGCCATGGCTCACGGGCCCAGCCACTCCACGGCACGTGGGATCTTCCCGGACCGGGGCACGAACCCGTGTCCCCTGCATCGGCAGGCGGACTCTCAACCACTGCGCCACCAGGGAAGCCCCAAACAGAACAGCTTTGTTTTGATCTGCTTTCAAAATTTTCTTAATATTAATTATCTTAATATTCTCTCAAAATCACTTCTAATATATTAGTGGCATAAAGCTTTCAAACGATATTACAATTAAGGAGAAATGAAGCAATGATCAGCTTGCTATTCACATAATAACCAGCATTGCCTATTTTGCTCTGTAAACAGAGGTTCATTAACTCATTTAAAGCCAGACACTTCATTAAACAAACATGTGATCAGATACAAACAGTTCTTTAGGAAAGTGAAAGTGAGAAAGAGTAGAAGGTGACTGACCTCCCAGACTAGATTCGTTTCATGCTCCTTCTTAAGAGCTGGCATTTGTCGATTCTTTTGGGTCACTGTATCACCCTGTTACATTTACCAAGAGAACGGTATTTACTGAGATATTTACTGAATTAATAGGCAACCATAACCTGTCCAGTTATTGTATGAATATTGCCTTTTTATGCCTCTGCTGGGTCTAGAAGGGATCTGTAATTTTGCCCTGGTAGGTGGAAGTGTGAACTCTGCCTATCCAGTTACACAGAAAGCCTTAAGTCACTCTGTCACCAAGAGCTTAAAGAAAGAGTGAGGGAAAAAGAATTCTAAACAGTTTTATTTCCTCAAATAATCATCTTTATTAAATGTTTTTAAATTGTAACATAAAACTTTGTGCAAGTTTAAGGTATATAAAATGATGATTTGATATGTGTATATATTGCAGTCTGATTACCACCAAAGCCTTAGCTAATACCTCTTTCATGTCACACAAATATCATTTCTATTTTTGCAGTGGGGACAACTAAGATCTAGTTTCTCAGCAACTTTGAAGATTATAATACAGTATTGTTAACTATAATCATTATATGGTACATTAGCTCTCCAGGACTTATTTATCTACTATTTCCAAGTTTGTACACTTAAACAGCATCTCCCCAGTTCTCCCCCTCACCCTACCCCCATCCCTTGGTAACCACCATGATACTTTCTGTTTTTATGAATTCAGCTTTTTCAGGTTCCACATCTAAGTGATATCATACAGAATTTCCCTTTCTCTGTCTGACTTATTTCACTTAGCATAATGCTCTGCTCTCAAGTTCCATTCATGTTTTCCCAAATGGCAGGATTTCCAAAACAGCATTTTCTTGAGTTTGTAACTAAAATGAGATTACAAAGTAGGAGGCCATAGGGGGTCTCACAGAGGCCCATCTTGTCCCTTTGGTTAGTGTGCCAGAGGAAAGGAGAGGATTAGACCCTCTATTAGTTTAAAGTAAACAAAGGGGAAAAGCTAAATTTGAGAGTTTTCAGTTTTAAAAATTGTTCTATTTAGCAAAAAACGCAGAGGGAAGGAATCACACGTTATCATCTAATTTTATTCTTTGGCTGATTTAATTCATTTATATTCGCATGCATTACTGCACAAGAGAAGTCACAGAACAAAACCAATTATTTAAGTGAAGTAGCAATAAACAAAACAATGGCAAGGAAGGAAAGTGAACATTGTAGTTGTATTTGGCTGCAAGTATTTGTAAATAAGGAAATCGAGTTAAGGGCTTCTATGTCATCTGTGTTTAATTTTTCCCCTCATATTTTATATTCTTTATAACCAGGAATTATCTGAGAAATGGTACATTGGCCTTTCTAAGTTGCTCCTCAGAAGGCTAATTAAAGTTAAAAAAAAAGAAAAAAAAAGAATGACAATGCTACAGAGTTGCAAAAAGTCTCCAGGTCTCAGGTGCTTCATTTCCTTAGCCTCAGGCACATTTTACAAGTAATTTGGACAGATAAACCTAGAGGAAAGGTGATTCCAGAAACCATTTCTCATAATTCACTGTAATGTTTATTTGACCTCCCCTTCCTGGCAGAGAGTTCTTAAATGTGTGTGAAATCCTTTGGGCAGGAATCCATGTGTCACATGAAGGAAAATCTGGAGCATATTTCTCTCATTGGTGTCTGTGTCAGTTGCAATACCAGAGTCTTTGTCTCCTTTGTTTGAATAAAAGCTTCCTGAAATAAACATCATTATTTGCCTTCTCAGCTTCCTCTCCCCACCCACTACCCGCCATTCTCTACCTAGACAAGCAGAATCCGGCTTTTGCTTGTTTCAAAACACTTTCCTTCTTTGACTTATTTGATATTATTTCTTCCTGGTTTTGCTTTTATGACCCTGAGGGCCTTCTTGCATTTACCTACCTTATAATTTTGGTGTTACCTATGCTGCATCCTTGGTCCTTTTTTTTAGTTTTTCATTCTATACTCTCTCCCTGAACAATCTGATCCACATGTGCACTCTAATTTCTATCAACTCTCAAATGCATAATATTAGGCCATACCTCTCTTCTGATCTTTCGATTTGTATAACACATTTTGTAAAACATGTATAAATAACTGTACATATTGATTATTCAAAAAGCTCTGATGTTTTATAAGTTGTACGTACACACCACCACCACCATCATCAACTCCATGACAAATTGAATTTTCAACACAAAATCTCTATTACGTGAATTTCTGCTGGCCAGTCATCATGCTGGACATAAGAATTAGAATCAAACAAAACACACATGTGGCCCTCCAGGAGCTCTAGGTCCAGAGACCCTGAGCATCGCCCAGGTTTACCTCTTAAGGACTACTGTCCCATGTTGTTGCTCCCCCCCCCCATGGCTTATCCCATGCTGTGCTAGAGCTACTTGTTTCCATATGTTCATCTCTCACTCATTGTGTTAAAAGGACAGCAACCCCTTCTATTCTGTTTATGTCTCTTTCTAACTCAATACAGATTAGTTGACTTAAATGAACAGATTTTTTCAAGCGGAGTATACCCGCCTTAATATTATATAAATTTGATGTACAAAGAAAATTCTTGTTTTCTCTCCTGAATTTCATTTTCATACTTGTGTAATTATTCTTCTCACAGGTCAAGGACATTCCATTTAATATTTTAGAGCAGGTATTTGATAGTTATAAACAAAATGGAAGACCTCATGTAAAAGGCAGTGACTTGTAGTTAATGTATAGCCTATAGGACCAAATATATATATTTATAGAAATATAGCCTCAGACGTTAGAGAACTACCAACCTAAGAAAATGTTGGAATTTGGGGGGTACCATTCCAACTAGCATATGAAAGAAGTGACAATTGTATCGAATCATTTTATTTAAAAATTCTTACCATGTATTTTTATTGGGCCTATTATTGTAATGAAGAAACTTCTTTATTGAATTTTGTCTACACATCACAGTGAAAATCTTGGTCATAGTTTCTAAGATCTTTCCCTTATCTTAGGATAACGTTATTCTGTAAAGTCTTTGACGTTGTATATAAATGTTGGTATGTATCCATCAATTAATTTTATGGGGTAAGCTCTTGTAGCTTTTATCAGATTCTCAGAAGGGTCGGTTTTCCTCAAAATGTTAAGAACCATAATGACATATGCTTTACTCTATATTATATCAAAAAATTGCTAGTGAAAAAGAAGAATTTTTCAGAGAAAATGTCAAATGAATACCTAAAGCCAGAAAAAATCCCCAATCTTTTGTTTTTGAAATTTACACTACACAGAAACGCAAGCTCTCTTGATGCTGACCCTACAAGGGCATTTCTATTTGTATCTGAATAGATTCATTTCCAAATTTGGAGAGTAGCCCATGTTCCATTACCATGCAGCCCACAACATGCTTGAGATTGCTAATTAGGGTGCAAATTGTGGTGGTATTTCTGGTGACCTGGACATGTGTTCATTGGAAACAGAAATGAGCCCCTCAACTCATTTCACATAGGCCAGAAAACATCTGCCAGATGGTTACAGCTTTCAGTAACTATTAAACTGGATCTCATTTGAACAAAAGACTTAGATATATAGTGTTTGAAAGCTTATTCTGAAATTTCTAACATATCCATGGAGATTAATCTTAATGAAAAACTACATTAATCTACCTCATGCATTGTGATTAGCCTAAAATGGATAATTCCCTCTCACTTTCTCCAAAGTCAAGCTAAGAGTGCCTTTATCCACTTTCATATAATGCTAACAAAACATCTGGGAGATTTATTGATATGAGAGTATCTATTAGGACTTCAAAATTAATTTCAATTCCCTGAGGTATCGTATTTTAATTAACAAAACCATGATCCTGTTCTATTAATTAGCATGCGGAAGGAATAAGTTTGAGATGAATGAATTCTAATAAAGCATTTATCTTCTAAAATAGTTTTTTAAAAAAAGCATTAACAAACTGGGTCTAATTTATTTTATAATTTTAATAACACTCTTGAAATTCCATTCTGAAGAGTAATATAACTAATATTCATTATTTTTCAGTTAAAGCTTTATTTTGGGTGTGCATATTTTTTAAAAACTTCATTAGTAGTGGCACTATAGTTTTAACATTGAATCTTAAAGATTATTAATGTGAGCACAAGTACATTTAATATTTTCATTACATTTTCTGTTGAGTATAAACTGCATATTTATCTCACTCCCAGTGTTTTCCTTGCCAGCTTATGAAAATATCTGGGTATGCCACAGGGGATGACCACAGAGTAAGGCAGGTAGAATCTGTAAATAGCTTCCTGCACTGCCCAAACATATAATTTCTGCATAGTCATATATTTTACCCTAGATCACTGTTATTGGTATATTCTTATATTCTGAAACTTAAATACAGCTAAAACATTTTAGGCACCAGTACAATTTACTAGATTAATAGTGCATCGGATATCATTAAGAATACTACTATAATGGAGCATGTTGAACAATTTCAAATAATTTTGTCTTATGTCAAGCCACAAATGATGACTTCAGGCAGTATAAGATTAAGGAAACTGGGTTGTGAAAATCTAAATGGCATCATTCAAAACTCATCGACATTTTCCCCTCACATATCTGCTTTGCTGCAAACATGTTTGTATTTGAAGGCATCAGAGAATTGTTCTCAAATAGCACTCTGGAAAATAGAGTATATTTAATTAATATCAGATTCAAGGAAAAACAATCAAGGCTTTGCATACGGTTTCTGTTTTTGAACCTTTCATACTCATAACCTACACTGGAAAGGATCAGCTAATAAATACTTTAGGCTTTGTGGGCCAAGAGGCAAAATTGAGACTATTATAGAGGGCATTAAATAACAAGTGAGAAATCAGGATTCCACAAATCTTATTGATGATATTCAAAACATAATAATTGAAGACAATTTTTGGTAATATAAGCATATTAATCAGAAAAGTGGAATTCTCCTTTAGGAATAATATTCACTAATTGGGTTCCAAGTCAGTGTTTCCCATCATCAAAATCAATTGCAAGTATTCATCACAATGCTGATCGGTAATGAGATTTTATTATTTCATCTTTGAAAATATCTTTTCACAGAGCTAAATTCTGCCAAATACTAATATTAATCCTTGAGCGCATGAAAGGCACTTATAGAATTCCGTTAGATTCTTCTCTAGATATTTGCCTTTTAGTATGTCATTACATTTCAGATTATTCCTTTTCAGTTGTAGGTTAGGTGGAAGCTCCTCACTTACGTAGTTAAATGAATTTTGAAACATGGAAATTTCCTTTGAACCTGGAACTATTAGAACTTAGGTTGAGCTTGAAAAGTGTATCTCTTTCAAAATTGTGTGGTAGTGGAGGTATTTCTTTTTATCTTAACTTTTGACAACCTAGGTGGTGTATAAAGCAGCTTGACCTTACTTATGGTTCAAACAATATTAGTTGTCATCCAAATGACACTCCTGCAGTGTAAGTTTTGCACATAAGTACTGATATCAGTACTTATAGTTTTGCCTTGTAATTTTAGGTCGAATTAATTAAGAAATGTTATCAAGTCTACCACAAATGGTAATCTCCAAATTCATTCAACATTCAAAAAGAGTGTTTGAGGACAGCTCTTGATCACAGAAAGTTTAATCTTGGCTCTGACCTCAAGAAAATTGCAATACAGTGTCACTTTTGAGTTATAGAACTGCTGTAAGGTAGAGTACTCAGCTTCTATTTCTGACACATATTCACAGAATTCCTGATGATTACATCTAGCAGAGCTAATGGATGTCACTGTTGACACTATTGGTAGTGGCTTACTTAATATAAAGTCCTTTATTCTAGATGTACTTATTAATGATGCCTCTGTGTTCGTTTGGGTCCTCTAAGGGCAGAAGGCAAGATGGGGTTAGATGTGCAAGAACTATACTGAAGAAAACATCTGTGAGGGACAAATGAAAAGGGGCTGGAGAAGGTGGGGAAAGCCTTCTGACTCTAATGTAGTTCTGACTTCTGTGAAGGAGAGAAGGAAGGAAGGAGGGTCTTGCACTGCAGTTTGAAGAAAATTTCAGCTAAGGCAATGGGAGGTTTTGAGCCAAAGTTTCCCATCAGAGGAGTTCCTTGTGTGTTCAGTCTTTGGCTAGAAGCAGCATGTGGGAAGTGTGGCCTCAGCACTGTCATGTTGGTGGCTTCCTAATGTAACAGCTTGGGCCACCAATCAATTACACTTCATTCAGCAAGATATTTGAATGGTCCATTTTCATGGCTGCCACAGTTTAGCACTTGTTCTACACAGATTTACTTCTCCACACTTATTTGGGGAGGAGCTCCTCCATGGTTCCCATGGATCTGTCTTCCTGAGGGGAAACTTAAAAGAGAAATTTATAGGGTGAACTAGAGCCTTGGTCACTGTGGTTGATCTCATTGGTTCTCATCTTTGTCCACCTATATGATCCATTCTAAAGCCCTCAGCTATCACCTCAGCATATCTTGATTACTTACTTGGTGGTGTCCTGAGGGTCTGAATGCTTGATGATCATGCCCTTATCAGGACTGAGTTGCTGCATATATCTGTTCAGTGGAGCAAGGGAGTACTAGGAGGTACCCAAGTGGATAAGTTGGGTTCCACATGTGTTCCTTCTTGCCCCCATTGTGTAAAAGCAGCCTCACCAGCTCCTGCCACTCAGAGTCAGTTACCCTTGTTAGCATGGTGATTTCTATTTTTGTCTGCTGGCTGGTCTCTGGACACGAGGAGTCCTGGTGGACAAGGCACCTTGGTGGCAGCTGTAGCTTATAATATAATGGAATTTTTGTTGATGACCTTGATAATAGTATAATTCTTTTGGCTTTCAGGAGCTCCATTTCTGCACAGCCCAGAGCTGTAGGATGGGAAGCACAAAATCCCCATTGGGTATTTGGGAGAGATGCTATATATGGTCACTCTTACTTCTACCTTCTGGTCCTCAAATCTTTGTATTTTTCTATTGGGGACACAACGCCATATTGAGGCCTCTAATTTAATACATGCCAAAGTGTGGCATTCCATACTTTGAGAGAATTGCCTCTGAACTGGTGCTGAAACTGAGCCTTTAAAGCTGTTCCAGCATTCTGTGAGGTTGGCTGCTTCTGGATGGTTTGGTATGTGATATAATTATTGGATTCTATAGTCATGGGCCCACTCTCATACCTCTTTCACCACAAAGTAGGTTACCTAATCTGATGCTATGCCATATGAAATCCATAAACCCTGAAATATTGGTGCTCACTGAAACTAAGCAGGTAACAATGGCAAATCCATACCCAGAATAGGCATCTATTCCTCTAAGAGGGAAGGACTGTTGGCCTTTCTAGAATGGAAGGGGTCAATGTAGTCAACATGTTCCAACTGGTCTATTGGTCTCCTCAAGTAATAGTGACATATTGTTGTCAAGAACTGTGAAAGAGCTGAGATTTTACTCTATTTACAAACTACATTAGCCTGCCATAGTTTCATAGATTTTGCCAGAAGACATGAGACTCCTGAATCAGAGAAAACAGGCCGTTTATTATGTACAGCAACAGCAGTAGTGAGAGTATCATCATCTTTGCTCCACCCCCATTTCCCAATAGGGGTTTGTGAAGAGGAATACACATGCAGTGAGTTGGACAGGACAGGAACCCCAACCTTAGGGAACCCAGATATTTTATAATGGGAAGTAGGTTTGTATCTTTTCCCCAGAAGGAGGTGCTATCACTATAGTACTGGATAGTAAACAAACCTGCCCCTTAACTCCAGGGGAAGACACGACCTCTGTCTTCCAAGTCTATTCACTACAAACATCCTTGAAAAGATAGTCCTGAACAAGAGTGGCCAGTGCCTCTGCTGGTAAAGCCTTCAAACATATGAGAAACACATGGAGACTTGTTTTCAGCAATCAGATGCACAGAGTTGGTCTCTGTTACTGAACAAGTTACATGCTCAGAAGCAGAAGTAGCTACATAGGGCTTGGTGAGAGTCCATGCGCTTGAGCCATCCATAACCTCCATCTATGCCACTGTGACCATTCCTTTAATATACCCTTTATGCTAAGTCTGAAGTTGCTGATAATGAGATTAGCTAATATCCATTGGCCAAGTAATTTTGTGTACTTAGTTATCCAGGACGTTTTCTGTGGTGCATGTTTTTTGATGGGCATTAAAATTGCTACAAAGTATTTATACTTTCTGTCCATTCCATATGTCCAGACATATACCTCTACGCCATACCTTCTTATTTCTGAACTTTTGGTCCTTTCCAATGTCCTGACCAGAAGTTCATCTGTCTGGTTACTGCCTAGGAACCTATACATAGTCTCACTTTTGGCCACTTCTCACACAAACTAGGCGAGCAGGTACACTCCTTGTTGATCTTCCCCTTGAGAAGATTTTCATCCAAAATATCTTTCAAGGCCACCCATGAATATGGTGGCCACATATTTTCCTTTTCCTCCTTCTTCTTCTTCTTCCTCTTCCTCCTCCTCCTCTTCTTCCCCCTCCTTCTCCTTCTCCTCCTCTGTAGTATAAAGGTTTACTTCATCTACCAGGAATCCCATAAGATTTATTATTTGTAGCTAGAATATTAAAATATAACTGTTTTAGTTTTTAGAGAAAGAGAATTTATACACATTTCACAAGGCAAAAGATGGCAAAACAAACAAGAAGAGAACAAAAGGAAACAGCAACCAAAAAAAAAACTGGGTTTTCCTGGTGGCGCAGTGGTTGAGAGTCCGCCTGCTGATGCAGGGGACACGGGTTCGTGCCCCGGTCCGGGAAGATCCCACATGCCACGGAGCGGCTGGGCCCGTGAGCCATGGCCGCTGAGCCTGCGCGTCCGGAG
Organism: Monodon monoceros; assembly: GCF_005190385.1. Classification (NCBI taxonomy): domain Eukaryota; kingdom Metazoa; phylum Chordata; class Mammalia; order Artiodactyla; family Monodontidae; genus Monodon; species Monodon monoceros. The sequence goes on along the minus strand of NW_021703767.1, from coordinate 116,835,719 downwards.
CCTGTGCTCCGCAACGGGAGAGGCCACAGAAGTGAGAGGCCCGCGCACCACAAAAAAAACAAAAACAAAAAACAAAACACCTTTGTTCTTTAAGCCACTTGAAAAAAGAAAAAAAGAACCTGAGTCTTTGCCTGGAAACACTACATACTCTTTTAAAATAGGTTAGAGCTTTAATGAAATTCAGTATTTGGTTAATTGATAGAAAATCTGGCATTTACTAAGACAGAGAATTTATATTGATAATTTTACTTTGGCTGCAGCAATGTGAATCCATACAACTGTACAATGAAGATGACTGTATGTCTAAAAAGAAGAACTTCTGGAGGAAGTAAGCAATGTCACTGTTTAACTACATAAGTTGTAACTGCGTTATTAGCTCTAATGTGTAGTACCACAGGGGAGCTAATGGCATGGTTTTGGAAAAGCTTTACAGATTCTGAAAAAGTAAATGACCTTCAGGACTCTCATTGAACACAAAGCTATTTCAGATTTCAGTCTTTGTGTACATACAGAAATTACTCTGCATTTCCTTAATTTATAATCTGTATGGGATTTTTTATATATTCTGAAATGTTAAATAAATATATGTTCTGGGACCAGACAATATAAACTTAAAATCTTAATCTTGGAAACCTATTTTTAAGTATCTTGCAGACTCTAGTTGGCTATATCAATCTGCTTTCCTAGGAAATTATTTAAAACTGTAGGCTTCAGGGTAAGCAAAGGACATATTTCATTAATAGAAATGATCTTCCTAACAGAGAACTTTGCAATTCATGCAGTAGTCACCTTCCTGGGCTTCTCTTCTTCAGTTCACACAGTCCTAGACAAAACAAACAGCATAGCATGTTAGTCCTCTGCTCAAAACTTTTCAATGGCTATGGATGTCCTTAGAATAAAGTCCAAAACTCTTACTATGGCTTTCAAAGCCTTACACATTCTGTTTCTTTCCTAGTTCCCAGACTCATCTCCCTCCCTCTCTATTATCTACTATTTTTAATGGGGAAAACAAAACTATCTATCAATCAGAAATGGTTGAATAAACTATGGTATATCCACACAGTGGAGTACTATGGAGTACTATGTAGCTATAAAATCTGTGTGTGTGTGTGTGTGTGTGTGTGTAAGTGCATATGTGTGTATATATGATATATATAACATAAATGTGTGTTTATATATAGAGACCTATTTATATCTATACATCTATTATCTCTATTTATCTATCAATCCATCTATCTGGATGCAGGAGCAGGCCATAAAAGAAAAAGATCAGATGACAGCTAGACTTCACTGAAAATCTTTGTTTCATAGATTTGACTTTTCAACTATTTATATATTTCAATAACTAAAAAACTAATTTAAATTTGAAAATGGAATCCGTAAAAGTCAAACTCAAAATGCAATAAATGAATCTGTGTATTTACCAGTGACATAACCACACGGAGGATAGAAAGGTCATTCCTTCCTGCTGATTTAGCTTCTATCTCCCAGAACATTTCAAACTTTTCTGCTGGATCCTTCTGAAAACAATTCATGTCCCACCATTTGGGGATCTCACCGGGTCATTGTAGCCTACAGGCAATGCATATGTGCTTCCCACGCCCATCATTCATGTGTCAAGATACTTCCTGATGGATTTTTAACATTAACACATCTCCAACTGAGAATTAGGCACCAGCTCCAGCACCCCATGAACTCTAGAAACCCAAGATCAAGTTCTCTAGCTGGCTGGGTTACATCCTTCCTACTTGTTTTGAAATGGGTAAGAAGTCCCTACCTCACAGGACTGGAAGATTGCCTGGCCCTCTGAAAATTCTCTCCAAAACTCTGTTTTCTTTGTCATCCTTGAATCATTCTCCTCACTACCTTTTACATACCCTTGTATGGGTGATGGGCTAAGGTGTCTATTTTTAGGTCATCACTTAGCAAGTTCAGCACAGATTCTCTGACGTCTCTTTTAAAATTGGGAAGAATTATCCTTTGTTTTCAGCTTTGGAGCTTCAACTGAATGAAAAAGTCCAGGTATGACAGGCATAATGGTTGAATAGCCCTGAACAAATTTCTATAAGAGTCACAGCCAACTAGACCATGGACCTTAGACAAACCATCACACAGCCAGCATTGGGCTACTCAGTTACCGTTAAAAATAAATACCTAATACAGTACCTCATGCTGAATGGTGATAAAGCCAAATGTTCCCTTTGTGAAGTACCAATGAGAGATAAATATAGATTTTAGCAGAATGACGTGGAGAATTTCCTCATTGCTTATGAAGCTCCCACACATACTACAGTCAATAAATAGAAAGAGATGATAAATGCCTGATCCTCTGTTGAAACATTATGGGAAATAAATGCATAATGTCTATAACATTAACAAAAAGTCAAGAAGTTGATGTAAAAGCATGTAAATTAGAGATACGAAATAAACTCCCCCAAAGAAAAAAAGAGGTAAAAAATTAAAGATGATTCTTGCTGGGGATTAGGAAGTGGGAGTGGGGGATTCTTTGATAATACAAAGAGAAAAAGAAGCAATTTAACTTGTAGTATAGGTTTCCTCCTTTCTCTCAAATCTATATAGTTTTTGTTTTTCTATCATGAAGTGCTAAACATTAGCATCTTCTTGCTCTTAAATATACATAAAGAAATAAACCTAAAATAATTGAGAAAAATAAAAACAGTCTATGAATCTGCTCTAAGTATAATCATAACTGTGTAATAAGGAGATATTTGGGTGAGAAATTTTAGTTAACTATTTATGAGCAAATATTATATGAAGAAATTGTTGATGCAATGAAGGAATAAAAAGGAAATTAAAAAAAAATATGACCAGTGCTCATTATGTGCAAATGTCTGAACCAGCTGGACCTCAAAATGATGCCCCTCCAAACTCAGGTTTACCTAGAGTAGGTTGTTTATTATCTTAAATACACTCGTAATGACTAACCTTGTTTGATGCAGTTTAGGGTGATGCACAAGAAAGTTTAACTAGAAAGGATAGTTAATATAACAGCTAAATATTTGGGGAAAAAGTTGCACACAAATAAATACATGATGCATGTATAGAGTAGAATTAAATATCTGTACTACTTTGAGAGTTAAATATTTTCTTCATGTCTATTCATCAAATTGGATGTATATTTTATCTGTCTCTATATTATAAAAGGATATGCTCAGGTGGCAACCTTTTATTGAGAAGAAGATCCTTCAAAGGAAAGTCCTTTTCTAAGCAAAAACTTATTAAAAGATATTGACTCAGTATTGAGATGGTAAATATCGGGTATGAATGGTAGTCAGTTTAAGCTAGATGGTGTTTTATTCAGTGGGGGAGTCGCGATTGCTGTTCAACTTCCAAACATCTGTGTATCCCTCAACACCCATTGTAGCTGCCATTCACTTTATCAAATTGTTTAAATCTAAGAGTAAAGCTTGAGAGGTCCAGGGCAATCATGAAAATCCCTCTCCTCTTCTAAGTGTCAGGAACTCAGGCATAAGCCAGCTAGTGCATTGCATTCCCCTGGTGACAGTGATTGGTTTAGGAATGGGCATGTAATAACATAAGGGGCCCAATTGGTCCAATAGAATGGAATTATGTTGTGCAGTTAGGAAAGAGGTGTTTTCTTTCTCTTCAGCTGGTCATGAACAAGGAAACATGTGGCTTTGATCTGTACTGGTGACCACCTTAAAACCAGGAGGTTGGAAGCTGGTTTAGGTTTAAGCTGTTGATGGCAGAATGGAGAGACTGAGAGAACAGGTCCTTAATAACATAATAGAAGAGAGAGACTTTTCAACCCTGGACTGCTGTTATGCAGGCCAACACATATCCTTTTTGTTTGGGTCACTATGAATTGGCTTGCAGGTTTCGTGTAGCCCAAATTATCCTAACTGGTCTGTAATTAGGTAAAAGATTGGTTGTCTAATAGTTGCCACAGAACAGTTAAATTAATTATTTTTTCTAGTTAAACTTTCTTGTGCATCACCCTAAACTGCATCAAACAAGGTTAGTCATTAAGAGTGCATTTAAGATAACAAACAGCCTACTCCAGGTAAACATGAGTATAGAGGAACATCATACAGTGTTTGAGGTCCAGCTGGTTCAGACATTTGTACATAATGAACACTGGTCATACATTTTTGAAAATTTCCTTTTATTCCTTCATTGCATCTACTATTTTGTCATATAATATTACCTCATAAATAATTAACTAAAGTTTCTTACCCAAATATTCCTTATTACACAGTCATGATTACACTTAGGGCAGATTCACAGACTGTTTTTATTTTTCCCAATTACTTTAGGTTTATTTATTTATGTAAATTTAAGAGCAAGATGATGCTAATGTTGAGCAGTTCATGATAGGGGAAAAAGCTATATAGATTATTTGAAAGAGAGGAGGAAACCTATACTGCAAGTTAAATTACTTCCTTTTTTCTCTGTGTTATCAAAGAATCACCCACTCCCACTTCCTAATCCCCAGTGAGAATTATCTTGAATTTTTTACCTCTTTTTTTCTTTTTGGGAATTTATCTTGTATCTCTAATTTACATGCTTTTACATCGACTTCTTGAATTTTGTTAACATTATAGACATTATGTGTTTATTTTCCATAATGGTTCATTTGAGGATCAGGTATTTTTCATCTCTTTGTATTCTCCGCTCTAGGATGTGTGGGAGCTCCATAAGCAATAAGGAAATTTTCCATGTAAGTCTGCTAAAATCTATATTCATTACATTAAAGTAAATATTTTTTATTTATTATTTATTTATTTTTGCTTTTTCATAGGATACACTGAAAAGAACACTAAATAGACATAATTTAAAAATTAAGGGGGGGAACTCTCAGAATAGCGCCACCGAGTGGTGAGAAGCACATGCTATGGAGACAAAAATTATTACATCTTTTGAGATTTCACAGCAATTTTATGAAATTTAAGAGGTAAGCGATAATTTTATTTTATAATGTAAATAACACAAAATAAAAATTATAATTTACTTAATCATAATTATGTGGCAATACATATATAATATTAGTAAGTGATGAGAATACCAATGTTTATATGTGTGTGCTTCTTACTGCCAACAAATACAATTTCCCCGTACAAAATTTTTATGTCCTTTCCCCATCTTCTCCCTACAACAGGTCAGCAACACAAAACCTTAGGAGGAGCTTCAAGGTGGTGGAAGAGTAAGATGTGGAGATCACCTTCCACCACAAATACAAATACATCAAAAGTACATCTACATGTGGAACAATGCCTACAGAACACCTACTGAATGCTGGCAAAAGACCTCAGACGTCCCAAAAGGCAAGAGACTCCCCACGTACCTGGGTAGGGCAAAAGAGAAAAGAAAAAATAGAGACAAAAGAATAGGGACGGGACCTGCACCACTGGGAGGGAGCTGTGAAGGAGGAAAGGTTTCCACACACTAGGAAGCCCCTTTGTGGGCGGAGACTGTGGGTGGTGGAGGGGGGAAGCTTCGGAGCCACGGAGGAGAGCACAGCCACAGGGGTGTGGGGGGCAAAGCGGCGAGGTTCCCACACAGAGGATTGGCGCCGACCAGCAGTCAGCAGCCCGAGAGGCTTGTCTGCTCACCCGCCGGGGCGGGTGGGGGCTGGGAGCTGAGGCTTGGGCTTCGGTCGGAGCGCAGGGAGAGGACTGAGGTTGGCTACGTGTACACAGCCTGAAGGGGGCTAGTGCGCCACACCTAGCCAGGAGGGATTCTGGGAAAACTCTGGAGCTGCCTAAGAGGCAAGAGACTTTTTCTTGCCTCTGTTTCCTGGTGCTGGAGGACAAGGGATTAAGAGTGCTGCTTAAAGGAGCCCCAGAGACGGGCATGAGACGCTAAGGCTGCTGCTGCCGCCACCAAGAAGCCTGTGTGCGAGCACAGGTCACTATCCACACCTCCCTTCCGGGGAGCCTGTGCAGCCCACCATTGCCAGGGTCCCGGGATCCAGGGACAACTTCCCCGGGAGAATGCATGGCGAGCCTCAGGCTGGTGCAACGTCACACCGGCCTCTGCTGCTGCAGGCTCGCCCCACATACTAATCAAATGATCAAAAATTAAATACAAAGAAAAAATATTAAAAGCAGCAAGGGAAAAACAACAAACAACATACAGGGGAATCCTCATAAGGTTAACAGCTGATCTTTCAGCAGAAACTCTACAAGCCAGAAGGGAGTGGCAGGACATATTTAAAGTGCTGAAAGGGAAAAACCTACAATCAAGATTACTCTATCCAGCAAGGATCTCATTCAGCTTTGATGGAGAAATTAAACCTTTACAGAGAAGCAAAAGCTAAGAGAATTCAGCACCACCAAACCAGCTTTACAACAAATGCTAAAGGAACTTCTCTAGGCAGGAAACACAAGAGAAGGAAAAGACCTACAGAAACAATCCCCAAACAGTTAAGAAAATTGTAATAGGAGCATACATATCAATAATTACCTTAAATGTAAATGGATTAAAGGCTCCCACCAAAAGACATAGACTGGCTGAATGGCTACAAAAACAAGACCCATATATATGCTGTCTACAAGAGACCCACTTCAGACCTAGAGACACATACAGCCTGAAAGTGAGGGGATGGAAAAAGATATTCCATGCAAATGGAAATCAAAAGAATGCTGGAGTAGCAATTCTCATATGAGACAAAATAAACTTTAATACAAAGACTATTACAAGAGACAAAGAAGGACACTGCGTAATGATCAAGGGATCAATCCAAGAAGAAGATATAAAAATTGTAAATATTTATGCACCCAACATAGGAGCACCTCAATACATAAGGCAGATACTAACAGCCATAAAAGGGGAAATCAACAGTAACACAATCATAGTAGGGGAATTTAACACCTCACTTTCACCAATGGACAGATCATCCAAAATGAAAATAAATAAGGAAACACAAGCTATAAATGATACATTAAACAAGATGAACTTAATTGATATTTATAGGACATTCCATCCCCAAACAACAGAATACACTTTCTTCTCAAGTGCTCAAGGAACATTCTCCAGGAGAGATCAGATCTAGGGTCACAAATGAAGCCTTGGTAAATTTAAGAAAACTGAAATCATATCAAATATCTTTTCTGACCCCAATGCTATGAGACTAGATATCAATTATAGGAAAAAATCTGTAAAATATAGAAACATATGGAGACTAAACAATACACCACTTAATAACCAAGAGATCAGTGAAGAAATCCAAGAGGAAATCAAAAAATACCTAGAAACAAATGACAATGAAAACACGGTGACCCAAAACCTATGGGATGCAACAAAAGCAGTTCTAAGAGGAAAGATTATAGCAATAAAACCCTACCTGAAGAAACAAGAAACATCTCAAATATACAATGTAACCTTACAGCTAAAGCACTTCGAGAAAGAAGAACAAAAAAACCCCATAGTTAGCAGAAGGAAAGATATCATAATGATCAAATCAAGAATAAAAAGAAATGAAGGAAATGATAGCAAAGCTCAATAAAACTAAAAGCTGGTTCTTTGAGAAGATAAACAAAATTGATAAACCATTAGCCAGACTTATCAAGAAAAAAAGGGGGAAGACTCAAATCAATAGAATTAGAAATGAAAAAGTGGAAGTAACAACTGATACTGCAGAAATACAAACGATCATGAGAGATTACTACACGCAACTATATGCCAATAAAATGGACAACCTGGAAGAAATGGACAAATTCTTAGAAATTCACAACCCTCCTAGACTGTACCAGGAAGAAATAGAAAATATGAACAGACCAATCACAAGCACTGAAATTGAAACTGTGATTAAAAATCTTCCAACAAACAAAAGCTCAGGACCAGATGGCTTCACAGGCGAATTCTATCAAACATTTAGAGAAGAGCTAACACCTATCCTTCTCAAACTCTTCCAAAATATAGCAGAGGGAGGAACACTCCCAAACTCATTCTATGCGGCCACCATCACCTTGATACCAAAACCAGACAAAGATGTCACAGAAGAGGAAAACTACAGACCAATATCACTGATGAACATATATGCAAAAATCCTCAACAAAATACTAACAAACAATCCCACAGCACATTAAAAGGATCATACACCATGATCAAGTGGGATTTATCCCAGGAATGCAAGGATTCTTCAATGTATGCAAATCAATCAATGTGATACACCATATTAACAAATTGAAGGATAAAAGCCATATGATCATCTCAATAGATGCAGAGAAAGCTTTTGACAAAATTCAACACCAATTTATGGTAAAAGCCCTCCAGAAAGTGGGCATAGAGGGAACTTTTCTCAACATAATAAAGGCCATATATGACAAACCCACAGCCAACATCATCGTCAATGGTGAAAAATTGAAACCATTTCCACTAAGATCAGCAACAAGGCAAGGTTGCCCACTCTCACCACGGTCATTCAACATAGTTTTGGAAGTTTTAGCCACAGCAATCAGAGAAGAAAAAGAAATAAAAGGAATGCAAATTGGAGAAGAAGTAAAGCTGTCCCTGTTTGCAGATAACATGATACTCTACATACAGAATCCTAAAGATGCTACCAGAAAACTACTAGAGCTAATCAATGAATTTGGTAAAGTAGCAGGATACAAAATTAATGCACATAAATCTCTAGCATTCCTATACACTAATGATGAAAAATCTGAAAATGAAATTAAGAAAACACTCCCATTTACCATTGCAACAAAAAGAATAAAATACCTAGGTATAAACCTACCTAAGGAGAAAAAAGACCTGTATGCAGAAAATTATAAGACACTGATCAAAGAAATTAAAGATGATACAAATACATGGAGAGATATACCATGTCTTGGATTGGAAGTATCAACATTGTGAAAATGACTACTACCCGAAGCAATCTACAGATTCAATGCAATCCCTATCAAACTACCACTGGCATTTTTCACAGAACTAGAAGAAAAATTTGCACAATTTGTATGGAAACACAAAAGACCCTGAATAGCCAAAGCAAACTTGAGAAAGAAAACAGAGCTAGAGGAGTCAGGCTCCTGGACTTCAGACTGTACTACAAAGATACAATAATCAAGACAGTGTAGTCCTGGCACAAAAACAGAAATATAGATCGATGGAACAGGATAGAAAGCCCAGAGATAAGTCCACACACATATGGTCACCTTATCTTTGATAAAGGAGGCAAGAATACACAGTGGAGAAAAGACAGCCTCTTCAATAAGTGGTGCTTGGAAAACTGGACAGCTACATGTAAAAGAATGAAATTAGAACACTCCCTAACACCATACACAAAAATAAACAAAATGGATTAAAGACCTAAATGTAAGGCCAGACACTATAAAACTCTTAGAGGAAAACATAGGCAGAACACTCTGTGACGAAAATCACAGTAAGATCCTTTTTGACCCACCTCCTAGAGAAATGGAAATAAAAACAAAAATAAACAAACAGGACATAATGAAACTTAAAAGCTTTTGCATAGCAAAAGATACCATAAACAATACGAAAAGACAACCCTCAGAATGGGAGAAAATATTTGCAAATGAAGCAACTGACAAAGGATTAATCTCCAAAATATACAAACAGCTCATGCAGCTCAATATCAAAAAAATAAACAACCCAATCCAAAAATGGGCAGAAGACCTTAATAGACATTTCTCCAAAGAAGATATACAGACTGCCAACAAACACATGAAAGAATGCTCAACATCATTAATCATTAGATTAATGCAAATCAAAACTACAATGAGATATCATCTCACACCAGTCAGAATGGCCATCATCAAAAAATCTACAAATGATAAATGCTAGAGAGGGTGTGGAGGAAAGGGAACCCTCTTGCACTGTTGGTGGGAATGTAAATTGATACAGCCACTATGGAGAACAGTATGGAGATTCCTTAAAAAACTAAAAATAGAACTTCCATACAACCCAGCAATCCCACTACTGGGCGTATACCCTGAGAAAAGCATAATTCAAGAAGAGTCATGTACCACAATGTTCCTTGCAGCTCTATTTACAATAGCCGGGAGATGGAAGCAACTTGAGTGTCCATCGACAAATGAATGGATAAAGAAGATGTGGCACATATATACAATGGAATATTACTCAGCCATAAAAAGAAAAAAAATGAGTTATTTGTAGTGAGGTGGATGGACCTAGATTCTGTCATACAGAGTGAAGTAAGTCAGAAAGACAAAAACAAGTACCATATGCTAACGCATATATATGGAATCTAAAAAAAAAAAAAAAGTCATGAAGAACCTAGGGGCAGGACAGGAATAAAGACAGACACAGACGTAGAGAATGGACTTGAGGACATGGGGAGGGGGAAGGGTAAGCTGGGACGAAGTGAGACAGTGGCATGCACATATATACACTACCAAACGTAAAATAGATAGCTAGTGGTAAGCAACTGCATAGCAGAGGGAGATCAGCTCGGTGCTTTGTGACCACCTAGAGCGGTGGGATAGGGAGGGTGGGAGGGAGACACAAGAGGGAAGAGATACGGTGATATATGTATATGTATAACTGATTCACTTTGTTATAAAGCATAAACTAACACCATTGTAAAGCACTTATACTCCAATAAAAACGTTAAAAACAAAACAAAACAAACATTAGCTTCCTTACAACATATTTGTCCTGCATGTAGATTTGTCCTGCATGTAGATTAAGATTTCTGATATTTCCACAAATCACTGATCTATGGAACAAGGCTGGCCAAGCATCCTAAAATTTTTGTTTGCCTACAAACTACCAGTAAATTACTAATAACACAAATTTTCCTCAAGACTTAAGTTTCTTTTTTGGAATACTTTGTAACATCAGTGGCAACCAAAAAATATACCATCATTTCACAAATATATATATGGTGGTGCTCTATAATGTTTGAGTCTCTGTACTATACTTGCTCCATCGGTTTCTCTGGGAGTACTGGTATTGGAATGTTGTGTAAAAGTAGGGTCATAGTCCACAGATGTTAATGAATAAAAAATTTTGTGAATAATTCTGTATGTTTTCTTTCCTCTTTGCTCTGTAATTTCAAATGTATGTGTGGGTTTATGTATTATAAATAGATATTTATGCATATGTATGTTTAATTGACTGTGACATTCACATATCCTAAGTTACATGTTATATGGCCAATCATAACTTTTTTTTTTTTGCGGTACGCTGGCCTCTCACTGCTGTGGCCTCTCCCGCCGCGGAGCACAGGCTCCAGACGCGCAGGCCCAGCGGCCATGGCCCATGGGCCCAGCCGCTCTGTGGCATGCGGGATCCTCCCGGACCGGGGCACGAACCCGCGTCCCCTGAATCGGCAGGTGGACTCCCAACCACTGCGCCACCAGGGAAGCCCCAATCATAACTTTTTAATGTCTAATTATTTCCCTGGAATGCATACTTGGAATGCATTACTAACATCCTCTTCACCCATTGTTAACTTGTCATGGAAATTGTAATTTAGTCTTAATTACATACTCTTTTACACCTATTGTTTTATAACTCACGTTTAAGTGATAAGATATAGATATTTTTTAAGCCAAAATGTTGCCAGTGGTCATTTTTTAAAAATGTAGCCGCTGGATTGCTCTTCCAACAACAGTGTTGAATTTGTAGAAGGACATTGCTGCATGCGGGATCTTTTAGTTGAGGCATGCGGGATCCTTTTTTAGTTGCGGCGTGCAGACTCTTATCAGAACTAAAAGATCCCGCATGCCCCAATTAAAGATCCTGCACGCCACAAGGAAGATCCTGCACGGGGCAACGAAGATCCCAGTGCAACCAAATAAATAAATAAATAAATAAAAACATTTTTTTAAAAGACATTGCTAATTTCCTGCCTTTGTAATTACTTAGGGTACCCATCTGTGAGAGGGTTGGAGCCCTACACACTGACCGTAGAATAATACAAGGATGGTAGTTAATTTCTAAGGGAATTGCATCTTTGATCAGGTCTACGTGCTCATGAATAGAGCGGTTATCACTCATTACTGTCTTATAGATGTGCGTGAATGACTAGTACACATATTAGGAGACTTCAGAAAACGGATTAACTTCCACTGTAGATAAACATGTGACCTGAAGGTATATACTTAGTAAAAAAGTATGTCACTTGCTTTTATCTTTGTCACAATTTAATCAAATATTACCTCTTGGTTCTTTTAAATGTTGTGGACTTAATTGTTTAATTGTCAATAATAAAGACAATTGAGATTCTCTTAGAAAACCCCTTCAGGCCCAGCTGTCAGGAGAACTGGAATGCCTTATTTCTCCACTCTAGGTATTTCCACTAAAGCATAATCGGATTTCTTCCAGCCCTAGGGTTGTTTGCAGTTTGGATGCCAGGAACATCTGTGGTGCCCAGAAGGCTTCTGTAGGGTTCTCCCACCAGGGTGGGTCGAGGGAGTAGTTGAGCAGGGGTGTAGATTTGGAATAGGTTCCGGAGACAGCCCTACTCTACAACAGGCTTCAATAAAACCTAACTGTTCCAAGGGGAAAAATTAACAAGTTCCTCACATATTGAAATTTAAATTTAATGGAATATTTTAAAAGGTTGAAATAAAGTATACATTGCATGTAAACCAGATTATACGTGGGAAATGACGTACTCGACCCCCAAATAAAATTAGTATCTGCATACTGGTAGAATGTTAGGTAATTCTTACTTTACTATAGAGAAAGTAAAGTAGCACTATAAAAGGAGTAAAGTGCTGTAAAGAAAGTGAGCCTTTATTTACTCTGAGTCCTTTCTTGAAATCCAGGGGATTTCCAGTGTCCAATGCTGGTTTATTTGCATTTATGTGGTGAAATGTTGCCACCATGTGGTCAGTTCATCTATCACACCTTCCTCTTCTGGGATAGCCTGTATTTGGGGCTATTTTTGTGTGATGCTTAAGTATTTGGGGGCAGGTATGGTGTCTGTCGGGGTCATTGTTTTAAAGAAATAAAGATAAAGCATATTAATTTAATATATACATGAAAATAAGTTTACTGTTATTGTCACACAATTAGATTTTAATTTGTATCTTCCGGAGCTCTTAGAATTTCCCTTTTGGTGGGCAGATTATTCAAGTTACAAATCTTAAGCTATTTGGAAATGTGCTCTTAAGAGTCTAGGAGATGTATTTATTTTTTAACGTTTGTTGCTGTTATAAATTCACCACAAGTTACCAAAATGTCCACTTATTTGTATATAATTTGGGAACATTTTCTAATGCATACCCCACTTTAAACAATAGGGGGCATTATGATGTCATGTTTTTGATTTTCTCTAGGAAGGCAAGTATTTTATTTCATAGTAAAAACCTTGGGTTTTCTTCCTGGGAAGAATACTTCCAAAGCATGTTTGTTTTATTTTGACAGTACTGGCAATGAATATAAGCCTCATTATATATCCTAATTGGATCTAATTTCTTAAGAGAAAATACTATATCAGTTTATCAGCATTCCAATATATGCCCACGATTCTAAGTTGGTACAAAAAGTCAAACCAACTTATATTTAATCCAGATATAATAGTTTTAAAACCTAACTTGGCTTGCTTCCTCATTAAACTGAGAAATGTTGCCATTTTCAAGTGTTTTTCAATCACTCTTTTTCATTATATGTTGCCATGAGTGCAAATATTTTTAAAGTTAAACTTAATTTAAGGTTAAAAATCATGAAACTATGTTTTTAGCATTATAAAGTTGGAAATCTTTAGATAACTAGCATGTAAATTGTTGAAACAAATAATAATTTCAAAGTTACTGATTTTCCAAAGTTATTTAAAGAGTTCTCAGTGTATGGCATTTGAGTATTTTATCTTTTCAAGGTTTACGTGAGATTTAAGTTTCAGACCTAATATAGCGTGAAACAGGAATTAGTAGTTTAAATATGCAAGTTCAAAATTTGAAGGTTTTGTATGGAAGAAAATATGTATTTTAATGGAAGCCTCTTTTTCATGTTTCTTCAAGCAAATATAAGGAAACTGAGGATAAGAGAACTTCCAGGACCACAATTTCTGTCTCCAACATATTATAACAATTGTCAACGCTTTCTTTTAAGTTTTATATACATACACACACACAAGTATTACATTACTACATTCTCTTCATAAAAAAACTAAAATATTAAATTGTAGTCTAAGGTCAACTTTATGCTTCCCAAGCTCAGTGCTTTTCATTAGATAAAGGTAATCATCATTGTGAATTCGTAGTATATACTGAATTTTTAATGATTCAGGTAAAAGTGACTATATCTTTTTTTGCTTATTTCTAGGCATTAGGTGTCATATTTAACAGATAATTTTTCTATCCATTTGTTAAATTTCATGCTGGCAGTTTGAATCAGCCATGGTGGGAATATTTACACCATGGAAATCAGTTAACTCTACAAATCTGGGTGGGTTTTTTGTTTTGCCCAGAGTTTTTTTCCAATAGACCAGTGGTATTTCTTACCTGGGACCGCTATTGGCATTTTGGGTAGAACAAGTCTTCTTGTACAAGGTTTTCTTGAACATTTTACCCCTTGCACATTTTACCCCATATGAGCACTTTAAGGACACTGCCAGGCTGAAAACGAAGCCAACACAGAAATGTAGAGCCAAGAAGTAGAGAGAGATTGACTCCTAAAACCAGATCCTCTTCTGGACTTTTTTATTTCTTTAAGCAGTAGAGACTTTTTGCCTCAAGCCTGTTTGGGTTAAGACTTTCTGTTATTTTTAAAACAAAAATTCTTTATGGTACACAGAGGTTATGGCGCTAATAAAGGCAGGAGATATTTGAGGGCTGGGATTTAGGCAGCGGCAGAGCTTCAAATCTAAGACACATTGCAGTGAACATGGCCCTGTTTTGACTTAGTGAATACAAGGAGCAGAGATAGGAAAAAAGTTAAGAATATCAAAAACAGCCTGATCATTAACTGATCGTGTTACATGATTAATACAGGTTTTATTAGTGTGTGATATTGAACTTGTTTTGAAATTTATTCTTTTCTAATGCTATTCTAAGTTCAAGTCTTCAATAACCTGATTGTCAGCATTTAAAAGAGACTCATTAGTTTGCTGTGTGACCTTCTAGTTAGTCTTTATTTAAAACGCTAGTGTATATATAATTATGTTGTGCACCTGAAACTATTATAATGTTATGTGTCAATTATACCTCATTTAAAAAAAACTTGCAATGAGATGTTTCTAACTATCCTCTTGCTCACTGCATTCAGCACAGTTGAATTTGAGTGAATGCAAGCAACATACATTCTGTAATGCATGAAGTGTTTAACAAGACTTGTGATAAAGATGTTTCTAACAAGCTGAATTTTCTTTTTAACGCTAGTGTATAATTAGTGAGATTAGGAATGATGATATATATTTTAGTCTCTAAACTAGTAATAGATTGGCAGCAATTAATATTTATGCAAGTGTTACAGTCTTATCTGATTGGCTTTATATGTTCAACCAACCACCCAGCTCTGCTCCTCTTATAAAAGAGATCCATAAATTCATGGTTCAGTCATTATGTGCAATATTGCTGATTAGCTCTGAGTCAAGTGAAAGCATTTATCTTTTTAGCCAAGACGCCTTCTTATATCCATAAACGAAGTGTCATGTTTTTATTTTTGGTAAGTCACTTTATTTTTTGATATCCTGAGTTTCAATTAAATTTCCATTCCTCAGTGATCTTGAAATATTTCAAGTTTTAAAGGTTTATTAATCTCTAGATTTTTAATATCCAGTTTTAAAACTATAACAGTGACATGAAAAATATTTAATAACTGTGCTTTGGTTTTTACTTTGGTTATCTAATTTACTTATGATACTAAAAGATTATTCCAAAATGTTTGATCTTCCTCACCTCCCTCCTTGATAGGCTCCAACCCAGGTGATCACTGGGAAAAAGATAGGCAAAGTTGAAAAAAAAATTTTTAACAAACGTTAACTGGAATAATATAAGCTTTCTTATTATGATAGAAATTTCTCAGAAGGCCCAAGAAATGATATTGAAAAAAAAAAAGTCCCCAATAATGTTATACTAGTTATATTCAACTCAGATACAAGTGATTGAACAAGTAGAGATAGTTTAGAGCTCTTGACACCAACAAAAACATCACCTAGTGGAAGAAAGATAGGTCTTTCTAATTGTATAATGGTGGAAGGATACTTGCATAATTACAGGGCTACAGTGACAGCTGCTGACTATGGCCGCTATCATGCGCTGCAGGCGGTAATTTACCCATGTGCTTCCCATTCATTTGAATGGAAAACAGTAGGGGGTGGCCCTTATGAATCCCAGATAATTGCAGACATTTTAAGCAACTATCATTGAAGATTTCTCATTTTAATATTGTGTAAAAATATGGCTTATTTTTTTTTATACTGGACGTTTCTACTCAATAGAACCTTTGAGGTACTATGACTAAAGTTTTTGTGTCCTTTCTCTCTGAAATTATTACTTTATTCTTTTTATATTCCAAATATGACTATATTTGAAAGGTAGCAACAATAGAAACAAAATCTCATTGGGTAAGATGTGGGTGTAATGAAAATATTGGATAAAATCTTGTCATTAACATTTCTGAATGTGGTAGAAAGCACAGTAGCATAAAAAAGCTAGATATCAAATATACTTTGAGTTCAGAAGGCTCGTATTTCATAAAATTGCCTTTATAGTCATTTTACTTGCAAATATTTTTGAAAGGCATTTAGTATCCACTTACAAGGAAGTTCCTGGCTCACTAATCTCAACCATCCAGAAAACACCTGAGGGCCAGGAAATAAAATGGTTTCTGTACAACTGAAGCTGCTGGCTAAAGACTTCAAGGTCAAAGCCTTATATGTTCCTCAAGAGGGTCCCTCCACTTTTGATCAGAAGCTCCTTTCTTTTACTTAGCACACTATTCTTACAAACAAACAAACAAAACATGCAAACTAACGGCTTTATGTCCTAATATAGAGGCAATTAGAAATATCAAAGGAGAAAAGACTAGACAGGAGATGAAAGGTTTATGTTGATCACTTATGGACTCAACCCACATTTAATCTGTTTTCTATAGGCTTTCTTTATCTCTAGGGTTGGAATTAATCACCTCCTCCTCTGGGCTTCAAGAAGAGTTTTTAAAAAATAATTTGACATCATGGTCAGGGTTGGTGTGAAAAAGGTCTAATAACTGGTACAGACACCGACCAAGTGCAGCAGTGAGGGCTTGGAGCTCATCTGGGCTGGCCATTAACCCTTTAGTTTCTGGATCTCGGGGAATTACAGGGTGTCCCAGAGCCCTGGCTGATGGGGTGACTGGGACACACTCAGGGAACAATGGCTGTGGTTATTTTCCAGGCAGTAGGGAAGTATGTATTACTTCAAAAACAACCAATAAGGACATATGGGTGCAGGGTCTATTTCTTATTCATCTTAACATCCCCAGCTGGCAGAGAATGGAAGATGTTAGTAATTCAAATAAGTAGCCTTTGGATTTAATGTGTTTTGGGTTTGTTTTTTTTTGACCAGAAAATTTAGCAACAATTTAGATACATATCAACGTGTATTTTACTTAAAGTTCTGTCCCTACAATTTCCCTAAAGTAGGAGGCAGCAAATGTTTATCACATACATAGAGTAGAGAGAAGAGGGCATTATAGCCAGAGGACTTGGCTTGGCCGAGTAAACTTTGGATTGCAAATCCCATTTACTAGGCACTTGTTCTTGCAATTAAACAGAGATGCCAAAAAGATGGAAGTGAGCTGATAAAAGTAAAAAAAAAAATAAAACCACATTATTTTAACAGGTGTGGTGTCTTGTTAGGAATTAAATAAAGCAAGGACATTTGGGGATGTTTGGGTTTTATTCTTTGCTCTTCAGATAATGCTCATTTTTTCTTTTAGTGAAAATTCAGTTTTCTTTTCACTTACCTCTTGTCTTCCTGCCTATTGGTGTCCTGTCTAGCAGAAGAGGTAGATGAAAATATGTGAAAGAAATTAGGATTTGAGTAAGAAAAAATTCCAGTTACAACAAAGCCTATAGAATACCAAAAGTTATCTGTTTATTTTTACCTATACTTTTATGGTTAGTACAAATAATAGCTCGCAAATTATAACGGGTCATATGTAATATCATTCTACAAGGATTTTTTTGCATAATTTTGCAAGTAGCTGAATTATACCATAAGGCATGTTTTAGACACTTAGAGTTGAGGGTGAGATGGATATACTGAACATTTACGTTTTAATTATAGTCATGGTAGATAAGTCTTTTCACTGTATATTACATTAAGTTAATGAACTTGGTGAACAGAACTTGAACAAATCATCAGTTTCACTCCGATTCATTATAAACTGTAGGGCTCATCAATGTGGATTTCTATTCCACTTTATTTAAAAGAAGGGCAAACAAAACTTACTTCTGCTCTCAGCGCACCTTGTTTCATCATGTAAGTGGTCATCTCTAAGTTTCAAACTATAGCGAGCATGCAATTTGGCATTTTACTGTTTTCATTCCTAATCTAATTCAGACCTGATTGCCCTTTAGGAAATTATGAAAGGTTTGTTCCCTCCCTCTCTCCCTCCTTCTTTCCTTTTCTTCTCTCTCTCCCCCTTTCTTTCTTCCTATAGCTTTGTTGAGTGATAATTGACAGACGATAAATTGCATATATTTAATGTGTACAATTTGATATTTTGACATATATATGTGTATATATGTGTGTGTGTGTGTATATATATATATATATATCCCATGAAACTATCAGCAAATCAAGATAGTAAACATATCCATCACCCCACAAAATTTTCTTGTATCCCTTTGTAATCCTTCCCTCACATGCTTCCCCACGCCCCATCCCCAAACAACCACTATTACGAAAGTTTTCTCATTTCAGTAGTTTAGTATCGTAGATTCTCATTTTTATTCAGAAATTTGAATATCTGTTTTCACATGTTTAGCGTGCAGGTGGATTGGCTTTATACCATAAACAGAACAGCGTGAATACACTTCAACCAAACTCATGTAAGCTAAACAAGGTCAAAAGTAAAAAACTAAGTATGCTCCTTTCATCATGGTAGTGGTCGTCCTATAACTACAGAAAACGAGTGATTTACATTGAATGTCTTTAAGGAACACCTCAGAAATACAGATTCTGGCACATTGTATTTTCCCAAGTTAAATGGGCTATTCAGAAAAACAGCATTTCCAGTCTTACAGTCAAACATGTAGATCAGGACATAATGGATAAAAAAGCTAAAGTAATATTGACCCTCTGAAATCTGCATCTAGAATTTGTTGTTACTAAATATTAAAGAATTCCCTTTAGGTGGTATGAACTACCCTTTACTTTCTAAACATTCTTTTTTTTTTTTTTTTTTCCTCTCATTTCCCTTACTCTGATTTTGGCCAAAAGGTGAAAAAGGAGTCATGGATGGTGTGTGTTATAGTCACTGTTCTAAACATTGCCTGCTGTCTAGAGAAGAGACAAAGGCCTGGGCAGCCTGTGTCTGTCTGAGGCATGGAAGTAAGAATAAAGGCTTGTGTGTGCCTGTGTGTGTATGTGTTTGTAAAGAATTATAATTAGAATACAATTAAAAATAGAATTTCATTGCTGGTAGTCTTCTGTTTCTATATCTGTAAGCTAAGAATAATAGTGACAAAGTTATGTTAAGGGCAGAAGACATGGGTAGAACAAACCTGGTGCATAGATACATAGAACAAACCTGGTGCAACTCAAAGAAGGTTAGTCGTTATTATTAGTTAAAAACTTTTCTATTGTAACGCTTTTTGAATCAAAAAGATATGTACACATATCTCCCATGCCCAATCTACTTGCCCTTTAGAAAATGGTTATTGATTTTTTGAACTCTGGGAGCTATAGCCGTATCTGGTCAAGAAAAGCTCCTGGCTTGGCAGGCTATTGAGTTAGCTGCTTGGCAACAGCCAGGAGAGGGTCACTTCTGATTAGAACTGACATCTAAGACTCTGTAAAATGAGTTCCTCCTTAGCCTGCTCATGTTCTCCACTTTATTGTTTATAGTATTGCAAACCCTGTTACTGAAAATAGAACGGACACGACATTTACTTTCTGCTAATACAATTAAGAATAGTTAAAAGTTCAGGCACTACTAATTCCCTTATAAAGTGTCCTCAGTGCTGATACAGCTAAAAGGATTTAAAATGATGTTAATCCCACATGGTGTGGGGACAGCTGACTGGTCCTTGAATCGTTTTTTCTCTTTCATGAGGAGATAAGTACAGAGATTGAGAGTGTCAGGACAGGCAAGTGCATGATTTAGCATTTGACAAAAGTGTTGGCGATGGTGGGGATTGAGAGGAACCCCTGGTCCTTCACTACAGTAATTCATAGCGCACTGATTTTAGATGAAATTTTGTGCATAAGTGGGTAACAATTTATGTGGTCTGACTTGTGGAGGACTGGGCTGTCCCCAAATCTCTCCCCAAGACCTGTCATGAAATCTGATTTTATAATAAACGTTTCATTTGTTAGGATCATAGAATTAAGGATCAGAGTTTAAGATCCTTTTATAATATTTCTGAGAAGAGAGGTGGAAACTGACATTAACTGAACAACTACTACCTGAGTTATTTTCACATTTATTATTATAATTTTGATAAATGCAGGCCTAATGTCCTAAAAGAGTTTAGTTTCCATAAGGCCACTCAGAGGTATGGTGAGTATATGTTAGCAGAGAACAGAAAGGTCCTGTGTGTCGGGGGGGGTGTGTGTGAGGAGGAAGGGAATTCAAAATCAAAATTTGAGTAGCTTCCTGGTTTAGCCTTTTATGTAACTCCTCAGAGGCTCTGTTTATGTGAGCATTTTGAGGTCACGTGGGATAGAGTAACTTTGGATATATTCTTGCCGATACTGCGTGTCCACCAGCCCAGTGGAGAAAGTGAGAATTGAAGTGAGGCTGTGCATCTAACCTGATGCTTATGTAGAGGGAGGAGAGCCTTCTCCCCCATTGATCTTTACCAGACATTCATTCTGTAAAGGTTCCCATCACGGTTTACTCTGCGATGTTCCCATTCCCTGGAAGTTTTACAGAGTGAGTTCCGTGTGGAAATGTACTGAGATACCAGAATAGCAAAGGAAGTCATGTATTCTGGACCAGCTATTTTAGTTCAAATATTACATCTTTCCTATTTGCTCTTGAGAATGTTTTCTTGATGTTTCAGGCAGAATTTCAAGATGAATAGAGAAAACAAACAAACCCTCAAGTTTCTCTAAACAAGTGTCTCTCCTACTAGGATTTTAAAATATTTTTGCTTTCCTTCTTGTCTATTTTATAGAGTTTCTAGCTAGGTCAGAAAAATTCTTTTAAACTTTCTTTCCCATTGACTTGTTTTTTTTTTTTTTTACATCTTTACTGGAGTATAATTGCTTTACAATGGTGTGTTAGTTTCTGCTTTATAACAAAGTGAATCAGTTATACATATACCTATGTTCCCATATCTCTTCCCTCTTGCGTTCCCATTGACTTGTGATTACAATATTCCCTAATGTGTTGGCTTTGCTAGAATTTTAAAAAATAATTTAATATTGAATGCTGACAGAATCTCCGTACAAAGGTCAAGGCATCTGACCCTGAGGGTCAGAATGAAGGTTAACTGGTCCTGAGTTCTGAGATGGAAGCTAGGAGAGGGCATCAAGTACACCATGAGCTGAGATGTTCAATGACCAGCACGCGCCAAGTGGCATATTCTCAGTATGGGGGCTGAATGCTCTGTTCATTCTCTTCTAATTAACATAGAATTAAAATAAAATTTCATGCTCAATTTGGAAAAGTGCCCTTTAACTGAAGACTTTTTCTCTTGAAGAAAAATTTATTAAAAGATAGTAATTTACTGGATTGCATAAGGCATAACAGCTTTTTAAAAATTGCTTTCTCATGAAAGTAGTTTGAACCCAGTACTGATATTTGTGCAAGTGCCTCATAAGCGCATTACCATTTGGAAATGAAGAAACAAGCACTCTATGGAATATAAGCCTTTCGGTCATGGACTCAGGGGCCATATATAACACTAAAGTAAAGAAATTGAAACCGTTTGCATTAACTTGAGATAGAATTTTCTCTAGTTAAAACGCTAATAAGCTTTAATGACACAAAGTAACTTAAGAAAGGAAAGTGAGTTCAGAATTAAAATGAAAAGATAATTTTTAAAATTCTGATAAATATTAGTCCCCAAAATTTTTTTGCTTTAAGTTCTTGAACTCAGATGCTATTTGCTTGACTTCCATTTTAATCCTTTCTATTTCTCTTTGAGATATACATATATAAAATGTGTTGACCCCTTACTATGCAGATACTAGGCTAAAATAAAATAGCATGCATTCTCATTTAATCCTCACAATATTCCTGTGAGGTACTGGAGAGATTATCTTCTCATTTTACTGGATGAAGGATTTTTTTCTTTTCTTTTTTAAAAATTTTTATTGGGGAATAGTTGATTTACAATGTTGTATGAATTTCAGGTGTACAGCAAAGTGAATCTGTTGTACATATATATATATATATATATATCTCCACTCTTTTTTAGATTATTTTCCCATATAGGCCATCACAGAGCATTGAGTAGAGTTCCCTGTGCTATACAGGAGGTCCTTATTAGTTATCCATTTTATATATAGTAGTGTGTATGTGTCAGTCCCAATTTCCCAATTTATCCCTCCCCCTCGCTTATCCCCTGGTAACCATAAGTTTATTTTCTATATCTGCCACTCTATTTCTGTTTTGTAGATAAGTTCATTTGTACCCTCTCTTTTAGATTCTACATATAAGCGATATCATATGATATTTGTCTTTCTCTTTCTGACTCCACTCCACTCAATATGACAATGTCTAGGTCCATCCATGTTGCTGGCAAATGGCATTATTTCATTCTTTTTGATGGCTGAGTAATATTCCATTGTGTATATATGTACCACACCTTCTTTATCCATTCCTCTGTTGATAAACATTTAGGTTGCTTCCATGTCCTGGCTATTGTAAATAGTGCTGCAATGAACACTGGGGTGCATGTATCTTTTCAAATTATGGTTTTCTCAAGGTATATGCCCAGTGGATGAAACATTTTAAGCATGATATTCTGATTACCTCCACCAATGAGGAACAAAAAGTTCAAATTGTCATATCTAAATCTATCATTGACCTATCACCTCTCTCACTGTACATTTGGCATCAGATATGTAAATGTAGTGTGGCTGGTTGGGGTTAGTGCACAGCTGACCCGTATCCCCATTCCCTGCCATTAGCTGTGACCAATAACTGAGTTCTGGTGGAGGGAATATGAGGGTACCGAGGGCCTCCATTTCTAGGATAAGGCTTTTAAGAAGTGGGTGTACCCACTCCATGTTGTTTGTCCACTTTTCTCAACAGGGTAACGATTACAAGACCTTTGGAGATAGTGGAGCTACAAGATAGAAGAAGCCTTTGTTGCTAAGGGGGTAATTTGCCCACAGACCAGGAACTCCTGAAGTGGGTGATTCCAAGACTAGAAATACACTTCCTATTGTGTTTGAGCTATTGTACGATTTTAAATGTATTTGTTAAAGAAGCTAGTATTATATTAATGCATGCTTATTTTTACTGTTTCCTTGCTTCCTTTCCCCAAATTTCATAACATATTTTGTTAGGAACACTTAACTCTCTTCCTGTTGATGTAACATAGAAGGTATAGGTTTTTATTTGCTATTATAGTAGCTGTCAATCTCATTATCTTCCTTCTACTAACACTTCCATAATTTTTGGCACATGCTGCATATACTGATTATGAAATAACGCTAATTTATGGTTATCACTGTCTTAAAAAAAGAGATGAAAAGGTTATTTCTTAATCATTTTGTTATAAGGTTGCTGAGAACTTTTTCAAGTGCATATCATTAAAAATGCAAAATGAAGAATCAGGCCAAGACATAATATATTGTAAAAATACTGTATGTGTATGTGGTTAGTCTACTAAGTTGTTTAGAGAAAATGTGGTGACTTTCAACAGTTCCCAGCTGTGAAAAAAATCATGCATGTGAGGAGAGAAAGCTTGGGGGGGGTGTTATTCTTTAAGTGACACTAGCTGTATGACCTTGACCAAGTTATTTACTTTCAGTGGAACTTGGCTTCAAATATATAATGACAACTGATAACATTTATTGTTGTCTCTGTATCCAAAAATGGCCTAGGTGCTCTCCACCTATTAATTCATTTAATCTTCACTACAATTCAATGATATAATGCTACCTCTGTCCCATTTTACAAAAGGGAAACAGAAGAACAATATATTAGAGTTGTTTGATGAAAGCCACTCAGCTAATTGGTAGCAAATTTGAGATCGGAACTATCAGTCTATCAGTCTGGTTCCAGAGTAAACACTATTAACAAGTTGACTAGTGGTTTTCAAATTGCAGTGCATCAAAATCACCTGAAGAGCTGTTAAAACACAAATTGCTAGGTCCCACCCCCAGAGTTTCTGAGGCAGTAAGTCTGGGGTAGTGCCTGAGAATTTGCATTTCTAACCAATTCCCAAGTGATGCTGATGCTGCTGGCCTGGGGACCACGTGATGAGAAGCACTGTGGTACATTATACTGAATTCCTTCTTCAGAATTTTGATCAGCTGTGATTTTATTCTATAAGAGTGTTCATTAAAATTAATTAAATCACATTATAAGAAAATGTTTTCAATAATATTTCATATTTGTAAAACAGTTTAAGTTCTATCAAAATGAATCTTTTTATCTTTTTCTTTTAGATTCTTGAAACATTCTGAATGAATTATAAATGAAAGAATTGTCTTATTTGAGACAAAAGTTACAGTAATTATGTGATAATTCATTTTCTTAGATGATTACCATTATTTGAATCACACTAGCATTTTTTCATTTTATGTTCCTCTTTGGAAATACTTTAATTCCATTTTATATGCTAATTTATGTGGTTGGATTTTAATACTTCCCACCTTTTTCCTATTTTTTAAAGTTTTCTTGGGGGAAAAAAATCACTTTTTTTCCCACAGTTTATTCTGCATAGCTCTCTGACAAGAAATTCTATTTGTAGTCTTTGAATTATATTTTGAATATTGTGTTTAATTTTCCTTGGACATTCATTATAAAATCAAAGATATACTTTTGGATCATTTGAAAGGACATAGAAAATAGAGATAGAAAGCAATACCACAAATGTGTGAGAAAAAATATGGAAATATAAATTAAGAGAATCTATAGAGTATAGAGGATAAATATTCTAAAAATACAAGTTTATTATAAATTTTAAAACTCTGTGTCCTGTATAGATACATGTCAATTTATCTGTGTCATGTATATATACATGTCACATCTACCTATCTACACATATAATACACACACATATACAATGATTTAGTGTACAACATGCTTTCATGTGTTCACGCTGTCATATAAAGTATAGAACATCTTATGTTAAGGATATTTTTCATAAATTCCATAATAAGTTTTACTTTCAACTAATAAATTTTGATCCATATGGACTTAGAGTATAAGTAAAATAAATAGCTCTGAATAGAAATTGATGAAATCAGGACAATCAGGCCTGTTGATATTTCTGATGTTAAGGGCTTCTGCCTAAAGGATCCAGGAAGAATGTCTTCCTCAGGATTGTTTGCCTTCTAAGCATCTGGGGCTTTGGAATCATGAGCCAGGAGACAGATTCTGAAATAGGAGAAGGATGTGGATTGGAATGGTCAAGTAAGAAAAAAGAATTAAAAAGTAAAATAAGTGAAGAGAACATGTCCTAATTAAAACCACTTTTCTATCTTTTAGAAGCCCCAAAATGCACAGAGATGAAAGCAAGTCTGCTTGTTTTATTAGTTGCCTAACCAATCAATAGCATCCTGGAAGAAACAACTGTATAAACATGAAGCCTCCAGCAAACGCTTTGTAGAGCCACCTGCACTCTGATCGAAACTGAACCGGAGTGACATTTCAAACATTCTCATGAGAAGTTTCCTACTTTCTCAGGATACAGCACTCCACGTTGCCCACGAGATTACTGGAATATATTCCACAGAATTTTCTTACTCCAGTATGTGCAGTACAGTATTTCCAGACCAGAGCTGGAAAATGTATTCATCCTTGATATGGAACATCTAACGTTCAGAAATAACGCTGTACTATTATTTCAAAAGAATATTTAAGGAATTACAATCTGTTCCTGATAATTACTATTGCATGTGTTCCTGGTCAGTATTATTTCTTTATTTCTTTCCAATCAGAATAGTGACTAACAAAATTGTGTTTTGTTCAAAAGTTTATCTTCTAGTGTACTATCAGAGTCATGCTAAATCGGTCTTTGTATGAACCCAAATCAAAATGTGCTTAAAAAAATTAATCCAAAATTCTAAATAGAGTTTTTCTTTTGAATAAATCAAAGACATTATCTACTTGATATTGCCAAATAGCGTAGTGTAATTAGAACTTTTAGTTAAAATTTATTTATACTTTAAAAAATAAAGATAGCTAACAATGAACAAACACTTTCTCTTTGCTCAGTATTGTGGTAAGATTTTATTCATTGGCTGACAGTGTTTACAACAACAATGTGAGGAATGTATTATCATCACTTCATGAGAAAGCTAAAAGTTAGAAAAATTAAGCAACTTTTCTCAAATCCTACAACCAGTAAGTGTCCGAGCTAGAATTTCAACCCAGTTGTCACTGAACTATAGCGTGAGTTTGAAGAGGAATTTTCTTCTCACTCACTGTTATTCTCAATAACTACACAGTCAGTTAAGTTGATGGCCTATTTACTGAACTTGGCTTTTTTGCATAAGATGAATTGTGCGGTAATTGTCTATCTGTAGTAATAAAAAAAATTCCACATCAGTTAATTAAAATAAAAGCCACAAGTAAAATATATGGTTATAATTGCATAAATTTAAGTTTTTTCATCCCCTTATATAGACTTCCATATGAGGCCTCTAAGATTTTGTCAGATACAAAATAAAATACCTCAATTTGAAAATACATTTTAGTTGTTATCTTAATAGTACTAATTATAGTTTTACTTGTATATTAATGAAGTGCTTGTACATTAATGAAAATAATTATTCATTTGCACTTGGTGTCAGATATTAATTCATTGATTATTAAATCAATTCATCATCATTACTGGATTATCAGTTTATTAGCTCATTTACAGGCATAGGGGATTATCATACCATGATAAACATGATAGATACAGACCTTTCTTTTATAGAGTTTACATTCTAGCAGAGGACACACACACAAAAGCAACCAACTATAGAAATAATCATTTAATTATAATTCATTGTCAACAAGTAGAAGTGAGAGTGCATAGGGAATACTGAACCCCTGTACCTGACTTAGAGTGGAGGAGGGGTCTGGAAAGCTTCTCTGAGGGAGTATATCAAGCTAAAATACAGATGACAATGAGAAATTTTTTGGTAAGTGGAGAAGGATATGAGAGAGCAGAAAAAGTTTCACCGTATTTAATTCTCTTCACAAACATATACATTTATTATTACCATCATGGAAGGATCACGTTTTGTGGGAGAGACATGAAGCTTATAAAATTGGGGGGAGGGGACTCTTAAGAAGAAGCCAAAGTATCTAATTTTTATAATATTTTGCAGGAATAAAAGTTTATGAACACACTGTGAGGGCCCTCACCAGGGCTTCCAAGGGAGTCCATCAGTGAGGGGTCCTGAAGCTTAAGCCTGATTGCCTTATGGTAAGTTTGCCTCAGGTGATCGTCTTCATTTTACAGATGACGTAGCTTAAGACAGTAAGTGAGGAAATCACTGTATTCAAATACAGGTCTTTCTGATTCCAGAATCAATGTTTCTAACAACTCTATTATACTTTGTCAGACACTTCATTATCAAAACCAGAAATTATGTGAGAAACTTAGGCATAGCAGTGGCCATATTTTATTTACTTTTATGTTCACCTCAGGAGAGCTCAAACAACTGAAATGAAATACATGTGTTAAACTCAATAACTTTTTTAAAGTTTGTGTCATAAAATACAACAAATTTTTATCTATGAGTAAGTGAGAAGCAGAACAAAAGGGCTTAGGGTGAGGGACACATGGGGGAAGGAATGAGAATTCAAGGAGGCTTCTGGAGAGAAGAATCCTGACAGATGAACATGCCCCAGGGCAGCACAGATCCTTTGAATTCACAGAAACCGAGAAACACCTTCCTTCGTCTTTAACAATTCTTTGGTAATGTGGATCCAGGAAGAATGGCTAGAAAATTCCCCTACTTATCTTTTTTTGGGAAGCTAGTGATGATTAGAAAGAAGACAGATCGTGGACCATGTGTAAACACAGTTCCCCATGATCAGTCTACCTTAAAAAGCCTAAATAGGAATCATCTCATAGTTACATGTATTATAGGTAGTGATATACCCGAGTTACACAAGGGGACTTCAGGAAATTTCTTTAGACATTAATATGGTCTACTTTTCACTTTTTCCATCCAGTCCCCAATTCTCTTTACCTTTTTGCTGATGACTGAAAGTCTTTTAACTAGTGGCAAAATTTTCATCCCACTGAGAGAAAAGGCTCAAAAGGTAAAAGGTAGAATGCTATCTCATGAAATGTTTTAGCTGAAACTCATTTAGCTTAACCAGAAATATAGTTGATTCTTTCTGGATTTAATGAACACAGAAGAATGTTTCAGAGAAGGGGACCAAAGTTGGCCGACCCTGAAGCTTGAGGCAAGACAGACTCAGAAAGGTAGATGAGATATAAACAAATCTCCCATTCCTTGATCTACAGTTGCACCTGCAGTTTTCCATGTTAACTCATACATGTGTGATCACGACAAGCGTGTCGTATGTAGAGATATTTTTGGCAAGCATGGTGATAGATGTGAGTTAGGCTGAAATGCTTTTGAGTCTCATGAATATAGCGAGGCTACTTCAGGTTCTTTATGGAGTCTCCCCTCTCTCTCCTTTTAAAGCAGTCAGTCATGTTTAGAGGAAAATTTATCCCCAGAAACAATAAGCTCCATGTTTAGGCTGATCAACAAATCCAATGTAGAATAAATAAAAGTGAGTCCACACTTATACATATGTTAGTAAATTTATAGAACATCAAAGAAAAAGAAAAGATTATTTTAAAATGCCAGAGAGAAAAGAGAACTCTCCTACAAAGGAATCAACCATGTTGATTAATTTTGCTTTTAAATTAATGACCACAAAATTTAAGGAGATTTAAATACTGCCTAGCAATTACCCTTTATTTCTCTCTCTCTCTCTATATATTTTGAGGTACGTGGGCCTCTCACCGCTGTGGCCTCTCCCGTCACAGAGCACAGGCTCTGGACGCGCAGGCGCAGTGGCCATGTCTCACGGGCCCAGCCGCTCCACGGCACGTAGGATCCTCCCGGACCGGGGCACGAACCCGTGTCCCCTGCATCGGCAGGCGGACCCTCAACCTCTGCGCCACCAGGGAAGCCCCTATTTCTATATTTTATTCCCTCTTCTACTGTCTTAGCTTACTTTTTTCTATCTCTTCACATCTTTATCACCTCCTCACTAGCCTCATTCTCTGTTGTTGACATTGTTTTCTATTTCACTGGGAAAATCAAAGCATTTTGAAGAAAGTTTCGTTACATCTTTACCATCCACAAACTGCCTTCTCCCTTATTACCATCCATGGGCTATCCATGCTCTTATCTGAATGC
This sequence comes from Monodon monoceros, assembly GCF_005190385.1. Taxonomy (NCBI): domain Eukaryota; kingdom Metazoa; phylum Chordata; class Mammalia; order Artiodactyla; family Monodontidae; genus Monodon; species Monodon monoceros. Next base: position 116,806,083 of record NW_021703767.1, on the reverse strand, counting down.
ACCCTCTCCTCTGTGTGCTGGATGTCCTCTCTGACCTACACAAGGACATCACTCCAACCAATTCTTTTCTCTCTCTCCTACATGATCAGCTTCTTTCTTCCTAACTGTATGGCCCCATTTTTGTACAGACATACTCTTTTTCCTACCAAACAGAAAAGAAAGAAGAAGAAAACAGCAAAAACAAATCTGGACTTCATCTCCCCTCCCAGCTACCACCTCATTTCTTTGCTTCCATTCATGACTAGTTTCTCTAATGAGTTTTCTATATTTCCATCTCTAGTTCTTGTGCACACCTACTTTTTGCTTTTAAAACGGAAAAATGCACATATTGTAAGTGTATACTTGATTATTTTTCACAGATTGAACATACTCATTAAAATAACACCTGGGGGCTTCCCTGGTGGCACTGTGGTTGAGAGTCCGCCTGCCGATGCAGGGGACACGGGTTCGTGCCCTGGTCTACGAAGATCCCACATGCCGCAGAGTGGCTGGGCCCATGAGCCATGGCCGCTGAGCCTGCGCGTCCGGAGCCTGTGCTCCACAACGGGAGAGGCCACAGCAGCGAGAGGCCTGCGTACCGCAAAAAAACAAAAAAACACCTGGAACATCACATTACCACCACCCCAGAGGCCCCCTTTATGCTCGCTTCCCAAAACAGCTCCCCTGAATCAAGTTTCCTGACTTCTGACATAGTGGTTTGGTAATGTCTGTTTTTGGTTTTATAAGTGGAATTACAGGGCATGTACTTTTTTGTATGTGCCTTCTCTTGCTTAACATTACATTTGTAATGTGTATGTATGTGACTATATATACACATATGTGTGTGTATATATATATGTATACATATATACATATGTATGTATTAATCTATCCATTCTCTTTTACATATGCTCCAATTAAGCATTTGTTCCCAGCCCTCCACCAGCATTAGTTTCATCATCATAAACAACCCCATATTGCTCAACTCACAAGTCAAATATCATCTTATTTAATCCACTTAGTCTCTTTTACTTTATACATGTTCTTCATTTCACTGGTAGAACACTTTAGTCCTGTGGTTTTCTTCTCTCCTGACTCAGTCTTTCTCTGTTTCTTTTGCTGGTTACTTCTCTTCTCCTCAATTTTCTCTTAATGTTGAAGTGTCCCAGGCCTCAATTTTTTGTCCCCCCCCTTTTTTTTTAACTCTAACATTGCACACTTCCTGGTTGATTTCATGGTTCCAGATACACTTAAAATGTTGATGACTCCAGATTTATATCTTAGACCCAGATTTCTTCCCTGATGCAGATTCATTGATGCAATGATGTACTCAACAGCTCTACCTGGCTGTCTAATAGATAACCTAAACCTAACAGCTGCAAAATTGAGTTCCTAATTTTATTCCTCAAAACTTGAGGAATAAAACCTTTTCTGTCTTATTTGATAGCAACTTCATTTTTCTAGATGCTCAAATTCAGATACTTGGAATTATCCTTGAATCTTCCCTTTCTCTCACAGCACATCCAGTCTATCCGCAAATCTATTCACTCTTTCTATAACATATATGCACTAACACAGAATATTTCTTATTCCCACTACTCCTTGTTGGAACAAAAGTTATTCAGTTCTTAGGTTACTGCAGTAACCTCCTTTATGTCTTCATTCTTCTACCCGTGACCTCATCCTTAGTCTATTCTCAAAAAAGCAGTCATATTAAAATGTTTAAGTAAACTTTTACTGAATTATAACATATATTTGTGCAATTTTCAAAAAATAAACACATCCATATCCAGAAAAACAGATAGATTTATCGTGAGATTCCTTCAAATTATTGCATGTAACAATGTTTTTTTCATCCTTATTGCAGAATAGTATTCCATAATATGGATGTACCCAATTTATTTATCAATTCTATTATCAATAGATATGATTACTTTCAGATTTTGATTGTTTGGAGCAGTGCTGCTGTGAATATTCTTGTACATTTTTCTGCACATACATATTAATTGCTCACAAGTTTAGAAATGAAATTGATAAATTGCTAGGTCATAGGGTATCTATATGTTCAGTTTTAGTACATATTGCCAAAGCATTTTAAAAGTGGCTCTACCAATTTACATTTCCACCAGAATATGTAAAAATTCAAAAAGTGTTCCACACTCTCTTGCCAGTACTGGGTATTGTCAAACTTTTTCATTTTAGCCATTCAGAGTTTTCATTTTTATTTCTCTATTTATATGTTTGTTAGTTGTGTAGTGTCCACTCTTATGAAGTGCCTGTTTAAATCTTTTGCCCATTGTTTTATTATGTTGTCTCTTTCTCTTATTGATTTGTAGGATCTTTATAGATTCTAGAAAAGAGCTCTTGTCATATATAACTGTTAAAAATATCTTATCCTTCTCTGAGGCTCACCTCTTTATACCCTAATGTAGTTTTGATAAACAAGTTTTAATTTTAAGGAAGTCCAGTTAATCCATTTTTATTAATCATATTTATGCTCTGCTTGAAAAATCCTTCCCTATCAGCAGTGATAAAGATTTTCTGCAAGATGTTTTATGTTTAAAAACCACTTGGATTCTATTTTCATGTATTATGTGAAATGGGGATCAGGGTTTTTTTTTTTCAATGCAGTGCACTACAGTAGAACTTTCTCTTGATTCAAGTAATATAAATTTGTGGTTCTGTTTCTGGACCTTTTTATTCCAATGGTTACTTTTTAAAAAATCCTTTTTTTTCCCCTGCAAATATTTAGCTATTTTAATTTTTGTAGCTTTGTATTGTCTTTATTTCTAGAAGTGTATGTCTGCTTAGACTTACCCTAACTAATGGCTGGGTTCCATGTTATATGTTGTTAAATTAACATTTGTGAAGTGAAGCACAGTATGCTGGATGGTGAGCCATGGGTTCAATAGTAATAGATCAAAACAGAAATTGAAATGGAGAAGTCTGTTACTCACAGGTCCTGGAGGAAGTACATGACACACCTCGAGGGCCCACATGAGAAGATCAAAGCAGGGTGCAGGCAGAGAGACAGACTGGACTTGGGACACACACCTTTATTACGATCCATGGCCTCTGTTCCTGGAGTACTTTGGGGTTCTCAGGCTAAGGCCCAATTGGTTAATTCAAACCAAAAAAAGTAGGATTTTGGTAAACTCCAAGAAGGTCTTATCTAAGAGATGCACAAGGGGAAGGCCCTGGGAGGTGGGAAAGTTTGTTTATCGCAAATGTTGTTGGGGAAGTCATATCAAGAACTTGCATTTGCTTGTGACACTGCAGGCTATTAATCGAGAGTGTGTGCTTACAATGAGAGGACTAGTATAGGTCCCTGTAGTCCCTGTAGGCCACTTGGCCAAACAAAATAGGTCCCAAGGCAGCAATACCATGGAATAGCTTACCTAAACTCTCACCATTACAATAGCTAGTATCCCAAGAGAACCAGCTAGAAAGTTATGACTTTTTGTGACCTAGCCTTAGAAGTCACATAAAATCTTATCTTCTATAGTCATACATCCACCTAGATTCAAGGGAGAGAACAAAGATCACATCTCTGAATGGGAGGAATGTCAAAATTACATTGGAAAAAAGGCATGTGAGATGGAAATGTTTGAGCCATTTCCAGAAAATGCAATCTTCCCCAGCACCCTCTTATTATTTTTTAAATTTAATTAGGATCTGTGTTGATTTCTCTCTCTTTTAAAATTCTTGATACTAGTAATTTGTACCACCTAACTATATTTTTCTTTTTTCATTTTTTGGCTCTATCTTTTCTCAGATGTTTGTCATAGGCTTACTGCCTGTGTTTTCATCTGGATGGATTTATGGTTTCAGGCATTGCATTCAAATTTTTAAACAATTTTGAGTTAATTCCTGTGTACAGTGTAAGGTAGTGGTCCAGTTTCATTCTTTTGCCTGTGGCCATCCAGTTTTCCCAACATCATTCATTTATTGGAGAGACTGTCCTTTCTCCATTGTGTATTCTTGGCTCCTTCATCATAAATTAGTTGACTGTATATGCATAGGTTTATTTCTGGGCTGTCTATTCTGTTTCATTGATCTATGTATCTGTTTTTATGCCAATACCATACTGTTCTGATCACTACAGCTTTGTAATTTGAAATCAGGGAATGGGATGCCTCCAGCTTTGTTCTTTCTCAAGATTGCTTTGTCTATTTGAAGGTTCTATGCAAATTTTAGGATTGTTTGTTCTAGTTCTCTGAAAAATGCCTTTGGAATTTTGGTAGGGATTACAGTGAATCTGTATATTGCTTTGGGTAGTATGGACATTTTCAGGATATTCTTCTAATGCATATCTTTCCATTTATTTGTGTCTTCTTTATTTTCTTTTATTAATGTCATAATTTTTAGTGTACAGGTCTTTCACTACCTTGGTTAAGTGTATTCCTAAGTATTTTATTTTATTTTTTTGATGCAATTGTAAATGGAATTGTTTTTTTAATTTCTCTTTCTGATATTTCAGTACTAGTGTATAGAACACAACAGATTTTTATATATTGATTTTGTATCCTGCAACTTTATTAAATTTGTTTATTAGTTCTAACAGTTTTCTGTTGGAGTCTTTAGGGTTTCCTGGGTAGTTATAATATTTTGTTATCTGCTAATAGTGACAGTTTTACTTCTTTCTTTCCAATTTGGATGCATTTATTTCTTTTTCTTACCTAATTGCTCTGGCTAAGGTTTCCAATACTGTGTTGAATAAAAGTGCCCGAGTGTGCATCATTGTCTGGTTCCTGAGCTTAGAGAAAAGCGTTTAGCTTTTTATCATTGAGTATGATATTAGCTATGGGCTTATCATATATAGCATTTATTATGTTGAGGTACATTCTCTCTATACCTACTGTGTTGAGAGTTTTTATCGTAAATGGATTTGAATTTTGTCAGATGTCTTTTTTTGCATCTATTGAGTTGATCAGATAACTTTTATCCTTCATTTTGTTAATGTGGTGTGTCACATTGACTGATTTGTGGACGTTTAACCATCTTTTCATCCATGGAATGTATCCTACTTGATCATGGTGAATGACAGTTTTAATGTATTACTGAATTTGATTTATTATTTCATTGAGAAATTTTATATCTATGTTCATCAGGTATATGGGCCTATAATTTTCTTTCTTGTGGTGTCATTGTATGTTTTTGGTATCAAGTTAATGCTGACCTCATAAAAGGAGTTTGGAAGTGTTTCCTTCTCTATTTTTTGGAAGAGTTTGAGAAGGATTTGTATTTCCTTAAATATTAGAATACTAATATTTAAAGTATTCTTCTTTAAATATTTGTTAGAATTCACCAGTGATCTGATGAGCTGATCCCAGACTTTTGTTTGCTGTTTTTTAAATTTATTTATTTATTTTTTTTGTGGTACACGGGCCTCTCACTGTTGTGGCCTCTCCCATTGTGCAGCACAGGCTCCAGCCGCACAGGCTCAGCGGCCATGGCTCACGGGCCCAGCTGCTCCACGACATGTGGGATCTTCCTGGACTGGGGCACAAACCCGCATCCCCTGCATCAGCAGGCGGACTCTCAACCATTGCACCACAAGGGAAGCCCTGGGTTTTTTTTAATTGATTCAATATCCCTACTGGTAATCAGTCTGCTCAGATTTTTTTTTCTACATGGTTCAGTCTTGGTAGGTTGGGTTGTATGTTTTAGGAATGTACCCATTTCTTCTAGGTTGTCATATTTGTTGGCATATAATTGTTCATAGTAGTCTCTTATGATCCTTTTTATTTCTGTGGTGTCCATTGTAATGTCTCTTCTTTCATTTATAGTTGTATTATTTTGAGCCCTCTCTCTTTTTTCTTGGTGAATCTAGTTAAAGCTTTATCAATTTTGTTTCTTTTCAAAGAACCAGATTTTAGATTTATTCATTTTTTAATTGTCTTTTAGTCTCTGTTTAATTTTTTTTTCTATTCTGATCTTTGTTATTTCCATTTTCCCACCAACTTTGGGGTTTATTTGTTCTTTTTTTTTTTTCCAGTTCCTTTCAGTAATGTAATATTAGCTTGTTTATTTGAGATTTTTCTTGTTTCTTGATATTGGTATCACTTTCTATCACATCATATAATTCGTTTATTATGTTTATTGCTTATTTTATGATAATTCTTTGCCTTAACCTAAACTCCTTAACTGACACAAACTTTGCATGTTTTTGTCACTCATGTAGTCTAAGTACCTAGAGAGTGCCTGTCTCAAAGTAACTGGTCAGTGAGGACTTACTTGTTGAATAGCTGAATAAATTATGCCTTGTATGTCCTTGAAACTTTTGATGATTTTAGCCATGGCAAACATCTCCCAACTCTTATCACCATGGAAGTTTTGGGAGCTGCTGGGTCAGGAAGAGGTACAATACATGGAGTCCTGATATGATGTAACTCCACAAAGACTTTACACACTACTCCAGGCTGGAATTTCTTCCTTCTACCCTGAACCTCTGCAACATTCATAGTCTATTTATTTACTTTTTGTTGAAGTATAATTGATTTACAAGGTTGTGTTAGTTTCTGGTATATAGCAAAGTGATTCAGTTATACATATACATATGTATACATATATGTATATATATATTCTTTTTCATATATATATTCTTTTTCATATTATTTTCCATTATGGTTTATTACAGGATATTGAATATAGTTCTCTGTGCTATATAGTAGGCACTTGTTTATCTATTTTATACATAGGAGATAGTATCTGCTAATCCCAAACTCCTCATTTATCCCTCCCCACCCCTTTCCCCTTTGGTAACCATAAGTTTGTTTTCTATGTCCATGAGTCTGTTTCTGTTTCATAAATAAGTTCTTTTGTGTCATATTTAAAATTCCACGTATAAGTGATATCACATGGTATTTTTCTTTCTCTGCCTGGCTTACTTCATTTAGTATGATAATCTCCAGGTCCATCCATGTTGCTGCAAATGACATTATTTCATTCTTTTTTTATGGCTGAGTAATATTCCATTGTGTACATGTACCACATCTTCTTTATCCATTCATCCATCAATGGACATTTAGGTTGCTTCCATTTTTGGCTATTGTAAGTAGTGCTTCTTTAAACATTGAGATGCATGTATCTTTTTTTTTTTTTTTTTGCGGTACATGGGCCTCTCACTGTTGTGGCCTCTCCCATTGTGGAGCACAGGCTCAGGACACGCAGGATCAGCAGCCATGGCTCATGGGCCTAGCCGCTCCGCAGCATGTGGGATCTTCCCAGACCAGGGCATGAACCCATGTGCCCTGCATCGGCAGGCGGACTCTCAACCACTGCGCCACCAGGGAAGCCCCTGTAGACTTTTTAATGATGGCCATTCTGAATGGTGTGAGAGAGTACCTCATTGTAGTTTCAATATGCATTTCTCTAGTAATTAGTGATGTTGAGCATATTTTCATGTCCCTATTGGCCATCTGTATGTCTTCTTTGGGAAAGTGTCTATTTGGGCCTTCTGCCATTTTTTGACTGGGTTTGTTCCTTTTTTTATTATTGAGTTGTATGAACTGTTTGTGTATTTTCTAAATTAAGCCCTTGTCGGTCACATTATTTGCAGATATTTTCTCCCAGTCTGTAGGTTGTCCATTCGTTTTATTTATGGTTTTCTTTGAGGTGCAAAAGCTTATAAGATTAATTAGGTCCCTACATTCATAGTCTAAACCACTCAATTTAACACTTAAATTTTTATAGTTTTGTATTACATGATATTTATATCAGTTGGAGTTTGATCAGAAAAACAGAATTCATTGTATTTTGGAGTATAAACATTTTCAGTATAAGAAATTAGGGGTTTATGCAAGTTTTTCAAAAGTCTCTCAGCATGCAGCACTGAAGTGAGTGGCTTTTAAAGGGCTCCTGTAGAAGCTGGTTAGCCTTTCAAACCTCTTGGGGTAGTTCCCATAGACCATCTAGGCCAGCAGGACCAATATCCGTGTTTTTCAAGAAGGTTATCTAGGTGCTTATTTGAAACTCATATCTGCCCAAGTATCTGGCCACAACTGCATCCAAAGAATAATGGCTTCCCCTTTACTTCCTCCTTCCAAATTTCACGTGAGTGTTTCTCATTAAAGGCCTCTAACTCAGAACAGATGGGCAAGGGGATTCTGGAAATGTAGTTGCTGGTTTATTCTCTGCTGAGGAGAACTTAACAGGAAGAACTGGTGATATCTAGCTGACCACAGATAATCCAACAAATATTTATTTTCTTATATCTGCATAAAATATCATTTAGGAAGAAGTATTTTTGTGAAAGACAAATAATAATATTCAGATCATATTGATTTATTGGAGATGTGGTGCATGTGCTAAATGGATTACAATGAGTATATATCTAAAAGCATTTCACAGGGGCTTCCCTGGTGGCGCAGTGGTTGAGAGTCCACCTGCCAATGCAGGGGACGTGGGTTCGTGCTCGGTCTGGAAGGATCCCACATGCCGTGGAGTGGCTGGGCCCGTGAGCCATGGCCGTTGATCCTGCGCGTCCGGAGCCTGTGCTCCGCAACGGGAGAGGCCACAACAGTGAGAAGCCTGCATACCGCAAAAAAAAAAAATTAAAAAAAAAAGCATTTCACAAAAATATTATAAAATTGTTTTATAACAATAGTTTGTACTGGGTCTTTGTATCTACAAAAATTAAACTGACCTGGTTGGAGGGCACTATAAATGATTTACAAATCAGGAAAGAATTTAATAAATCAGGGAGAAATTTGTTAAGGATATGAGTAATAATAAGTGATGGGTAATGAATAATAAATTCGTGTCTACATAATCAAAAGTTTATTATATATTACTCCTAAAGGCTTGGAAAAAAATAGTTTGAGAACCTAACATAACTTGAAGCAGAATTAATTATTCTATTTAAAGTTCAGCCCAGAACTTCAGGGAATGACCGTGTAGTAATTGGTCATTGCATCTCACAAAGTATTGATTTGAGTCAGACTCAAAACTATTGAAGAACAAATTATTTTATATATATATTTTAAAAGGCTCCTAATTTGTGGTATCCATTTTCAAAAGAAGTATAGAATGTACTTTTAGTTTTTCCTTCTGTATCCAATATAGAATGACAATCATCTTTGGCACAAAATTACATACCTCTAGCAATTTAGATTGCAAAGTCCATGAAGGCAAGAAGAGCATCCCTTGTGTTCATGAAAATACCCTGGGAACCTAGAATAATGCCTGACAAAAAACATAAGCTAATCAAGTTTTACAGAATGTATGGATTGTATTCATCTTACTTGATTACAGATTTGCTTGGAAGTAAATTTTCCCTCTGTGGAGTTTCTCTGCTTTTATGTATTTAGATTTATATACATAATTTTAATGATTATTTTTATTTCATGTAATATCTCAAATTGTTTTTCTTTTTATCTTTCCAATGACTGATAATTTTTCCACTTGTTCTTTTTTTATTAAACCAAATAATTGGGAGTTTTTACTTTTTCTACTTTTATGTCTCAGTTCTGGCTATAATCCAAATTGGGTAATAACATTCAGACTACCAAAAATTCTCTCTGCAATTTTACTGAAAGTCATTGCTCTTTATTTTCTCTACTAAAAATCTTTTCTTCATGGACTTGAGGATATGTGGAGGGGGAAGGGTAAGCTGTGACAAAGTGAGAGAGTGGCATGGACATATATACACTACAAAACGTAAAAGAGATAGCTAGTGGGAAGCAGCCGCATAGCACAGGGAGATCAGCTCGGTGCTTTGTGACCAACTAGAGGGGTGGGATAGGGAGGGTGGGAGGGAGGGAGACGCAAGAGGGAAGAGATATGGGAACATATGTATATGTATAACTGATTCACTTTGTTATAAAGCAGAAACTAACACACCATTGTAAAGCAATTATACTCCAATACAGATGTTAAAAAAAATAAATAAAACGCTTTTCTTGGGGATTACTGGGACATAGTGGCAATTCTGTCACATCTGAGAGGAAACATTTCATTTCTATGTTTGTACCATGTAATGTATTCACTGCTGTAAAAATGAGACCTGCTTCTTACTGCCATGTTAAAGAAAGATGTGAATTATTTAATTAATATTAGCAGTGTAGTTAATAATGTCATTGGGTCTAAGGCATAAAAGTGGAAAGCAACTCAAGAAAAGGGGAAAGAGTTAGTGTGCTTAACAGAATGCATTTTTCTTTTCACGTTGAAGATGATAACCTATGTCTCTGGTGAAGTGTGCTTTTTAAAGTTATTTATTTGTTTTAATTGAAGTATAGTTGATGTACAATATTATGTTAGTTTCAGGTGTAAACATAGTGTTTTGATATTTAAATACATTACAAAATAATCACTGCAATAAGACTAGTAACCATCTGTCACTACACAAAGTTATTGCAGTATTATTAACTATATTCCCTATGCTGTATATTACTTCCCATGACTTACTTATTTTATAACTGGAAGTTTGTACCTCTTAATTCCCCTTCACCTATTTCTTGTGAAGTGTGTTAATTAACATATTGGAGTTTTGCTTAATGCTACATGAGGGATACATTAAAATAGCAGTGAGTATTTTTAATCTACTCTCACTCTTCCTAACGTTCAACATTGGGAGTTGTATTACTACAGGCAATTCCAAAAAAATGTTTCTAAGTGCCCAATTCTAAAGGTATGACTGTCATTTTTGCTACTTTGCCCAGACTAAATGACCCCAGTTTAGAACATTTTGATGACATTGCTAAGCCTGGAGGTTGTTATTTTTTTTAAGTAAGGTTTATTTAGGTATAATTTATGTACAGTATAATTCACTCATTCTATGAGTTTTGACAAATGCACATCATCGTGTAACTGTCATTAAAATTAGGATATAGAATAGCTCCATTACACCAAAAAATTCTTTGTGCTTATTTGTAGTCAACTTTTTCTCCCATCTCCAGCTCTTGACAACCATTGATATGCTTTTTGTCCTTATAGTTTTGCTTTTTAGGTAATATCATATCAATGGGGTCATACATTATGTAGCCTTTTGAGTCTGGCTTCCTTCATTTAGCATAATACATTTGATATTCATCTATGTTGTTGGGGTATTAGTAGTTTATTTCTTTTAGCCTAAAGTTTAAATGATAGATTCAGCAACTATCACTTGTTCAAATTCTTTTAAAGCTGATATATATATATATATATATATATATATATATACACATACATACACACACATTGGGCGTAAATAAATATCTACTCTCAAATCCTTGAGCATAATTTCTGTCTGTTTCACTGGAAAATCTCAAGGAGAATAAAAATTGTGGAAAAGCAATAAAATTAAACTAATTAAGCAAACCATATCCAAAGAATGTAAATATATGCACTTATACTTTCCAGTTAAAATAACGCCTTTATAGGCTAGACTAGTGAATATATGATCTATGAAACATTTGAGTCTACCAGTGATCAGCATATTCTCTGCATGCCTTCAAGAAAAGTTTAGGCTACGTGATTGAAAATTAAACATTTATCAGAGTAACTGTTGCTCAAGTAAATACAAAAGGAATTAACCATTCATACTTCTTTACAAAGTGTTGCCCTAATTTATTCCTCAATACCATATCATCTGGTTATAAGAAGGTATAAACTCAGTCATGTAGTAATATTTAATTATACTGAAATTTGACCTTACATTTTAGTGTAACAAATAGACAGTGGAGTTTCAACATTAATACCATTCATGTATCATTTTTCTAATTGTGTTTTGCTTTTATTGATCCCATCAAGTGTGTGATATTGAAGTATATTTCATCCCTACTAATTGTAATGAGGTTATTCAAACACATTAAGCAGAATGTTTTTGCACATCATATGTGAACCAATAGAGAGCATTGTCTTACATTTTAATGGAATTTTATAATTTCTTATGCTTTCTGTGTTGTGGGATCAGTTATAGGATTATAAAGGTTTGTTTTTTTCTTTCCTTAGAAGCAAGACCTTACCATTTAATTGAAGAGTTCAAAGAGCTCAAGTGGAGAAAGATAGGATATTTTAAAAGGAAATCCATATAAAATAATTATCCTACCATGATGAGATAGAATGAGAAACAAAACACTTTCACACTGGCCCCATCCCATTTTAGTATCAAACCATTTTGCAAATGCATCTTCCCTTTTTTGCCCCCTTGCCTGACAAGTCTTGTGTATTTTATTTGTATGCAAGTGAATGGCAGTTTATTGTGTCCCAGAGGACAGGGTATTAATAATGATCATTTGCTTCCTGCCATGGGGCCTGTCATAATTTTGTAGTCAGAAGAATGACAGAAGTAACAGCCAATCAGTATGCTAATACTGCCTGAGAATGGGTAGTTAGTCCATTTTAACCATGGGTTGTTTTTTTTGCCAAATACTTAGATAATTTTTATTAAAAAATGCAATTTTTGATAGCATTGCAAATTGCTAGACGGAACCCATTGAAGAAACCATACGTTTCTTTTGTGTGGCAGTCAGACTTCTGTCTCAGCAGGTGTCTTCTCGGGAATAAAGAAAGACTTCTAATCTGAAAGCCCATTTTGGTCAGCAAGAATCAATCTCTAAAATATTCAGCAATTTGTTATATCAATATCTTAACATGGAGAATTCTATGCAGCATATGAAAATTGAACCCTAGTCTCTGATAAGTAAATAGAAGGCAGAATCTTTAAAAATGATAGTTGAAACCGAATGTAAAAGATCCTGCAGATTTATACAATGTGATGTCATTCATTTTTCTCTTTACTATTCTTTTTGTTTCTTCAGTTTCCATGGCATTTGTTTTTTGTGGTGTTTTTTCTTTTTTGAAAAATGGAAAAGATATACCCCAAAGCAATAGCTTTCAGTGCTGATGTATACATATTCAAATATTTTATTAGCCATTTTATAACATACATTCCATAGTGAGTATATTCTTAACTAGCAAAAAAAAAGGAGTTTCTTAAAATGATTTCTGAGTGTTTTTGCACAGCACATGAACACATGATTACAGAGGGGATTAGTGGATTAAGGTATCGACTGTTGGCGGCCTTAAGGCTGCAGATAACAAGAGCTCTACTTTCTTTCAATAAAATCACATTTTATTCTTACCCACATACAAACAATGCCAGCTATGTAAGCTATAAACAGAATTTTTTTGAGAACACTATTGTCAACTTAAATATGTTCATCATAGAGAGCAAAACAATAATAAAATCAGTAACAACAAATTTCACATATGTATATATCTGCATGAAATACAAGGTAATATCATTTAACATCACAAATATGTTTGAGGAGTTCTGATTCACCCCTGGAGCTGGAGAAAGAGTTCTTATATATATTAAGGTTTGAGCTTAGTTATTTCAAAATGTAAACCTCTTAGACTTATCAGTGCTATTGGCAGACAAATATTTAATATAATTTAATAAAAATTAAGTAGACATTATATCAAATGAAATTTTACTTTTTGGGAAACAGAGAAACAAACCTTGTTTGCTTCCTGGTGGTGTTTTTATATATGCAAATCTTTATACATTACAGAACAAACTAGCTGCCTTCCATGATCCCATAAACATTTTGCTGTTTTATGAGATGTTTGTAATAAATGTGACTGATGATTTTTTTTACAATTGCCTATTAGAAATACACAATATTTTTATTAAATATTTAGGGATAACTCAATTTCAAGTCACAAGGTTATAAGCTAAGAATTGACATGGATGACAGAATACATGTTTAATCTACTATTTAAATTTACTTGTGTATTTATTTTAGAGAGTAAATTTTCTAGTTTACAGAGATTTTTGCATTTCAATCAATTACAAACCTGTCTAAAATACTGCTAGTGTGTCTTGGGGCAGGGAAATAGCTTTAAGCTGCACACACATATAGTCACAAGGGTGAAGAGCTATAATTATACTGGAGTGCATCCAAGAAATCAGCTCTTCTGTTTACATTTACTGCCTCTTCAAATTTATGTGTACCTCAAGCAGACATACTGTAAATTGATTTTAATACTAAAAATTGTTGACCTTAATAGTACAGTTTATTGACTATTTTTCATGTTGCTGCTATCTTCCAAAAAATCTAAAATTAAGGTAAACATTGATAATCATTTACTATAATTTCAAACTATAGCTTTCCTCTTTAAGATTTAAAAAGGGGCTTCCCTGGTGGCGCAGTGGTTGAGAGTCCGCCTGCCGATGCAGGGGGCGCGGGTTCGTGCCCCGGTCCGGGAAGATCTCACGTGCCGCGGAGCGGCTGGGCCCGTGAGCCATGGCCGCTGAGCCTGCGCGTCCGGAGCCTGTGCTCTGCAACGGGAGAGGCCACAGCAGTGAGAGGCCCGCGTACCGGAAAAAAAAAAAAAAGATTTAAAAAGTCTATTGGCTTAATGTAGTCAAAGACAATTCATGAAAATGGGAAAATAAGGTCTTATTCTAAGGTCCTTTAAAATTGGAATTGTCGACTACAGATTACAATGGTCAACTACAGACTGAGGTATCCTTTGAATTAGCCTGGAAACAGAGTTTGGCTTATGTCCAAGCATCCATCCTAGGTTGGATTTCAAAGAAAATGAGTGAAGGCAAAGTTTGAACTACTCTCGTTATAGGTGATGTAAAAAGGAATATCATATTTATCCACTTATTTGTGAAAGATTAATTTTACCATTTAGGCCTATAAGGTATTTTAAAGTTCTCTCTTTCTTCAATTTACCTTTATAAGGATACATATTGATCTGGGCCATGGATAAAACCCAACAGCAACCTTTGGACTTTCCTTCAAATCCTGCTTCTTCAGAATTTCATCCACTTGGTGTAATAAGGTAGGTCGAGAAGTACCTTATTTTCTAGGTTTATGTTCCAACCTAGAAACCAAATTGGGAGCCTGAGAAAAGGAGACCTGGGGCAAGAAACAGGCCAGATGACAGTCTATGGGGAAAGACTTCTGTGGCTGATTCTGATCAACAGGTGTGGCCACTGGATTTGGAATCCATTGCCATAGGTAGTAATACTTCTTTTCCAGCTTTATTGAGATATAATTGACATATGACATTACATAAGTTTAAGGTGTACAATGTGATGATTTGATACATTTGTTATATTGTAAAATGTTTATCACAATAAGGTTACTTAACACACCCTCTAGCTCACATAATTACCATTTTGTTGTTATGGTGAGAACATTAAAGCTCTACTCTCACAGCCACCTTCAAGAATACAATACAGTATGGCAGTAATAAATTTTATTTCCCCATGGGTTCAGCTGTTTTGCATAAATCTTCTTTTAAGTTACTAATCAGGAAAGTCAGCAGCAACAACAGACATTTGAAAGAGATTTCACATTAAATACCTTTCCATTTCTTTTTAAATAACAGAAGATCATGCCCTTTGTTTCTATATTACTAAGAGGATGCTTTTACACACCACCATGGAGGAAGAGCTACTGGTCAGTTAATATGTGCTTTGCCCATCGTAATCATTTATTCAAGATAATATAATGCTAAAGGGCATTGATTCTGCTTGGTTTCAAAGCCTCTCCTGCCATTAACTAGCTGAGTGACTAGGTTAAGTTACTTAACCTCTCTAGGCACCAGTATATTCATTTATAATTCAGTAAAATAGTAGAATCTGCATTATAGGGTTGTTTTGAAGATTAAAGAGGCAATGCAAATCTAGAATTTAAAAAAATATATCTCTTACATATTATGTGCTATGTAAGCATTTGCTCTTAATGCTTAATACTAATTTATTTATTCAGTCACTCATCTGTTAACTGAATCTATCCAACTTTCTACCATTTTATACATCAGTTCATTCTGGGACTAAGGTAAGCACTGTGGAGAATCCTGCAATGTATAAATAGGATGGTTTATATCACTGCAATGTATAAAGGTATAAAGAAGATGGTTTATGTCACTGAAGAACCAATTGTCTGGCAGGAGAATTAACACAGGTTGGTACTTAGATAATATTGTGAGTGTTCAGAGGAATACAAATAAAAAGAAGAGGTACAAATTTATTGTCATAATGTCGGGCACTATGCTAGATACCTTACATACATTATCTCATTAATCTAGCACTTAGATGAGAGGAAAAAGATTTTGTACAGTAAGTGATGAATGATACAAGTAATAAAGGGCTGTTTGGATTTAAATTTAATGACAAGGGAGAAAAATCCATTCCATTCAGAGAGGAGTGAGTATGCTGTGGCACAAAGACTGGGCCAGGGAAAAAGCCAAACAGCTCTGTTTGGTAAGAACAGAAGTTTGTAACTTGGAAAAAAAAACTTGGAAAAAAAAAAGCTGATATGCTATCACCTAGGGGCTTATAGAATAATGTAAAGGACAGATACCAATGTATCAGTAATTTTAATTGGATTAGCATAACAGAAAATATGACAGTTAATAGATATACAAAATATAGTCATATAGATTTTTAAATATAATGACCTGGATTATAAATGTTTCCTGTCAAAATAGAAGGTGGGAAGGCAGTTAATAACATGATCATTTTAATAAAAGACTGATTTTTAGCAAGTTTTTGTTTGGTTCTTGTCAGGAGACAATTCTCCATGAATTTTTCATATGTCTGCATTGTCTTGGTCTTCTGAGCAAAGGCATTTACAGTTAATTTAAGAATA
Organism: Monodon monoceros; assembly: GCF_005190385.1. Taxonomy (NCBI): domain Eukaryota; kingdom Metazoa; phylum Chordata; class Mammalia; order Artiodactyla; family Monodontidae; genus Monodon; species Monodon monoceros. Next base: position 116,789,509 of record NW_021703767.1, on the reverse strand, counting down.
TTTGAACAAGGAGTTATTCCAGGGTAGTAAAAGTTAGAGACATCAGCCTTCCCAGACATGGTCCAGGTTGTTAAAGATAGAGACATCTCCCCATCTCCAGAGAGTATTTGCTTATATATCTGAGTAAAGATAAGATTTTTCTTTCTCCAGAGAGGAAATCAGGCAAATCACTAGCAGCCTTACATAGGTCAGTTTCCTAATTTAGGGTTCCTCTTCTGTAATGCACCCCATTGTTTGTGCAAGTACCATCTGGCCCCCTAATACACTGTCCTGTGGAGATTGGGGTTTGGAGAATAGACGCAAAGTGTTACTCTAGCTGCTGCTTTTGTGTCCAATAACAAACTGTTTTTGTCTCTGACCCACAGGCCTCATGTTTTCTGTGTGTGTGTATATATACATATACACAATATAAGCATATATATATATATATACTGTATATAATGTACAGTGTGTATCTACTGTATATAATATATATATTTATGCACTTACAGGTAGGGCACATTTTGAGACCCTACACATTTTCTGACCCTAACAGTCTTTGTGGCAGAGACTTACTATATTTATATATTCTCTAAATCCAACCCCTTCCCTCCGCAGAACTCAGCTAATCAGTATTGCCTGTTCCCTTAACTAGAGATGTGGCCATGTAGTGAAGTATTATTAATGGAAGATGAGCAGAAATGCTAAGAAAGTTAAGAGGAGATAAGTCTTATCTATCTACTCTGTCTTCTTTCACGCAGACCCAGGAAGCTTCATTGAAGATGGTAGCATCTCAAGATGGAAGGAACCTGTGTCCTGACTGACCATGTGCAGTGGACCATACCCCCTTTCACAACCATGTTGGACTGTGATATGGTCAAGCAGTAAGTGTTAACACACTAACATCTTGAGATTGTTTGTTATAGAAGTTAACCTCGGACTTTAAAGATCTGAATTAAAAAGTCTCATTGGTCTCCTTTGCAGAACACTAGGGAACAAATTCATTATTCTGTCAATTAGTAAGTCAAGAGAGAGTCATCATATTTGTTACTTTCATGCACCCAGTGTATTTTAAGGTAACTAAATAATTAATGAAGAAGAGTTTCTCTTTTTAGCTGGAATTTATTAATGATATTAGATTTAGAATATTTAATGACATTATTGAATCATAGTTAGTTTTGTAAGGATATTGTAACGTTTTAAAAAAATAGTCCTTATGCTTAGCAATAAATATTGAAGTTTTCATGGATGGAAAAAAACCAGCTTATTTTAGTGAGCTTATTTTTCTAGCAAGTAGGAGTGAATACTAAAGAAGAGTTCTTCCAATTGGACATTAAAGCACTCTGCTAAGCAAATTTTCTTTCTAAAGGTATATAGAAAGCAAGCCTGAAGAATTTCTTAAAATAAAATTTCGGAAACGATGACAAATAAAAATAAAAATTTAAAAAAATTAAAATGAATTCATTAAACAGCTAAATGAATAATGTAGAGAAAGAAAAATCCAAAATGAAGTACAGGAAAGGGATTGATAAAGGTAAAAGCAGGAGCTATTAAGTTAGAAAACAGATGAAATATAGAAGTAATAAGTTCAAAAATTTTCTGAAGTGACTGAAAAGATAAATAAACCACTAGTTTAGTTAAACAAATATACAATATCTATATATGGAGAGAGAGATAGAGAGCACATATTATATATCATTTGTTTCAGGAAAGGAAGGTGTTTCAATATCAAAAAATATATCATATAATTTGGATTATTTGAGTTAAAAAAGAAAAATCAGAAATTATCATAACTTACCTAAGAAGACAAAATACTTGTTCAGTGAAATGAAAAGTTTAAAACTTGGTTACCTATGAAAAGTTTAGAAGGGCAGTAGAAGATTCCCAATTAAAAAAAAAAAAAATTCCAAGACTGTGTGATATCACGTATGATGGAAAACTCCCCAATTCATTTAATAAAGTTATTATTACTTTTATATAAATACTTGAGTGGCTAATAAAGACAAAACAAAACAAATAAACACAAAATACTATATACCAATCTCATTAATGTAGGCACAAAAATTCTAAATAAAATTCTGAAAAAAGACTCACAGGACATACAGCTAGGTATTTCCAGGAAAAAGACATAAGATTGTCAAATCTTGATGCTTTTACACTTTACATAACTAAGATCTTTTTATCATTAAGCATCATTTGTAACTAAGCTTTCCATGTACATCATTCTGCAGAGAAAGGGTAGGCTGCTTATGTCCACGTGAGTCTGCCATTCAATGGGAGTTTTCCTTCTCTGGCATTTTAGTGGTAATTAAGTGTCTTGTGATCTAAACCAAGGTGAAACTGAAAAAATCTTGTGTCTTAAATCATAAAGCAGACGTCCCTATTCAAATCATGAAGATTTTAAGGCATTTTAAGGTAACTAAATAATTAATGAAGAAGAGTTTCTCTTTTTAGCTGGAATTTATTAATGATATTAGATTTAGAATATTTAATGACATTATTGAATTATAGTTAGTTTTGTAAGGATATTGTAACGTTTTAAAAAAATAGTCCTTATGCTTAGCAATAAATATTGCTAAATATTATGTCTTGAGGCTGTTAGGGACATGGAGTGTCCAGTAACATTTTTACCCCTGAATTCATCTCCTTCCACCCTACAACTCATCCATTCCTTCCTTCTTGTCTTTGTTCATTCTTCAACTGAACATTGGAGAAGGCTAGTGAGTCTCCTTAATCAAATCTCTAGTCCAGATCTCTCCTCTGAGCTTCATATAACTCTTTATCCAAAAGTTTACACAACATATGTTCTTGGACACTTCAAAATCCAGTACACCAAAAACCCAAACCATGATCTCTCCCTCCATCATCCACTCCCAAATCTTGTGTTTCTCTAAGATTCCCAGTTCCAGTAAGTGGCATCACCAGATGAACAAGCTAGAAAACTAGGAGTTATCTTTGACACAATTTTTGTCACCCTCCCCTACATTCAATTAAATGACAGTTCTTTTGATTTCTTCACTTAAATGTCTCTCAAATTAATCTATTTCTACTCTATCTGCACTTCCAGCACAGCATATTAACCCACATTAGCACAGCCTCATGACCGAACTATTGTAATAGCCACCTAGCTGGTACCCTCTTCATTTTGGAACCCCTCCAACACAATCTCCATCCTCCAACTTGAATAATCCTTTGAAAATAATCACCTCTGTATAAAATGTTTCAGCAATTTTCTCTTATACTTCAAATAAAGGTCCAAATACTTCAGTGGCCAACAGGACTGCACATATACTGAACCTCAACTATATCTCTGGTCTCAATTTACGATACACTCTGCCCCCACTCTCAACATTTCAGACACACGTTTCTGTCTCTTCTTCAGATGTGCTTTGCTGTCTCCTGCTTCAAGGCCTCTTTCCATGCCAGCTTTCCCCTTTCCTGGGAACACTCCCTAACCCCTTCCTCCATCCAAATGCATGCAGAAACTTCTGTTCACACTTCAGACCTCGGCTGAAATGAGACTTCTCTGTGCTTACAACCCAGCACTTTTCATGATTTGTATCCTGTCTGGAATGATTACTTGGTTAATATCATCACCCTTACTCCCAGAAGCTATAAGTTCTACAAAGACAGAGTCTATGTCCCTTTTAAATCACCACTACGTCCTTTATACCCCACACAAGGCTCAACCTATAGGTGGTACTCAGTACATATCTGCTGCATAAATAATTGGTTGTGGTCTACCTAAATGTGATATCCCATAATTCTCTTCCATTCTCTTCCTTGGATACTTAACCCTGGACCTATTCATCTTGATAATTTGTTGTTTCCCCTCTATTATTAATATTTATACTATGGTCTTTATTTATACATGCTCTGTTTTGTGGTTTTATGATTTTGTGATATTATGGTTTAAGATTCTAAATGTAAGCCTCTTTTTTTCTGTAAACATGGGTTATATTTAAGTTTTCTATAAATGTGTGCTGTATATAGTCTCTATCATGAAACAGATATAAAAGGTAAGCAAATGCAATAGCATATATAGGACCCATAAAATAAATAGAAAATTATATTGAAAAACATATGAAAATAAATAGAAGCCATTTTCATGGGCTTGAAGTTCCTGGGCGAAGTTTTGTATCTTAACTATGGCTGTATATTTCACAACACCTAGGTTAGGAACTTGCACTCAGTGGGCAGTCAGTCGTACATAATGAAGGTCTCATCTTTAAAAACGTTTGCAAGAAATTAGCATTTGCTATACATGCATTATATGTTGAGCTAATTATTTCTGTCCCTTTTAAAAGTAGCTAATGAAATCAAGTAAGGATCCTCATAGATGAGGACTATAAATAACACATTTCTATAGTAATACATATTTCTTCAAGATTAATTTAAATGTGAAAAAATTTGTCCCTATAAAAAAAAGTCAACTTAGACTTACCATATTAATTTGAGAAGGCATCAGATCAAATTTATTAGGTTCATTAAGCTTAGGGAATTAAATTTCAGAAACTGGTATTTCTTACTAATAGATTCCAAGAGTAATATTTAGCAGCCTGTCAAATGTGCTTATTTATCATGTAAATTGACATTAGAGATCAGAACAAGTAACTAGTTTTATATAGGATTTTTTGCAGACTCACTAAGTGTTTATAACTTAAAATTTTAATAAAGTAGTATATTACTAAGCATGAGTCCTCTCTAGCTCCAACTATATGAAAATCTCAGACTATCACCAAATTGCTCTATTACCATTCTTGATGCACCAGCTGTGTCTTGATTGGGTGGATTGCTAAAGTATGGTATTACTTACCAGGAATCTACAAATATTTGTATAATATTGGTTTCTCACATAAGACTACACAGAATTATTTGTGCGTTTTTCTTTAGTTGCCTGGGTTTTGTGACATATGCAACGAATACAGAGGAAATTATTCTCATTTGTATGTTTTCCAGGAGTATTTTGTTGCATATTAAAGTAACTTTGAGGCTACAAGAAATTAAAGTAGCATGCAAGTCGAAATTATATTTATGTTTAAAAATGAAGAGACCTACATAATAACATTACAAAGGCTCTATTGTCTGTCATAATAACTAAAAAGCACAGGTAGGTAATAGGATTCAATGACAACACTCAGATTTGTGGCCCTAGCTCTTTCAGTTATTTCCTTCATAGGAAGCTATAAACTATATTGTGAAATGCTGAGTCTAGTATGACTCCCCTGTCTTCCTAAGAAGCAGTTGTTTTGACTTTACATTGACATTGCCTCCTTTTCACTCACTTGTCTTTCCTTCTTCGGTTAGTCATTGCCTCTATCAAAAATAATTAGAATTTACTGCCTACTAAATATAGGCATCTTTTCATTTGCCATGTCTGAATCAATGCATTTCAAACAACAGTCTGAAAACAACACAATTTTAAAAACAACAGATTTCGTAAAGATCTAGCTAATTAGCCTATATAATTTGGGACTAGTAAGTGTAGCTGCACCTAAAATTAATAAAACTTAGTTATGGGTGTTTTCAAGCATCCATTCTCATCCAAGATTTTGTGGTTTCAGAGAGAATCTGATTATTATTTTTCATAATTCACTATTTAGATGAAAGCCATGAAATACAGTGGAGGAAATTGGTATAAAACATATAAAAAGTGAAATGCTATGAAATGAAATAGAATGACAGACCTTCTCAGTATTTAATATATTCAGCTGAACAGTAAGACTTTATCTTTTCTCGAAATCATTGTTTAGAAATAACTCTTCTGAATAGCATTTGATTAAACATTATCAGACTTTGAAGGCAAATAAAGAATAAGACTCAGTAGAAATTGTAATTCCAGTAGATGTGTAGGTTTTCAATGGTCAACCATATCTTTTCTTACTGCTTTGATAGATGCCCAAGATTGCAGTGAGATTGTCCATTTCTACCCTTGGTAGTTAACAGGGAGAATGTGTGGGTGTTTTGAGGACAGGGAGTGAATTTTAAAAGTTTGGGAATATATCCTTTATGGTTTCAATGTAAAGTATTCTCATATCTTGCTCAGTGGAAATGTTTTACCGTAGGAAAAAATTCAAAATTTAAGTATCACCTAAATAGTTTTTCGTGGTGACTTGTTCTTGGCAGTTATATGAATACTCTAGGACATGCCCTGTGTTTTGTTCGGGACAGATACACACAGGTGTCCTCTTGTAAAATGGTTTTGTACAAATAATCACCTCTAGAACACTCAAATTATTTCAGACTTTTTTTGGAGATAACGTAGCATAGTGGAAAAAGCACAACAATGGACTAAGAAAGACCTGAGTTCGGATCCAAGCTCTACCACGTAACAGTTGTGTGAATTTAGATTTGTCATTTATCTCCCTGACTCCAAGTCACCTCATCTATAAAATGGGGATTGTTGATGCTTCTCTTCAGTCTTATATTGAGATTTAGTAATAATACATATAAAGAACCAAGCATACACTGAGGAATCAATTATTTAACTGCTATATTTATCACTTGAAAAAAAAAAGGCCAATATTTGTAGGGGTCTTAAATGATTGTCACACTGATTACAGAAGTATTCCTACATATTACCACAACCTCGTCCTCATGGACTACTAAGAATCTTTACTGACTTGTACCCATCTATTGCCACTTTGGATTTCATTTATTGTCTGTCTGTATATGAGTGTGAGTTATGTGTGTATATTTAACAACCTCCCATCTCTTATTTATCACTCAACTAGAGAAAGGATAGTACAAATACCTGATCAGATATTGATAGAACAGGTTTTCTGCTGTTGTTGTTTGTTGGACTGGTGAAGTAACCTATGAGACCCCAAAGGAACCTATTTTAGATCTCAGTATTTAAATTTTAAGAATATTTGTGAATGCAAATACATCTTTTAAATCAGTAATTATCAAACATTTTCTTGTTTGGACCCAACATACTATTCCTACTCCTCTATAATTACCCAAATATATTACTATTTTTGAGGGAAAAAATATATATGAATTGATGTAAACAAACAGTTGTCTGGGTTCTTGCTATGTCAACCTTCCAACCTACATCAAGATAAATCTTAAGATTTTAGAAATAGGAAGTTTGTAGGAAGTAGCAAAAGTCAACCAATTCTAGTTGCGTGCATGTGAATTAATTCCTAGGGAAGGTTAATCTTTTTGGTCAGTTTATTAGAATTTCATGGACTTATCGTCAGGCATTGGGATATATGGATAATCAAGTAAACTTTTCCTCTGTCTTCCACAGTGTGAAGCATTGCACCCTCCACCTCTACCCAGTGCCTTATGCAGTAATTCATTAAGAAAATCTTATATGATTTAAGTAATCTTATAGGAACAACTTGAGGAAACAACTTCCATCAAAATATTTTTCCAACGACTTGCATGTAAACCAACATTCTTTGTCTTCTCTCCTATTACAATGGAACATGTGTGTTTCCATCCCCAGTACCTCACTGAAACTGCTTTTGTTAAGGTGACCAATAACTACCATATCACTAAATTCAATGGTACTTCTTTCAGTCCTCATCTTATTTGACCTTTCATAATCTTTGACATACTTTCTTCTCTTGACTTCTTCTGAGTATCCTTTTTAAAGTCATCCTCCTTTATTCATTCTCTAAATTTTGAAGCACCCTAATACTCCATCCCGAGTATTGCTTTTTTTTTCTAAATACCCCTTTTCTTAACAGACCTTATGTAGTTCTGTGACTTTAAAATACTGTCCATACTCTGATCATTCCAAATATGTGTCCTTGGTGCTTATCCCATTCCTGAACTCCAGACTCATATATACAACAGTCCACTTGACATTTTCACTGGGATGTCAGAGGGCAGCCTAAACCTAACTGGTCCATAGAGGATTCCTCAACTAATCCTCCCGATAGCAGTAGATGGAACCACATCCACCAGTAGTTCATGTTAAAATCCTGAGTCAATGTTCCTTCCCCTCTTTCACCCCACACAAAGTCTACAGGGCATTGATACTCTTGTCTCCAAATATGTCAGAGCATCCAGGGTAATCTTTTTAAAACATGCAGCAAATCATGTAACTGCACTTCGTAATGCCTTTCAGTGGTTTCCCATTTCCCTTAAAAAGTGAATGCTTTTTACTATGCCCTACTTCTCTAAACTCATTTATCCTCTCCTGTCTTAAAGACAGGCCAAGCAACTTGCTTTTCTTTTTTATTTATTTATTTATTTATTTTTTGTGGTACACAGGCCTCTCACTGTTGTGGCCTCTCCCGTTGCGGAGCACAGGCTCAGCGGCCATGGCTCACGGACCCAGCCGCTCCGCGGCATGTGGGATCTTCCCGGACCGGGGCACGAACCCGCGTCCCCTGCATCGGCAGGCGGACTCTCAACCACTGCGCCACCAGGGAAGCCCCTGCTTTTCTTTTTGTCTCAAGAAAAAGACAAATGGATTCTAATGTCAGATCACTTGGCCTAAACGATCTATCTTTCTACTCTTTGCATGACTAATTCATCTAATCACAGAAGACTCCGTTCAAAATCACCTCCTCTCCATACAGAGAATGTCTATGACCATTCATTTAAAATATTTTCCTCCACATATAAACATCAACATCTATCACATGGTTCTTGTTTATTTTTCTGAATAAAATTTAGTAACAACTGAGATTAATTTGTTAATTTATTTGTGAGAAACACAGTGAGGGAAATGGTGAAGGCATGGCCTAATTAAGGTGGAGACTTCAACAGAAGGCACTAGTAGCTATCTCATAAATCACAGAATTTCTCAGGAAGCCCATAAAGCCCATAAAGAAACAAATTGGCCTCCCCTGACAACTCTTTTAGCCTGTGTAAGGAAAAACAGACATCTTGGAGCTTTCCACCAGTCAGCTTGCCCAAAGTGTAGAAAAACAAGACTTATCAAGACTCTCTAGACTATACACTATGGTTTTGCTTTTATAAATACTGTCTTTGCATTCGTTAAGAGAAACAATCTATACAAGATTGATTTCCCTCAGATACAAGTTATCAACTATACTATAACTAAATGTCTTGGAGTTTCTTTGACACTTTTTCCTGGAGGCCCTACCAAAATTTGCATACCCAAGTCCATTCTTTGGGGCTGACCAAGGCACATAACTTGAGTGACACTTCTCTTGATGAGTATCATGTACAATGAACAAGATTTTTGGATCTAATGCACAGAATCTGAGTCTTAGTCAAGTCTGATTCAATTTTTTTTGACACAGCTATTTTATTCCTTCTGTTAGTAGCAGTAACCTTGGGAAACTTAATGTGTGTCTTTTGACCATCAAGTCATTGTCATTAAGGGACTCTGGTTTCTGTTGAGACAACTTTCTGTTTTCTGTATTTGCTTTTTGACTGACACCTATAAAGATAGGAAGAAAGAAATGGGGTTTGATAGGAAGACTCTCAGACTGCAGTGAAATTCTAGGACAGTTTTATCACACTGACAGCTAGAGTCATCAGTTAGAAGAGCCTTGCATCCTGTAGCACTGGACCAGCACTAATAGCCCTGCTGTGCTCAGACAAGCTGTAAGCAGCCTGTGGGAAGCTTGGCATCTATAAATGCTGCAGTAGATCTAAAGGGGCACCCAGATGGTATTGAAAAATTCTCAGTCACTTGGGTTATCATCTATGGAATTCTTTTATAATCTTACTTCCTACAAACTAATAAAAATGAAGAGCTACGTTTCTTTCTTTTCCTAAGGAAAGTTAATCTTTTGACCGCTTAACAGCTGTTCAAAAATCTAAGTGTGTCCTGTTCTGACTTGACTAATATTTCCCTAGACAACCCTGATATGGTATTATTTGTTGATATTTCTAGGAGTAACTTGCTGGGTCATAAGAAAGGTATATGCTTAACTCTCATAGATCATGTTAAATAGTTTTCTGAAGTAGTTGAGCCAAATTCCACTTTCACCCGCAATGTATGAAACTTCCATTTAACCCAGTTTTTAGCAACACTTGTTGTATTCTGTCTTTGAGATTTAAGATATTATAGAGGATGTGCAGTGATATTTCATTGATCTTTTCAGAATTGTCCATTTCCCTGATGTTTAATGAAGCTGAGTACCTTTTCAAACAATTACTGGTCACTTGAACATCTTATTCGATGAAATGGCTATTCAACTATTTTGAGAATTTTTCAGTAATTTGTCTTTTCCTATTGATTTCTAAGAGTTCTTATATACTCTGGCTATGAATTCTTTATGGGATACATGTATTGGGAATATATTTTGCTCTGCATAGATTGCATTTTTAAAAAATTATAACTTTTTACAGCAAAATTGAGGGGAATATACAGAGATTTCCCACGTAGTCCCTATCCCCACACATGCATAGCCTCTCCCATTATCATTGTCACCCAGCAGAATGGTATATTTGTTATGCTTGACATACGACATTGATACATAATAATTGCAATAGTCATAGTTTACATTATGGTCTGCTCTTTGTGCTATAAATTCTGTGGGTTTGACAAATGTATAATGATGTGTTTCTATCATTAAAGTATCATACAGAGTATTTTTGATGCCCTAAAAATTGTCTGTACTCTACCTGTTCATCCTTTTCCCACCCTCAACTCCTGGCAACCACTGACTTTTTGTATATTAACTTTGTATCCTGCAACCTTGGTGTAATCACTTATAAGTTCCAGAATATTTTTTTGTCAATTCATTCAGATTTTCTACATACACAATGATGTCATCTGTGAGTACAGTTTTATTTCTTCCTTCCCAATCTGTATACATTTTATTTCCTTTTCTTGTCTTGTTGCATTAGCTAGAACTTATAGTATGATGTTGAAAAAGAGTAATGAGCAGCCACCCTTGCCTTGTACCTGATATTAGTGGAAAAGCTTTGAATTTCTTATTATTCAGTATGATGTTAGGATGTTAGCTGTACGTTTTTGTAGATATTCTTTATCAAGTTGAAGAAGTTCCCCTCTATTCCTATTTTACTGAGAATTTTTATTATAAATGGGTATTGGATTTTGTCAGCTGCTTTTCCTACATATATTGATATGACCATGTAATTTTTCTTTTTTAGCCTCTTGATGTGATGGATTGCAGTAATTGATTTTCAAATGTTGAACCTGACCTGAATATCTGGGATACAATCTACTTGGTTATGGTGTATAATTTTTTTATATATTATTGGATTCAATTTGCTAATATTTTGTTGAGGAGTTTAGCATCTGTGTTCATGAGAGATTGGTCTATAGTTTTCTTTCTTTAAAAAATTTTTTTTTTTACGTCTTTGGTTTTGGTATTAGGGTAATGTTGACCTATTCAAATGAATTAGGAAGTATTCCCTCTGACTCTATCCTCTGAAAGAGAATGTAGAGAACTGGTATAATTTCTTCATTAAATTTTTGCTAGAACTCTTGTGTGTACCAATTTCTGGTGCTTTCCGTTTTGAGACGATATTAATTATTGATTCATTTTCTTTAATAGCTTTAGATCTTAAGTTGTCATTTTACAGTTTTTATGGTTTCTTTTGATGAACAGAAGTGTTTAACATTAATATTATCTAACCTATCATTTTAAAATTATAGTTAGTAATTTTGGTCCTATTTAAGGAATTTTTAATGCTTCAATGTAATAACTATGTTTTCTTATGTTTTACTCTCTAAAACCCTATTGCTTTTCTTTGATATCTTGGTCAGAAATTTATATGGAATCAATTTTCATATAATAGAGTGAGATAGGGGTCAAGATATATATTTTTTTATATGAATATTCTTTTGACTTATTACCACTTACTAAGAAGATTATTCTTTTCTTCATAACATTGCAACTGAGCCTTTGTCATAAATTAAGTGATATGTGTGAATCTGCTCTTAAACTCTATTCTCTTCCATTGATGAGTTTGTAAATTTTTGGTCTAAATACTTCATCTGCCTAAATTACAATAGTTTTACTATGGATATAAATATCTTATATGTATGTCCATCAGCTTTGTTCATCTACTTTGATCTTCCCATTGTTACTCTAGGGCATTTCTAGGCCTGTTGTATTTTCACATAAAACTTAGAATTACCATGACAATTTCTGCAAAAAAAATCCCAACTTGGTAGAATTTTTATTGCCTTTACATTGAATTGATAGATTAATTGGCAGTGAGAATGACATTTTTGTAATATTGTCTTACTATATAAAACTTGTATTTTGTTCCACTAATTTATGCCCTTTTGATTTCTCTCAATAATGTTCTATAATTTCAGGACAGAGATCTTACACATCTTTGTTAGGTATATCCCCAAATATTTGATATTTTTATGCTATTTTAAGTGGCACTTTTTTTTTTTTTTTTTTGCGGTATGCGGGCCTCTCACTGTTGTGGCCTCTCCCGTTGCGGAGCACAGGCTCTGGATGCGCAGGCTCAGCGGCCATGGCTCACGGGGCCCAGCCGCTGCGTGGCATGTGGGATCTTCCCAGACAGGGGCACGAACCCGTGTCCCAGCATCGGCAGGCGGACTCTCAACAACTGCGCCACCAGGGAAGCCCTGTGGCACATGTTTTAAGCTTATTTTTACTTGTTGTTAGTGTGTGGAGATATAAAATTTTTTAACATTTTGACCTTGTGTACAGTAACAGTGCTTAACCTATTTATAAATTCTAATAGCCCGTGGATTCTTTTAATTTTTTTTTTTAAACATCTTTATTGGGGTATAATTGCTTTACAATGGTGTGTTAGTTTCTGCTTTATAACAAAGTGAATCAGTTATACATATACATATGTTCCCATATGTCTTCCCTCTTGCGTCTCCCTCCCTCCCACTCTCCCTATCCCACCCCTCCAGGCTGTCACAAAGCACCGAGCTAATATCCCTGTGCCTTGCGGCTGCTTCCCCCTAGCTATCTACCTTACTACGTTTGTTAGTGTGTATATGTCCATGACTCTCTCTCGCCCTGTCAAAGCTCACCCTTCCCCCTCCCCATATCCTCAAGTCCCTTCTCCAGTAGGTCTGCGTCTTTATTCCTGTCTTAGCCCTAGGTTCTTCATGACATTTTTTTCCCCCTTAAATTCCATATATATGTGTTAGCATACCGTATTTGTCTTTTTCTTTCTGACTTACTTCACTCTGTATGACAGACTCTAGGTCTATCCATCTCATTACAAATAGCTCAATTTCATTTCTTTTTAAGGCTGAGTAATATTCCATTGTATATATGTGCCACATCTTCTTTATCCATTCATCCGATGATGGGCGCTTAGGTTGTTTCCATCTCCGGGCTATTGTAAATAGAGCTGCAATGAACATTTTGGTACATGACTCTTTTTGAATTTTGGTTTTCTCAGGGTATATGCCCAGTAGTGGGATTGCTGGGTCACATGGTAATTCTATTTGTAGTTTTTTAAGGAACCTCCATACTGTTCTCCATAGTGGCTGAACCAATTCACATTCCCACCAGCAGTGCAAGAGTGTTCCCTTTTCTCCACACCCTCTCCAGCATTTATTGTTTCTAGATTTTTTGATGATGGCCATTCTGACGGGTGTGAGATGATATCTCATTGTAGTTTTGATTTGCATTTCTCTAATGATTAATGGTGTTGAGCATTCTTTCATGTGTTTGTTGGCATTCTGTACATCTTCTTTGGAGAAATGTCTATTTAGGTCTTCTGCCCATTTTTGGATTGGGTTGTTTGTTTTTTTGTTATTGAGCTGCATGAGCTGCTTGTAAATTTTGGAGATTAATCCTTTGTCAGTTGCTTCATTTGCAAATATTTTCTCCCATTCTGAGGGTTGTCTTTTGGTCTTGATTATGGTTTCCTTTGCTGTGCAAAAGCTTTGAAGTTTCATTAGGTCCCATTTGTTTATTTTTGTTTTTATTTCCATTACTCTAGGAGGTGGGTCGGAAAGGATCTTGCTGTGATTTATGTCATAGAGTCTTCTGCCTATGTTTTCCTCTAAGAGTTTGATAGTTTCTGGCCTTACATTTAGGTCTTTAATCCATTTTGAGCTTATTTTTGTGTATGGTGTTAGGGAGTGATCTAATCTCATACTTTTACATGTACCTGTCCAGTTTTCCCAGCACCATTTATTGAAGAGGCTGTCCTTTCTCCACTGTACATTCCTGCCACCTTTATCAAAGATAAGGTGTCCATATGTGCCTGGGTTTATCTCTGGGCTTTCTATCCTGTTCCATTGATCTGTCTTTCTGTTTTTGTGCCAGTACCATACTGTCTTGATTACTGTAGCTTTGTAGTATAGTCTGAAGTCAGGGAGCCTGATTCCTCCAGCTCCACTTTTCGTTCTCAAGATTGCTTTGGCTATTCGGGGTCTTTTGTGTTTCCATACAAATTGCGAAATTTTTTGTTCTAGTTCTGTGAAAAATGCCAGTGGTAGTTTGATAGGGATTGCATTGAATCTGTAGATTGCCTTGGGTAGTAGAGTCATTTTCACAATGTTGATTCTTCCAGTCCAAGAACATGGTATATCTCTCCATCTATTTGTATCATCTTTAATTTCTTTCATCAGTGTCCTATAATTTTCTGCATACAGGTCTTTCGTCTCCTTAGGTAGGTTTATTCCTAGATATTTTATTCTTTTTGTTGCAATGGTAAATGGGAGTGTTTTCTTGATTTCACTTTCAGATTTTTCATCATTAGTATATAGGAATGCCAGAGATTTCAGTGCATTAATTTTGTATCCTGCTACTTTACCAAATTCATTGATTAGCTCTAGTAGTTTTCTGGTAGCATCTTTAGGATTCTCTTTGTATAGTATCATGTCATCTGCGAACAGTGACAGCTTTACTTCTTCTTTTCCGATTTGGATTCCTTTTATTTCCTTTTCTTCTCTGATTGCTGTGGCTAAAACTTCCAAAACTATGTTGAATAAGTGTGGTGAGACTGGGCAACCTTGTCTTGTTCCTGATCTTAGTGGAAATGCTTTCAGTTTTTCACCATTGAGGATGATGTTTGCTGTGGGCTTGTCATATATGGCCTTTATTATGTTGAGGAAAGTTCCCTCTATGCCTACTTTCTGCAGGGTTTTTATCATAAATGGGTGTTGAATTTTGTCGAAAGCTTTCTCTGCATCTATTGAGATGATCATATGGTTTTTCTCCTTCAATTTGTTAATATGGTTTATCACATTGATAGATTTGCGTATATTGAAGAATCCTTGCATTCCTGGAATAAACCCCACTTGATCATGGTGTATGATCCTTTTAATGTGCTGTTGGATTCTGTTTGCTAGTATTTTGTTGAGGATTTTTGTATCTATGTTCATCAGTGATATTGGCCTGTAGTTTTCTTTCTTTGTGACATCCTTGTCTGCTTTTGGTATCAAGGTGATGGTGGCCTCGTAGAAGGTATTTGGGAGTGTTCCTCCCTCTGCTATATTTTGGAAGAGTTCGAGAAGGATAGGTGTTAGCTCTTCTCTAAACGATTGATAGAATTCACCTGTGAAACCATCTGGTCCTGGGCTTTTGTTTGTTGGAAGATTTTTAATCACAGTTTCAATTTCAGTGCTTGTGATTGGTCTGTTCATATTTTCTATTTCTTCCTGATTCAGTCTTGGCAGGTTGTGCATTTCTAAGAATTTGTCCATTTCTTCCAGATTGTCCATTTTATTGGCATAGAGTTGCTTGTAGTAATCTCTCATGATTTTTTTTATTTCTGCAGTGTCAGTTATTACTTCTCCTTTTTCATTTCTAATTCCATTCATTTGAGTCTTCTCCCTTTTTTTCTTGATGAGTCTGGCTAGTGGTTTATCTATTTTGTTTATCTTCTCAAAGAACCAGCTTTTAGTTTTATTCATCTTTGCTATCATTTCCTTCATTTCTTTTTCATTTATTTCTGATCTGATCTTTATGATTTCTTTCCTTCTGCTAGCTTTGGGGTTTTTTTTATTCTTCTTTCTCTAATTGCTTGAGGTGCAAGGTTAGGTTGTTTATTCGAGATGTTTCCTGCTTCTTAAGGTGGGCTTGTATTGCTATAAACTTCCCCCTTAGAACTGCTTTTGCTGCATCCCATAGGTTTTGAGTCGTTGTGTCTCCATTGTCATTTGTTTCTAGGTATTTTTTTATTTCCTCCTTGATTTCTTCAGTGATCACTTCATTATTAAGTAGTGTATTGTTTAGTCTCCATGTGTTTGTATTTTTTACAGATCTTTTCCTGTAATTGATATCTAGTCTCATGGCGTTGTGGTCAGAAAAGATACTTGATACAATTTCAATTTTCTTAAATTTACCAAGGCTTGATTTGTGACCCAAGATATGATCTATCCTGGAGAATGTTCCATGAGCACTTGAGAAAAACGTGTATTCTGTTGTTTTTGGATGGAGTGTCCTATAAATATCAATTAAGTCCATCTTGTTTAATGTATCATTTAAAGCTTGTGTTTCCTTATTTATTTTCATTTTGGATGATCTGTCCATGGGTGAAAGTGGGGTGTTAAAGTCCCCTACTATGAATGTGTTACTGTCGATCTCCCCTTTTATGGCTGTTAGTATTTGCCTTATGTATTGAGGTGCTCCTATGTTGGGTGCATAAATATTTACAATTGTTATATCTTCTTCTTGGATCGATCCCTTGATCATTATGTAGTGTCCTTCTTTGTCTCTTGTAATAGTCCTTATTTTAAAGTCTATTTTGTCTGATATGAGAATTGCTACTCCAGCTTTCTTTTGGTTTCCATTTGCATGGAATATCTTTTTCCATCCCCTTATTTTCAGTCTGTATGTGTCTCTAGGTCTGAAGTGGGTCTCTTGTAGACAGCATATATAAGGGTCTTGTTTTTGTATCCATTCAGCCAATCTGTGTCTTTTGGTGGGAGCATTTAGTCCATTTACATTTAAGGTAATTATCGATATGTATGTTCCTATTCCCATTTTCTATATTGTTTTGGGTTCGTTATTATAGGTCTTTTCCTTCTCTTGTGTTCCTTGTCTAGAGAAGTTCCTTTAGCATTTGTTGTAAAGCTGGTTTGGTGGTGCTGAACTCTCTCAGCTTTTGTTTGTCTGTAAAGGTTTTAATTTCTCCATCAAATCTGAATGAGATCCTTGCTGGGTAGAGTAGTCTTGGTTGCAGGTTTTTCTCCTTCATCACTTTCAGTATGTCCTGCCACTCCCTTCTGGCTTGTAGGGTTTCTGCTGAGAGATCAGCTGTTAACCTTATGGGGATTCCCTTGTGTGTTATTTGTTGTTTTTCCCTTGCTGCTTTAAATATGCTTTCTTTGTATTTAATTTTTGACAGTTTGATTAGTATGTGTCTTGGCGTATTTCTCCTTGTATTTATCCTGTATGGGACTCTCTGTGCTTCCTGGACTTGATTAACTATTTCCTTTCCCATACTGGGGAAGTTTTCAACTATAATCTCTTCAAATATTTTCTCAGTCCCTTTCTTTTTCTCTTCGTCTTCTGGAACCCCTATAATTCGAATGTTGGTGCGTTTAATGTTGTCCCAGAGGTCTCTGAGACTGTCCTCAGTTCTTTTCATTCTTTTTTCTTTATTCTGCTCTGCAGTAGTTATTTCTACTATTTTATCTTCCAGGTCACTTATCCGTTCTTCTGCCTCAGTTATTCTGCTATTGATCCCATCTAGAGTACTTTTAATTTCATTTATTGCGTTGTTCATCATTGCTTGTTTCATCTGTATTTCTTCTAGGTCCTTGTTAACTGTTTCTTGCATTTTGTCCCTTTTATTTCCATCATTTTGGATCATCTTTACTATCATTATTCTGAATTCTTTTTCAGGTAGACTGCCTATTTCCTCTTCATTTGTTAGGTCTGGTGGGGTTTTATCTTGCTCCTTCATCTGCTGTGTGTTTTTCTGTCTTCTCCTTTTGCTTATCTTACTGTGTTTGGGGTCTCCTTTTTGCAGGCTGCACGTTCGTAGTTCCCGTTGTTTTTGATGTCTGTCTCCAGTGGCTAAGGTTGTTTCAGTGGGTTGTGTAGGCTTCCTGGTGGAGGGGACTAGTGCCTGTGTTGTGGTGGATGAGGCTGGATCTTGTCTCTCTAGTGGGCAGGTTCACGTCTGGTGGTGTGTTTTGGGGTGTCTGTGGCCTTATTATGATTTTAGGCAGCCTCTCTGCTAATGGGTGGGGTTGTGTTCCTGTTTTGCTAGTTGTTTGGCATAGGTTGTCCAGCACTGTGGCTTGCTGGTCGTTGAGTGGAGCTGGGTGCTGGTGTTAAGATGGAGGTCTCTGGGAGATTTCCGCCGTTTAATATTATGTGGAGCTGGGAGGTCTCTTGTTGACCAGTGTCCTGAAGTTGGCTCTCCTATCTCAGAGGCAGAGCCCTGACTCCTGGCTGGAGCACCAAGAGCCTTTCATCCACACGGCTCAGAATAAAAGGGAGAAAAAGTAGAGAGAATTAGTAGAAGTATGAGGAAAGAAAGAAGGAAAGGAGGAAAGGAAGGAAGGAAGAAAGAAGCAAAGAAGGAAAGAAAGGAGGGAGGGAGGGAGGGAGGGAGGAAGGAAGGAAGGAGGGAAAGAAGGAAAAAAGAAAGAAAGAAGATACAGTAAAAATAAAATAAAGTATAATATAGTTATTGAATTAAAAAATATTTAGAAAAAAAAAAAAAGGGACGGATAGAACCTTAAGACAAATGTTGGAAGCAAAGCTATACAGAGAAAATCTTACACAGAAGCATACACATACACCTTCACAAAAAGAGGTAAAGGGGGAAAAATCATAAATCTTGCTCTCAGAGACCACCTCCTCAATTTGGGGTGATTCGTTGTCTAAAGGAGGGAAGGAAGGAAGGAAAGAAAGAAAGAATGAAGGTAAAGTATAATAAAGTTATTACAATTAAAATTAATTATTAAGAAAAAAAATTTTTTAAAAAAACCATGGACGGATAGAGCCCTAGGACAAATGGTGGAAGCAAGAGTATACAGACAAGATCTCACACAGAAGCATACACGTACACATTCACAAAAAGAGGAAAAGGGAAAAAAATCATAGATCTCGCTCCTAAATTCCACCTCTTCAATTTGGGATCATTCCTTGTCTATTCAGATATTCCACAGATGCAGGGTATATCAAGTTGATTGTGGAGCTTTAATCCGCTGCTCCTGAGGCTGCTGGGAGAGATTTCCCTTTCTCTTCCTTGTTCTCACAGCTCATAGGAGCTCAGCTTTGGATTTGGCCCTGCCTCTGCGTGTAGGTCGCTGGAGGGCGTCTGCCCTTTGCTCAGACAGGACGGGGTTAAAGGAGCCGCTGATTCGGGGGCTCCGGCTCACTCAGGCCGGGGGTGGGGGGGGGGAAGGAGGGGCACTGCGTGCGGGGCGGGCCTGCGGCGTCAGAGGCGGCGTGACGTTGCTCCAGCCTGAGGCCCGCTGTGCGTTCTCCCGGGGAAGTTGTCCCTGGATCCCGGGAACCTGGCAGTGGCGGGCTGCACAGGCTCCGCGGAAGAGGGGTGTGGAGAGTGACCTGTGCTCGCACACAGGCCCCTTGGTGGCGGCAGCAGCAGCCTTAGCGTCTCCCGCTTTTAGCCGCGGCTCGCACCCGTCTCTGGGGTTCGCGCTTTTAGCCGCGGCTCACGCCCGTCTCTGGGGTTCGCACTTTTAGCCGCGGCTCGCGCCCGTCTCTGGAGTTCCTTTAAGCAGCGCTCTTAAACCCCTCTCCTCGTGCACCAGGAAACAAAGAGGGAAGAAAAAGTCTCTTGCCTCTTCGGCAGGTGCAGGCTTTTCCCCGAACTCCCTCCCGGCTAGTCGTGGTGCACTAACCCCTTCAGGCTATGTTCAAGCCGCCAACCCCAGTCCTCTCCCTGCGCTCCGTCCAAAACCGAAACCCGAGCCTCAGCTCGCAGCCCCGCCCGCCCCGGCGGGTGAGCAAAGCCTCTCGGGCTGGTGAGTGCCGGTCGGCACCGATCCTCTGTGCGGGAATCTCCCCGCTTTGCCCTCCGCACCCGTCGCTGTGCACTACTCCGTGGTGCCGAAGCTCCCCCCTCCGCCGCCCGCAGAGGGGCTTCCTAGTGTGTGGAAACTTTTCCTCCTTCACAGCTCCCTCCCACTGGTTTAGGTGCCGTCCTTATTCTTTTGTCTCTGTTTTTTCTTTTGCCCTACCCAGGTACGTGGGGAGTTTCTTGCCTTTTGGGAGGTCTGAGGTCTTCTGCCAGCCTTCAGTAGGTGTTCTGTAGGAGTTGTTCCACGTGTAGATGTATTTCTGGTGTATCCGTGGGCAGGAAGGCGATCTCCGCGCCTTACTCTTCCGCCATCTTCAAGGTCCGATTCTTTTAATTTTCTAAGTATATAATCATATCATTTACTAAGAATGACAGTTTTATTTTTTCTTTTCCGATATATAAGCTGCTCCCTTTGTTTTTCCCTCCCTCCCTCCCTCTTTCCTTCCCTTCCTTCCTTCCTTCCTTTTTTCACTGGCTAGGCCATACAGTACACTGGTGATAGTAGGCGTCCCCAATATCATTAGAAAAATGCAATATTTTCTATAAGAGATTTTGTATACACTTCTTATTCATTTTTCTAGTTTATTAAGAATTTTCTGTATCAAAATTGGTTTTAGGTATTGGTTTTTTATGCATTTATGGAGGTGATCATATGATTTTCCTTTTTTTCAATAATTTTGTGGTGAATTTCCTTGATTTTTGAATAATGTATTTCTAGTCATAATCCCCACCAGTATAATGTATTATCCTATTTTTTAATCATGAGTCATGGGAATTCTCTGGCGGTCCGGTGGTTAGGACCCTGTGCTTTCACTGCTGGGGGCTCAGGTTCGATCCCTGGTCAGGCAACTAATATCCTGCAAGCTACGTGGTGTGGCCAAAAAAAAAAATCATGGGTCCAATTTTTGAATATTTTGTTAAATATTAAAGAGTTTTCCAGATATATTTCTTAGAGGAAAGAATGTTTAATTATTCTTTCTTGTAATGTCCTTTGAGGTTTTGGCATTAGGGTTATGTTCACCTTATAAGAAGAGTTAGGAAGTGTTCCCCTTTTTCTGTTCTCTGGAAGGGTGTATGTGAGGTTGGTATTGTTTCTTCCTTTAATATTTTGAAGATATCACTAGTGATGTTGTGTGAGCCTTTTTCTGGTAGGGCCATTTTTAATAATTATTGTTTAATACATTTGAGGCTATTATTATTTTCCACCCTGTCATCTTTAATAACATATATATTTTTTTAATTAATTAATTAATTAATTTTTATTTTTTGCTGTGTTGGGTCTTCATTTCTGTGTAAGGGCTTTCTCTAGTTGTGGCAAGCAGGGGCCACTATTCATCGCGTTGCGCGGTCCTCTCACTGTCACAGCCTCTCTCGTTGCGGAGCACAGACTCCAGATGTGCAGGCTCAGTAGTTGTGGCTCACAGGCCCAGTTGCTCCACAGCATGTGGGATCTTCCCAGACCAGGGCTCGAACCCGTGTCCCCTGCATTGGCAGGCAGATTCTCAACCACTGCGCCACCAGGGAAGCCCTTATATTTTTAAATTGATGATTATATTAATAGCAAGTTTTTCAAAATATGCTTTTATTATCTTTATCAGAACACCAGTATCTGTAGTGATGCTTGCTTTTTGATTCCTAACATTGGTAAATTGTGTTTTTTTAATCTTATGGTTTGGTCCATCTTCCTATGAGATATCAATTTTATTAATCTTTTTAAATAACCAACTTTTGGCTTTGTTGATTTTCTCTATTGTACATCTGTTTTCTATTAATTGGTATGTTTAATATTTCTTTCTTTCCAGTTGTCTTAAGTTTGATTTGCTCTGTACTTCTAATTTCTTAAGTTTATAACAATTGGTATTTCTACTTTCAAAAAAATTGACATTTAAGCCCATAGATTTCCTTCTAAGCAGGCTTTTGTGTCACAGATAGTTTTGGCATATACTATAACTCAGCTCAAATTATTTTCTAATTTTTATTTTGAATTTTTTCACTCATGAATCTATTAGGTATTTATTTTTCAGTTCTGTGCAGTTTTTTTAGGTTATATATATTTTATTATTGTTTCTTAACATAATTCCATTATTCAGGTTTTGAGTGCAAAGGATTTTGTATATTTATATCTTCCTGTTTCAATAACTTGTTAGGCTATTATTAGGGATTCTCCTACTTCATCGCCAATAAATAAGGTCAATATCTGACCTTAAAATCTACTTTGATATTACAATAAATACATTTTTAGATATGAATCTGTTATAATAGTTACATCATGGGTGTATGTGGTCTTTTTTTTTTTGTCCCTTTATTTATAAACTTTGCATGTCACCATATTTAATGTTTCTCTTGTAACAACATGCAGGTTCTTTTTTTTTCTAATGCTCGCTCAATCTGACAACCTCAGTCTTTTACTAGGAGTGTTTACATTTAATGTAATTACTTACATAGTTGGGCTTATTTGTATCTACTATCTAATTATTCTGTCTGATAGTTTTTATCTTTTATTTAGCCAAATAAAATTATATGTTTAATTTTTTTTGCTTGCCCTCTTTGGGGTTAATGAATATATATTTTTTTATCATTTCGTTTTTCGCCTTCTATTAAATTTTCAGTTATACATTATCTTTCTACTCCCTATGCAATTATCCTCAGTTTCAACATGTATCCTTATCTCATGAGCATTTAAAACAAATTAATACTTTTATTATTTCCTGATATTGCCAGAGTCTAAGAACCTTTTAACATATTTCTCCTTTTCCTGTTTTTTCTGTTATTATTGTCACGCATGTTTATTTTACATATATTTAAACCCCATAATATATTGTACTCATCTTTTGGATAGCAAATATGCGCGTATATATTTACCCTTTCTGATGAGTTTAAAACATTGCCTCCTCTTTCCCTATATTTCTAACTGAGATTGTGTTCTGTTGGTCTGAATAACTTCCCAAATGATTTACTTTAGTGCAGGCTTTTGGGCAACAAATTTCCTCAGTATTTGTTTTTCTATAACATCTTCATTTTACCTGCATTTTGAACTATGCTTTTACTGAGAATAGAGGGATTTTTTTCCTTTTGCTCTTTAAAATATAACTTTATTATTTTCTGGCTTACATAATTTCTTATGAAAAGCTAACCATCTATTTTATTCTTGCCCATTCAAGGTAGTGAGACTTTCCTCTCTGATTTTACATTTTTCCCATTGTTTCAGAATGGTATGATGGTGAGTCTAATTATGGTTTTCTTGTGTTTAGCCAGCTTAATAGAAATACATTGTAACTTCTGTCGGACTTGTTTGCTTTTTTGTTTCTCTAAAAATGTTTCTGTATGTACCAATCCTTCTCCTGCCATTTGCTTTATTTTCAGGGCTTATATAATAGAAGGTCCATGTCATAAAATAAGTCAAAAACAGGCTTGGATTAGCAGAACACTTCTGCCAGATTGTCTAATGTCAGTTTGTTTTCGGGCACTGCTTCTCCTATGTCTTCCTCCCCATCATCTGGCACTGGCTCAGAAGCACTCATCTCCATCAAGTGGTCTTCTGTTAACTCCTCTGGTGTAGTGTCTATTAGCTCTTGAATTTCTACAAGATCCATATCTTGAAACCCTTCATCCTCTACCTTTTTTGCCGTATCCACAATCTCTTTCATGATTTTCTTGATTGGCACTGTTGTAAATCCTGTGAAGTTATGCACAACATCTGGACAGTTTTCTCCAGCAGAAATTTATGGTTTCAAGCTTGATGGCTTTCACCACTTTTTCTATAATAAGGATGGCATCTTTAATAGTGTAATCCTTCCATACTTTTGTAATATTCTCTCTATTGAGGTTCTCTTCCATGGTGTTGACAATCCTTTCCACAGAGTACCGTGTGTAATGAGCCTTAAGGGTTCTTATGATCCCCTGTTCTAGAGGCTGGATTAGAGATCTTGTGTTTGGGGGCAAGCAGACCATTTCGATGTCTTCATTGTTGAACCCATAAAGTTCTGGGTGGCCAGGGACATTGTCCAATATCAAAAGAACTTTAAAAGGCAGTCACTTACTGGCAGGGTACTACCTGACTTCAGAACAAATCATCAGTGGAACCAATTGAGAAAAAGCGTTCTCCTTGTTCAGGCCTTCTTGTACAACCAAAAGACTGGCAACTGGTATTTATCATTTCCCTTCAAGTTTCAGAGCTTAGCAGCTTTTTAGGTAAGAGCAGTCCAGATCATAAACCCGACTGCATCTGTACGAAAGAGTAGAGTTAGCTTATCCCTTCCTGCCTTAAATCCTGGTGCTTGCTTTTCTTCCTTACTAATAAATGTTTTGTATGGCATTTTTTTTTTTTTTAACAGAATGGGGTACTTTCCTCTGCGTTAAGGCAGATATCTTTCTCCTCAATGATTTTCTTCATGGCATCTGGAAACTCATCTTCTGCCACTTGGTTGGCAGAATCTGCTTCTCCTGTTATCTTGACATTTTTAAAGCCAAACCTCTTTCTAAAATTATCAAACCATCCTTTGCTGGCATTAAATTCTCCAGATTTAGATCCTTCAGTTTCCTTTTGCTTTAAGTTGTCGCATAATGACTTCCTTTGTCCTTGAATCATATTAGAGTCTACAGGTATGCCTTTCTTATAGCAATCCTGCACCCACATAAAAGCTGCATTTTCAATAAGATGATGAAAAAGGTATTTCACAAAAAGTGCAAGGTTTTTGTGCCTGCTGGTGTAGCTGCAGTGATGGCTTCAGGAAATTCCTTTTTTTTTTTTTAAACAGTAGTCCCTATGCTGGATTCATTTATCTTAAAATGGAGGGCAACTGCAGCTGCAGAACTCAATCTATGGAACATATCAAGCAATTCAACTTTTTCTTATTATGTCATGACTTTTCTCTGCTTCTTGGGAGCACTTCCAGCATCAGTAGTGTTATGTCATATACGTTCCAGGGTATTGCACTAAAGGCTAAGAGAAATACACAAGAACTACAAGAGATCCGTTTTTACTGAGATAAGCAATTTATTGGAGAGACGAACTGCTCACGTGGCGATGATGAGCGTCACATAGCATTTTAAGTGGATACTTGCAACACTTGAGCTCACCCCAACTGGAACAGAAGGTGACTATGAAATTATTACAGTAATGCAGTATGTACTAATGTTAATTTTATACACATGGTTTAACACTGCATCATTACATTTTTTACATTTCTCTTGATTGTGAATGGAACCATGTATGGTCCCTAAATGTTCGTGTAAATTTTGTTAAGTTTTAACTTTTCACAATAGATTTGTGTCTATTTTATCGTAATAAATAATAAAATAGACCAGAATCTACATATATTTTATGCATTCATGACATATCCTACTGTCTCTTAGTTTTTTCAACATGTCTAGGCTATGTGGTTTGTTGCAAATCTCCTAAAATTTCCCGATATTTATTGAAAAAAGTCTGTGTGTAAGTGGACCCACAGAGTTCATACTTGTATTGTTCAAGGATCAATTGTATTACAGTATGTATTACAGTGGGGAAATATGTAGCACCCAGAATGTATTCGTTGTTCTAACACAAAATTATGAAAGCCATGTCTATGCATTCAGATAACAGACAAGACTGATAGAATTGCTTGAACATAACCAGTTAAGGAAAGAGCATCTACTATTAGTTGGTAACTCTTTAAACATAAATGCAAGCAGTTAAAGAGTTGAATCCACTGTGTAGTTTGGTAAAGCACAACTGTCAGACTTGAAAGATTTCTAATATTCTATAAAGAGTAAACACAACATTCAACAATATAAACACAGCTTCAGTGCAGAGACCAAAAGAAACCCTCTTGGCTGGGCTGATTAGAGATTATACTAATAATTCTAGTTCAATGCTGATGAGAATTAGAAGACAAAGTCAGAGAAATAAGCTGGCATTTCTGCTGTTTTTTTAATGTATTATGACAAAAATCATTCTGAAACCATATGAATTCATATTAACAATTTAATTAAACTCTGCAGTGCATTCTCCAATCTTATGCAGGTATGAGATTTAGATTTAGACGTCTCATGCAGCTAAGAGATTTATGTAGAAGATGATATGTTAATGTATAAATCTAGATTATCGATCTATGTGAAAATAATAATAGCCAACTCATTTTTTTCCACATATTCTTAGCTGTTAGCTAGGAAAAATACGTGTAAAATCAGAATCAAATATATCTCACATTTCATGTTTCATATAATTCTTGTTTAATTAAGAAAATTCTAGTGAATGTATTTATGGTAGCTTAGGATCCTTAGGTTTTAAATAAATGTCCTCACAATCAACATCTATAATAACATATTCCCATGAATGATAGTCTAACTCTTATGCAACCTTCATATTTTTTTATTAGTAAGAGACCAAATATGGTTCTCCTTATAAAAATCTTTATCTGCGTCTCCCTCCCATTTGGTAGTGTATATATGTCCATACCACTCTCTCACTTCATCCCAGTTTACCCTTCCCTCTCCCCATGGATGCAAGAGGGAAGAGATATGACGATATATGTATATATATAGCTGATTCACTTTGTTATAAAGCAGAAACTAACACACCATTGTAAAGCAATTATACTCCAATAAAGATGTTTAAAAAAAAACTTTATCTGGCCTATGTTGGTCACAAAACATCTCCTCTTTTTTTCTCTTTGACTCATGCTTCATTACAAAATTTTTAAATCATAGAATGAAGCTGATTTATTCATACATATTTAGAATGTGTAAAGATAAAATCTGGGGAAAGACTGACTTTATCAAATAACAATGAAGGAAATAGTAAAGGATACGGTCTGTGGTAATAGAAGTGTCCACTGATTCTTCCTCCCTGTGGAAATTCATGAAACCTATAGTGACAGAATCCTGCTTCTCTATGAAGATACCAGTTATGGCCAGGGGTTTAGGTGCAGTGGACACCACTGTGGTATTCCAAGGACCAGTCTGACATCACAAGGATTTCCACACTAATCTTGCATTAACCAGACACTTGACAATTTTTATTGACTGCCTAAGCTGAGGTCCTTTTTAGGTTAGGCATTCTTGGGGGGAATAAAGTGAAATAAAGCACCACTCCTACACTTGAGCACACAACATACACATGCAAACACAAACTTTAATAGATGATAGAATTGTGAGTGGAATCTCTTCAGATCTCGGGCAGTATTCAGAGTTCTCTGCACATAATAAATTGACAGATAAAGGAATCCCTTGCTTGGGAATTAGGTTTTTGGCTTGAATAACTGGAAAAATGATAGTGCCAATTACTGAGGTGATAAAATCAAGGGGAAAATATCATGAGTAAATTTCTGGATGTATGGTGTTTCCAGTGTATTCATAACTCCATGAGGTGTCAAGGAGAGAACTGAATACATGTGTTTGAAACACAGCAGTGAGATGTATATTGAAGATAACAGTTTAGCCGTAGTATAGATCATAACTGAATTCATGGACAGGGTTGAAAATGTCCAGGGAATGATAATAGAGGAAAGAAAAGAGAGCATTGTGGAATTCCATCATTTAAAGATGTCTTAGAGAAAGACAATGTAAGGAGAAAGAAAAAGCCAGCATGGAGGTGTAAAGAAAACTAGGATTGTATAGGGCCAGAGAAATTAAGAGTAGAGAGTGTTTCAAGCAGAAAAGAGAGGTCATTAGTGCATGATGCTTTCAGGAGTTTAAATTAGATAAATAATGAACTATGTCCATTGGGTATAAAATGGCAGTCTTAGTCAATGGATATATAGGAGTAGAAGCAAAATTTGCGGGGGTTGAGAAGGGGACTACGAGGAAAACTAGGCAATAAATTTAGGAAAACTCTTAAGTTTTGTGAGAGAGAGTTTGGGGCTAGGCCTGGAATAGTATGAGGGGTTTAATGAGTGATTTTTAAATTGGGATCTTGAATAGATGAAAATAGGCAGTGTGTATATGACAGAAAGGAATTTAATAAACTTAAGAGAAAGAATCATCAATAATGTATGTTTCCTTAGGAAAGGCAAAAGAGGATGGAATAAAAGAAGAAATGGAGGGATTGCCTTTAGGACAAGAAACATTTGGTCTTTAGTAACTAGAGAAAGAAATACTGGATGCATATAGAACAGTAGTTCTCAGTTTTGTTTTTTTTTTACATCGTTATTGGAGTATAATTGCAATACAATGCTGTGTTAGTTTCTGCTTCATAACAAAGTGAATCAGTTATACATATACATATGTTCCCATATATCTTCCCTCTTGCGTCTCCCTCCCTCTCACCCTCCATATCCCACCCCTCCAGGCGGTCACAAAGCACCGAGCTGATCTCCCTGTGCTATGCGGCTGCTTCCCACAAGCTATCTACCTTACGTATGGTAGTGTATATATGTCCATGCCTCTCTCTCACTTTGTCACAGCTTACCCTTCCCCCTCCCCATATCCTCAAGTCTATTCTCTAGTAGGTCTGTGTCTTTATTCCTGTCTTACCCCTAGGTTCTTCATGACATTTTTTTTCTTAAATTCCATATATATGTGTTAGCATACAGTATTTGTCTTTCTGACTTACTTCACTCTGTATGACAGACTCTAGGTCTATCCACCTCACTACAAGTAACTCAATTTCGTTTCTTTTTATGGCTGAGTAATATTCCATTGTATATATGTGCCACATCTTCTTTTTCCATTTATCTGTCAATGGACACTTAGTTTGCTTCCAAGTCCTAGCTATTGTAAATAGAGCTGCAATGAACATTGTGGTACATGACTCTTTTTGAATTATGGTTTTCTCAGGGTATATGCCCAGTAGTGGGATTGCTGGGTAGTTCTATTTGTAGTTTTTTAAGGAACCTCCATACTGTTCTCCACAGTGGCTGTATCAATTTACATTCCCACCAACAGTGCAAGAGTGTTCTCCTTTCTCCAAACCCTCTCCAGCATTTACTGTTTCTAGATTTTTTGATAATGGCCGTTCTGACTGGTGTGAGATGATATCTCATTGTAGTTTTGATTTGCTTTTCTCTAATGGTTAATGATGTTGAGCATACTTTCATGTGTTTGTTGGCAGTCTGTATATCTTCTTTGGAGAAATGTCTATTTAGGTCTTCTGCCCATTTTTGGATTGGGTTGTTTGTTTTTTTGTTATTGAGCTGCATGAGCTGCTTATACATTTTGGAGATTAATCCTTTGTCAGTTGCTTCATTTGCAAATATTATCTCCAATTCTGAGGGTTGTCTTTTGGTCTTGATTATGGTTTCCTTTGCTGTGCAAAAGCTTTGAAGTTTCATTAGGTCCCATTTGTTTATTTTTGTTCTTATTTCCATTTCTCTAGGAGGTGGGTCAAAAAGGATATTGCTGTGATTTATGTCATAGAGTGTTCTGCCTATGTTTTCCTCTAAGAGTTTGATAGTTTCTGGCCTTACATTTAGGTCTTTAATCCATTTTGAGCTTATTTTTGTGTATGGTGTTAGGGAGTGATCTAATCTCATACTCTTATATGTACCTGTCCAGTTTTGCCAGCACCACTTATTGAAGTGACTGTCCTTTCTCCACTGTACATTCCTGCCTCCTTTATCAAAGATAAGGTGACGATATGTGTGTGGGTTTCTCTGGGCTTTCTATCGTGTTGCATTGATCTATCTTTCTGTTTTTGTGCCAGTACCATACTGTCTTAATTACTGTAGCTTTGTAGTATAGTCTGAAGTCAGGGAGCCTGATTCCTCCAGCTCCGTTTTTCATTCTCAAGATTGCTTTGGCTATATGGGGTCTTTTGTTTTTCCATACAAATTGTGAAATTTTTTGTTCTAGTTCTGTGAAAAATACCAGTGGTAGTTTGATAGGGATTGCATTGAATCTGTAGATTGCTTTGGGTAGTAGAGTCATTTTCACAATGTTGATTCTTCCAGTCCAAGAACATGGTATATCTCTCCATCTATTTGTATCATCTTTAATTTCTTTCATCAGTGTCCTATAATTTTCTGCATACGGGTCTTTTGTCTCCTTAGGTAGGTTTATTCCTAGATATTTTATTCTTTTTGTTGCAATGGTAAATGGGAGTGTTTTCTTGATTTCACTTTCAGATTTTTCATCATTAGTGTATAGGAATGCCAGAGATTTCTGTGCATTAATTTTGTATCCTGTTACTTTACCAAATTCATTGATTAGCTCTAGTAGTTTTCTGGTAGCATCTTTAGGATTCTCTATGTATAGTATCATGTCATCTGCAAACAGTGACAGCTTTACTTCTTCTTTTCCGATTTGGATTCCTTTTATTTCCTTTTCTTCCCTGATTGCTGTGGCTAAAACTTCCAGAACTATGTTGAATAAGAGTGGTGAGACTGGGTAACCTTGTCTTGTTCCTGATCTTAGTGGAAATGCTTTCAGTTTTTCACCATTGAGGACAATGGTGGCTGTGGATTTGTCATATATGGCCTATATTATGCTGAGGAAAGTTCCCTCTATGCGTACTTTCTGCAGGGCTTTTATCATAAATGGGTGTTGAATTTTGTCAAAAGCTTTCTCTGCATCTATTGAGATGATCATATGGTTTTTCTCCTTCAATTTGTTAATATGGTTTATCACATTGATAGATTTGCGTATATTGAAGAATCCTTGCATTCCTGGAATAAACCCCACTTGATCACGGTGTATGATCCTTTTAATGTGATGTTGGATTCTGTTTGCTAGTATTTTGTTGAGGATTTTTGCATCTATGTTCATCAGTGATATTGGCCTGTAGTTTTCTTTCTTTGTGACATCCTTGTCTGGTTTTGATATCAAGGTGATGGTGGCCTTGTAGAATTAGTTTGGGAGTGTTCCTCCCTCTGCTATATTTTGGAAGAGTTTGAGAAGGATAGGCGTTAGTTCTTCTCTAAATGTTTGATAGAATTCGCCTGTGAAGCCATCTGGTCCTGGGCTTTTGTTTGTTGGAAGATTTTTAATCACAGTTTCAATTTCAGTGCTTGTGATTGGTCTGTTCATATCTTCTATGTCTTCCTGATTCAGTCTTGGCAGTTGTGCATTTCTGAGAATTTGTCCATTTCTTACAGGTTGTCCATTTTATTGGCATAGAGCTGCTTGTAGTAATCTCTCATGATCTTTTGTATTTCTGCAGTGTCAGTTGTTACTTCTCCTTTTTCATTTCTAATTCTATTGATTTGAGTCTTCTCCCTTTTTTTCATGATGAGTCTGGCTAATGGTTTATCAATTTTGTTTATCTTCTCAAAGAACCAGCTTTTAGTTTTATTGATCTTTGCTATCGTTTCCTTCATTTCTTTTTCATTTATTTCTGATCTGATTTTTATGATTTCTTTCCTTCTGCTAACTTTGGGGTTTTTTTGTTCTTCTTTCTGTAATTGCTTTAGGTGCAAGGTTAGGTTGTTTATTCGAGATGTTTCCTGTTTCTTAAGGAAGGATTGTATTGCGATAAACTTCCCTCTTAGAACTGCTTTTGCTGTATCCCATAGATTTTGGGTGGTCGTGTCTCCATTGTCATTTGTTTCTAGGTATTTTTTTATTTCCTCTTTGACTTCTTCAGTGATCACCTCGATATTAAGTAGTGTATTGTTTAGCCTCCATGTGTTTGTATTTTTTACAGATCTTTTCCTGTAATTGATATCTAGTCTCATAGCGTTGTGGTCGGAAAAGATACTTGAAACAATTTCAATTTTCTTAAATTTACCAAGGCTTGACTTGTGACCCAAGATATGATCTATCCTGGAGAATGTTCCATGAGCACATGAGAAAAATGTGTATTCTGTTGTTTTTGGATGGAATGTCCTATAGATATCAATTAAGTCCATCTTGTTTAATGTATCATTTAAAGCTTGTGTTTCCTTATTTATTTTCATTTTGGATGATCTGTCCATTGGTGAAAGTGGGGTGTTAAGGTCCCGTACTATGAGTGTGTTACTGTCGATTTCCCCTTTTATACTGTTAGTATTTGCCTTATGTATTGAGGTGATCCTATGTTGGGTACATAAATATTTACAATTGTTATATCTTCTTCTTGGATCAATCCCTTGATCATTATGTAGTGTCCTTCTTTGTCTCTTTTAATAGTCTTTATTTTAAAGTCTATTTTGTCTGATATGAGAATTGCTACTCCAGCTTTCTTTTGGTTTTCATTTGTATGAAATATCTTTTTCCATCCCCTTACTTTCAGTCTGTATGTGTCTCTAGGTCTGAAGTGGGTCTCTTGTAGACAGCAAATATATGGGTCTTGTTTTTGTATCCATTCAGCCAATCTGTGTCTTTTGGTGGGAGCATTTAGTCCATTTACATTTAAGGTAAGTATCGATATGTATGTTCCTATTCCCATTTTCTTAATTGTTTTGGGTTCGTTATTGTAGGTCTTTTCCTTCTCTTGTGTTTCTTGCCTAGAGAAGTTCCTTTAGCATTTGTTGTAAAGCTGGTTTGGTGGTGCTGAACTCTCTCAGCTTTTGCTTGTGTGTAAAGATTTTAATTTCTCCATCAAATCTGAATGAGATCCTTGCTGGGTAGAGTAATCTTGGTTGCAGGTTTTTCTCCTTCATCACTTTAAACATGTCCTGCCAGTCCCTTCTGGCTTGCAGAGTTTCAGCTGAAAGATCAGCTGTTAACTTTATGGGGATTCCCTTGTGTGTTATTTGTTGTTTTTCCCTTGCTGTTTTTAATATGTTTTCTTTGTGCTTAATTTTTGACAGTTTGATTAATAAGTGTCTTGGCGTATTTCTCCTTGTATTTATCCTGTATGGGACTCTCTGTGCTTCCTGGACTTGATTAACTATTTCCTTTCCCATACTGGGGAAGTTTTCAACTATAATCTCTTCAAATATTTTCTCAGTCCCTTTCTTTTTCTCTTCTTCTTCTGGAACCCCTATAATTCGAATGTTGGTGCATTTAAAGTTGTCCCAGAGGTCTCTGAGACTGTCCTCAATTCTTTTCATTCTTTTTTCTTTATTCTGCTCTGCAGTATTTATTTCCACTCTTTTATCTTCCAGGTCACTTATCCGTTCTTCTGCCGCAGTTATTCTTCTATTGATCCCATCTAGAGTATTTTAATTTCATTTATTTTGTTGTTCATCATTTTTTGTTTCATCTTTAGTTCTTCTAGGTCCTTGTTAAATGTTTCTTGCATTTTGTCCCTTTTATTTCCATCATTTTGGATCATCTTTACTATCATTATTCTGAATTCTTTTTCAGGTAGACTGCCTATTTCCTCTTCATTTGTTAGGTCTGGTGGGGTTTTATCTTGCTCCTTCATCTGCTGTGTGTTTTTCTGTCTTCTCCTTTTGCTTATCTTACTGTGTTTGGGGTCTCCTTTTTGCAGGCTGCACGTTCGTAGTTCCCGTTGTGTTTGGTGTCTGTCCCCAGTGGCTAAGGTTGGTTCAGTGGGTTGTGTAGGCTTCGTGGTGAGGGGACTAGTGCCTGTGTTCTGGTGGATGAGGCTGGATCTTGTCTTTCTGGTGGGCAGGTCCACGTCTGGTGGTGTGTTTCGGGGTGTCCGTGGACTTATGATTTTAGGCAGCCTCTCTGCTAATGGGTGGGGTTGTGTTCCTGTCTTGCTAGTTGTTTGGCATAGGATGTCCAGCACTGTAGCTTACTGGTCGTTGAGTGAAGCTGGGTGCTGGTGTTAAGATGGAGATCTCTGGGAGATTTTCGCCATTTGATATTATGTGGAGCTGGGTGGTCTCTTGTGGGCCAGTGTCCTGAAGTTGGCTCTCCCACCTCAGAGGCACAGCACTGACTCCTGGCTGCAGCACCAAGAGCATTTCATCCACATGGCTCAGAATAAAAGGGAGAAAAAGTAGAAAGAAAGAATTAGTAGAAGTAGAAAGAAAGAAAGAAAGAAAGGATGGAGAGAGGGAGGGAGTGAGGGAGGGAGGGAGGAAGGAAGGAAGGAAAAATAGAAAGAAAGAAAGAAGATAAAGTAAAATAAAATAAAGTAAGATAAAATATAATAAAGTTATTAAAATAAAAAAATAATTATTACAAAAAAAAAGAAAAATAATTTAAAAAACGGACTATAGAACCCTAGGACAAATGGTGGAAGCAAAGCTATACAGACAAAATCTCACACAGAAGCATACACATACACACTCACAAAAAGAGTAAAAAGGGAAAAAATCACAAATCTTGCTCTCATAGTCCACCTCCTCAATTTGGGATGATTCATTGTCTCTTCAGGTATTCCACAGATGCAGGGTACATCAAGTTGATTGTGGAGCTTTGATCCGCTGCTTCTGAGGCTGCTGGGAGAGATTTCCCTTTCTCTTCTTTGTTCTCACAGCTCCTAGGGGCTCAGCTTTGGATTTGGCCACGCCTCTGCGTGTAGGTCGCTGGAGGGCGTGTGTTTTTTGCTCAGACAGGACGGGGTTAAATGAGCCGCTGATTCGGGGGCTCTGGCTCACTCAGGCCCGGAGGGAGGGAGGGAGGGGCACGGAGTGCGGGGCGGGCCTGCGGCGGCAGAGGCCGGCGTGACGTTGCACCAGCCTGAGGCGCGCCGTGCGTTCTCCCGGGGAAGTTGTCCCTGGATCCCAGGACCCTGGCAGTGGCGGGCTGCACAGGCTCCTCGGAACGGAGGTGTGGCTAATGACCTGTGCTCGCACACAGGCTTCTTGGTGGCGGCAGCAGCAGCCTTAGCGTCTCATGCCTGTCTCTGGGGTCCGCGCTTTTTGCCGCGGCTCGCGCCCGTCTCTGGAGCTCCTTTAAGCAGCGCTCTTAATCCCCTCTCCTCGCGCACCAGGAAACAAAGAGGGAAGAAAAAGTCTCTTGCCTCTTCGGCAGCTCCAGACTTTTCTCCGGACTCCCTCCAGGCTAGCCGTGGAGCACTAACCCCCTGCAGGCTGTGTTCACGCCGCCAACCCCAGTCCTCTCCTGGCGCTCCGACTGAAGCCCGAGCCTCAGCTCCCAAATCCGCCTGACCCGGCGGGTGAGCAGACAAGCCTCTCGCGCTGGTGAGTGCCGGTCGGCCCTGATCCTCTGTGCGGGAAGCTTCCCGCTTTGCCCTCCGTACCCCTGTTGCTGTGCACTCCTCCGCGGCTCTGAAGCTTTCCCCCTCCGCCACCCGCAGTCTCCGCCTGCGAAGGGGCTTTTTTGTGTGTGGAACCCTTTTCTCCTTCACAGCTTCCTCCCACTGGTGCAGGTCCCGTCCCAATCCTTTTGTCTGTTTATTCTTTATTCTTTTGCCCTACCCAGGTACGTGGGCGTTTTCTTGCCTTTTGGGAGGTCTGAGGTCTTCTGCTAGCGTTCAGTAGCTGTTCTGTAGGAGTTGTTCCACGTGTAGATGTATTTCTGGTGTATCTGTGGGGAGGAAGGTGATCTCCGTGTCTTACTCTTCCGCCATCTTCCGGGAAGCCCCAGTTCTCAGTTTTGCTTGAAATATTAAGTGACATTTTCCCTCTCAAATAATTGTAGAATCTAGGTAAAATGACGAAGTCTTAAAGTACAAAATTAGCCTGGGGTGTAGAAGAGGGAATGGACTGACGAGATAGTTGAAGATAGAAGAAGTAGAATCTGATGATTACGTAGATTAGTGTTCATGATATTAAATAAGCAGGAAAAGTTCATTTGGCAAACCCTGTACTCTGGCCTAGATGAGCACAAGTTTTCAAATAGATTCTAAAGTTGAAACTTGTCATGAAGTGCAAGGTTGTTTGTAGAGTGTCCCCTCCCTGGTTTCCCTTTTATTCTCCTTGATTCCTAGACTCTATGGTTTAGTTATACAGACTTTGCTGTCCTTGCATACACCGTACTTTCCCATGGTTTAGTATCTTCTCCTTTTTAAATCACCTCTGATTCCTTACCCTTATTCATTTTGACTTAGGGCAAGTTACTGAGTCTCTCCATGTCTTTATTTATAAAACAATATAACTTCTTTCATAAAGATTTTTGAGGATTGAACAAGATACCATATGTAGAACATTTTTGGAAGACACCCTGGCACATAAGTGTTCAATAAGTGATATTTTTTAGCTCTACTTTAAACATCCGACTTAAGTTTACCAAAGTCAGTACTACTTTTGACTTTAGAGCATTGTTAGCATCATAAACATACTCTACTACAGACACCCCTCACTGACTGGACAGGATTCATTTCCAGCTCTGAAAACCCAGTGCCCAGTAGGGCTTCATAAATCTATCTCTTTCTCCTTCTTCATCTTCTTTCTCTCATAGTTTCTCTTTCTCTTTTTCTATCTTTATCTGTCTATAAAGATGATATATAATGGATACGTATACAAATTTTATTATTAAAAGTCTAACATCCATGTTGTTTTGATGTTTCCGTAGGTATGTCTTTTCCCATTTAAAGGTAGACCTTTGGCCTAAGTTGGAAGTTAGGAAAAATCATAGCATTAACACCCACTTAGAAAGTTATGTTTCCTGCACTCAATAAGTCAAACAATATTCTGAAGCTTTAAAACAAATAAAAAAAACCCCTCATCTTCCTTTATACCTGGAAATTCTGACCTGTTAACATATAATGCTTTCTCCTTCTGTCCCAGCCTTACCCATTCATTCCAGCCTAAGTACTCTCTGAACAGCCCATTTATCTCTTTCCCCACAACGTTAGGTACTTTTTACTTATTTTTCATAGACATTGAAAAATCACATTGTTTTATAACAATATGTACAATGTTGTCTTATAGCAATATTTACAATATTGTTATATAACAATATTTATATTTATTCTTTTCTGTTGGATTAAACTCCTCATAGGTTGATATCATGTCATATTCATTTTCTTATCTCAGTTCCTCACACAAAGCCTGGCACATGGTAGAAACTCAAACAAAGTGTGTTAAATTAATAAGTAAATGAAAACTTTTGCCAAATAAGCAGTGTTTCAAGAGAAAAGTCCCTACTGTGACCAGGAGCCATGAAGGCAGTGTTAAGTCTTCATTCCTCCATTCTTTCTTTCTTCTTTAAATTATATTCCTACTTTTAGAAGAAAACTGTATCTTTTAAAACAATATATCTCATTCTTTGTTAAAGGAACTGGCTCAGATTCTGTGAAAATTTCATTGTCCTATATAAACGTTTTAGAGATTCAGAAACAAAAAGATCCAGGCCTATGAAAAGTGTAATGAGTCCCAGTTTGGCCATTTGTGATGGGGATTTAACTGCTTTGTTTGTGAGCTTCAGCTAAGGAAACAGATTACCTTCATGATGTGCTAATACCCCAGAGTCGATCTAAACTCTGCTCCACTCTGGAAAGGCGTCCTGGGGATGCCGGCAAACACTCTAAAAGCTGAATCCTGTAAACCTGTCAGCTGGGGTACAAAAAAATTATTACTGGAGACAGACTTCCCTTCAATACTCTTTTTGTTTTTACATAGGACTTAAAACTAATCAATAAATTATCACAGATGCATTTCAAAGTTGAAATCCAATTCCGTAATAACTGAAATACTTGCATAGAAAATATTGGCTACTGAATATTTTAGAATGTAGGGAATAG
Organism: Monodon monoceros; assembly: GCF_005190385.1. NCBI lineage: Eukaryota > Metazoa > Chordata > Mammalia > Artiodactyla > Monodontidae > Monodon > Monodon monoceros. The sequence continues at coordinate 116,752,257 of NW_021703767.1, read as the reverse complement.
CAGAGATATAATTAAAGAGAATATCTTTAAAAGACATAACAGATTAAATCATTATAGCGTCATGAATGTCAAAACATTATTTAATTAATGTTACCTTATCACCAAAACTTTCAGTGTATCTCTGTGTTTCCCATAAATTGTCACTTTGCTTGTTTCTGAAATTTATTTGCCACTGTTAAGTGGTGTTATCTTTCTACTACAAACTTTAAAAATTGTGGGAGCTCTATTTAAATATTTGGTAAATATATTTCTTCCCTCCCTCCCACCACCAACACACAATACTAAGACATTATCATATGTAAAAATATAAGCCAAATATCAACTGTGTAAGAAAACATTTTAAAAGTTTCTTTCATGTTTATTCAACAAATGTTTCCTAAAAGATTTTCCTTGAAGCAAAGCAGTTTAATTTTCCTTTTCATATTATTCTCGGTGGTTATAAACATAATTAGCTTTGTATTTTCACATTTATTTGCATTTATGATAAATTTAATCTTTTCTTAGCATAACTTTGAAATCAAAATATGAACTAAAAAAGATGTAAGTTTGATTGGTGCAACAAGAACAGTAACAAGTAATCATAGCAATGAGATGTTAATTGGTGTCTGGGTGGTTTTATTCATAGTAGCGATGGGACATAATATCTCTGTATTCTTAACTGTTCCACAGCACTTTGCAGATTGTTTATTATAAAGCCAATTATATTGCACTTGAAATTCATAGGTATTTTAACAGCATAATGGGACATGGATGGAAATAAAAACATTTTTTTCATCAGAGAAACAGTTTATTTTGCCAAAACTTGTTTATTTTGCCAAACCTTTCTTAAATTTTAAAGTTCCAAATGAGAAAGATTTGAGGATTTTAATTTCTCAAAAATCCTGATTAGGGTGTATTTGCGTTTAGAGATTTTTGATCAGTTTTCTGAACAAGAAGCACATAATTGCACATAAATTTTCTTTTCATAGAAATTATCTTCAATAATTTTCTCATGGAGCAGCAGTATCTTAGATATAGATGCTAAGAGGGAATCTTGATTTGTTGCTTTGTGTGCCAGTATAGGTATTGATATAGCTAGCTGTATCAGTTCATCCAAAAATAAAACAAAGCTGACCATTATTAGTGATTTATATTTCTCTATAGCAAATTTAGACAATTTCAGTGTAGATGGGAATGCAAACTTTTGCAGTCAGGATTCTTCAATTTAACTGCCTGTATAATTTCAGTTCCCCAGGTAATGGCCAATTATTAAAAAATTTAATAATTTTATAAAGTCTGCCTTAAATCTGTTAAGAATATGGAGAAAAACCCATTAGAAATAAATAAGCTTAGTTGAGAAAGTATCCAATAAATGGTACTAGCGCTGTTTATTTTCTCAAAATATTAATGGCAATTATAATTTGGGTTCCTCTGTTCATGTATTTACTTATAACAAACTTGAAATAACATTGTTACCCTTAGATTTTATAACAGCATCATAGAATTGATGATAATACTATAATAACAGCGATCATTCTTTGAATACTTTCTGTTTCAGGCACTGGGATCGGCACTTTAAGTACATTATCACATTTCATTCTCCCCCAAACTCCAAAGAAGCAGTGCATAGATTTTCAGATGAAAAACCTGAAGCTTAAATATAAGTAACTTGTCCAAGATTTCATAGTTAATCTGTGTGGGAAATAGGATTTGAATAAAGGCCAGTGTGTTGCCAAAACTTATATCCTTTATAAAATGATTTAAAGAATTTTTAAAGTTGAAGTTACACTCAATTTTTATAAACAAATATAAGTCATAAAATAAGGTCATGAATAAAGTAAAAAAAAATTGAATCTCCTACAGGTAACTACTGTTAACAATATCTATATATAAACCTATTTCTACTAAAATGGATCATGTGATATTAATCATGTGTCTTATTTCCACCTAAATTATTTGATTACCTTTTTTGAAAATACATATAAGGTTACTTTGTTCTTTCTCTTGGCAACCGAATAAGATATTACATTGATTTATTGTGACTTATTTAACTAGTACCCAGTTCATTGACACTTAGGTTTCTTTCACGTTCCCTTCCACAAATAACAATTGTGTGTGTGTGTGTGTGTGTGTGTGTGTGTGTGTATGCGCGTGCGCGCATGTGCGCACACATGCCTATTTGAGTATATCTCCCAGAAATTTTTAAAAGTAGAAAAAGCTGGGTCAAAGATGATATGCATTTAAAATTTTGATAAATATGTCCAAATTGCCCTCCAAAATGATTAATTAAACACTTTCCAAAAGTTTTAAAAAATATCTACTCCTCCACACATTTTCCAATACAGTCTCTGTTTAATCTTGTCGTGACAAAAGAAGAATAATTATTTGAAATCTGGTGTTGTAAATTACTAATAATTTTCTAATATAATTATTGTTAATTTTAGTTTCTCCATTTCCTTTTTATATTTTTTACACCAGGTTATTTGTATTTATAATTTTATTCGATTTTGATTAGCAAATGTTATTTTTATTTGAATATTAGTTCAAACATTCAATAAATTTTCTTCTCTCTTTGGATGTAGCATTTTATTTTTCTTTATGTAGAAATTTTAGGTAGTCAAACTTGTTGATATTTTCTTTTTTTTTATAGCTTCTGTAGTCTGTGATAAACTTAGAACAGCCTTATCTATCCTTAAGATTATGAATACAATTTATCATCCTTTCCTCTGGTACTTTTATGGTTTCAGATTTTTACATTAGAAGCATTTATTCATCTGGATTTTAGTAAGCCATAAGCAATACGTAGTTCCTCTGTTTTATTTTTTAAAAAAGATTAATCACTTGCCCCAGCACTACAGATTCAATAGTTCATCTAGCCACACGGTTTTAAAATGTCACTTTCACCATTTTCAAAATTCCTCTGTGAACTTTGATGAATTATTTCTATTCTTCATTTTAAGCTTCATTGATCAGCCTAAATATCTGGGGCCAAGGCAATTCTAAAAATATTTAATAGCAATTTGGTACAGGTACTAACCACTCCAGGCACCGACCAATTAGAAAAGACAGCAGCCACCTCCAACTGCTACAGATATATGGAAGCATCCTGGCTGAATCATTTGCTTATTAAACAATACACTATATTTGAGAATAATTAGCTCCAAACACAACACAAAATAAATGTATATCATTTGCTAAAAAAATAAAGATAATGATATGTGCATTATCTTTAACAATAATAGTACAAGGCTAATAATAATATAGTAACAAATAATATGAGGCTGTGGTCCTCAGATGGGGCAGAAGCTCGCTTTTGCCCATTTCCTCCCACTCCCTCAGGGAAGGGACACTAAGACAACCTTGAGTACAAGCTTAGATTTAAAGAGCATATTCAAATTAACCAGCTAGGTTTATTAACATGTCATTTACATTGAGATCATTTACAAATTGGTAGCACAATAGGCTTGGTTTCAAAGGGAATTAAGGTAAGGCTGTGCTCCATTATTCAGAGTTTATAGATCTGGTACACTTCTGTCAAGCAAACCAGCCAGTTTAAATGTCCATATTCAAAATTAAAGATGTGCCTTGTTACTTTTGAAAATTATCTTTGCATTGATTTTGGTACTGATTTGTGAAAAATCCAGATAACATTAAGAGAATGAGGTTTTATTTTTATTCAAAGGAGACCTGAATTTAAAAATGTGAGAAGTTCTCATCTGAATTCATGTTTCTTCCTCATTGAGAAACAAGAATCACTTCTTAGCTAAAAGCTTACGTGGGGAAATCTGTGCCCCATTCCATCTGCTGATGGGCCTCTTGTCAGACCTCCAGGTTCTGTCTGAGTCCATCTTGTACTGTACCTTTGAAGAAACACTCAGTTTTCACACAGGTCAGGGGGAAAATGAGATTGTGTTTTTAGGGATGCAGCTCTAATGAGCGAAGTAGAAATAAACCTGTCTTTAGGCATATATCTTTTATCCCTCTCAGTGATGTGCTCTTCCAGAGGTTTGTCTACCCTTGTCCTTTATAGCCATCAACATGGTGCTGTTAGTGTGTGAGCCTTTGGGAGAAGGCCCAAGGGTCACAGCAGCTTGCTTTAGGCCCAAGATCTACAACCAACCTGAGTGAAAGGAGTCCTTTCCACATATCGATTGCCTATCTATCTCACTAGTACTCCACGTAGGACATGAGGCCAAAGTCCATGTGTAGTGAAATGTAACTTTTATCCGGCATGTCCTTTGTATATATCCCTCCATAATCGGTGGAAGGCAGCAAGGGCCAATTGTGGGCTTGGAGCTGTAGTCAACTCAAATGTTTTTGTCTATCTAATACATTTCCTATTCATTTGCTAATAGTATCTAGTATTTTTTTTCTGAGGAACCACCCCTTCTCCATACCAGCTTTTGTATTTTGGGTGAACTTCTTTTCTACCCATAGGCACAAGCATGTGGTTTAGACCTAGCCAATCAGAACATCAAATTTCCCTTACCTAATAATTGATTCGGAGATGAACAAGTGACCCCCACTCACCCAAAAAAGACATTGAAGTTTTCATGAGACTGTTGGAAGAGTGACTCAGCCTAATATTTGGATGGACATGAATCTATAAGATGTGGGGAACGCATGAGTTTGGAATTAACAAAAGCCATTTCATGGATATGAAATGAGCCGCATGAGCCTGGATATGAAGCCATCTCAGCCGAGGAATGAACCAAGAAACCAAGACAAATCAGATTCTGGTAGTTTAATTGAATTCCCAAATCAACTCATATATAAAGCCAGATAGAGTTGAGCTTTTCTAATGCATAAACATTTCTTTTTAAATTCCCAGGTTGAATGGTAATTTATGTGCCTTTAAAAAAACTTGTACCTCCTAAGATGGAAGGTACAAGATTATTGCCAATTATATTGGCATTTCACGTGACTAACAGGTGCATTTTCTCTTTTGACACCTTACGATTTTCATAGATGAGGGATACTTTAAGCTTTTCCTCATTCCGTACTAGTTTATGGTGGATGCAGTGTGTCTTGGGACTGGATCATTTACACTAATTTTGTGAACTTTTTAGAGTGCAATAGACTAAAATTGTGACTATTTCCTTTAAGGTATTTCTAGATTTGATGAACATAGTATTTATAATTTCATGCAAAAGCTATAAGTATTAATTCTTGCTGGATAAGAGGTCTGTTCCCTGTTAATCTGGGAATGGCTGGTCTCTTCTCATTAAAGCCTCAGGTTCTGTTCTTTCTCTTCTCAGTTTTTATACATTTTCTATCTCTCTGCTTCAATGGCTGGAAGAATTTGATACTTCCTATAGGTTATATCTCAACTTCATTCTAGGTGGAAAGGGTAAAAAGTCCCTCCCTTGAAGTTAGACGACTACATGCAGATTAGATTCTGGTCATGATTTAACCTTATATGAGAGACGGAAGGTGGAAATAAAGTGGAGGGTATATTTTTGCTGCTGTTGCAGTTGGCAAGCAAGAGCGTGGAGGTATGAATACTTAGAAAGGAGGGCAATGGTCTGACTTTGCATTCAGCATCTAATGTTCAGTTTGTTGTGGATGAAAGGAAGTTTGAGTAGTGAGTGTCTTTAGCAGTAAGAACAGCAGCCTCCTGCCTACTGAAATGCCATGGAGACAGTGTGATTTCTGATTCTCCAGTCCTTCCAATAATTTTACCTACTTCTCTACACTAAATGCCTTTCTGCTTGAAATAACTACAGTGGTTTTTATTTTCTTTCTTCTTGCGCAAATGACTTTGGGGATTATCGATTCTGACTTTTGGGAAAGGAAGTTAAGAGAGAAGAAAATAATAATAAGAACAACATACAATAAACATATTGTATGTTAAATATGATCTGAAAAAAATAAACTGCCACATTGTGAAGTTACTGTTAGGTTTATATTTCTTGAATTGATCTTCCCTGGTATTTCTGTAAACGTATGCAAGCTCTCTATGTATATAATATAAAAATGTGCAAAGATTATATCTATCTGGGAATATAACAATCATGCAATATTATAATAAAACAATAAGTGGTTTTACTTTCTATGCAAAATTCTGAGTGACTTATTGAAACATAGTCAGTTATAAGTGATTATTATTACTGGAATGCAATCAAATACATTATCCTACTTATTATTCTTAAACTCATTTGTTCATGCAATGTATTCAATCTGGAAAATAGATTAAGCCAAAGTACCAGTATTTTTGTCAGGGAATAGTTTTAGGAATAGTTTTGTGCTACAGAAAACTTACTTCCCTCAAGGCTGCATTTTCCTCAATTTTCCTTTATAAAATATCAAGCACATTGCTAGAGTCCATAGAAGTCCCTGCAAATAATCCACTTGACACTTGGATTTTTTAGACTATAAATAACACTGAATCTTGAGGGAAGGGAATACGTTTTATTTAACCTCTATCCTCCAATGTTTAAAATGATTTGTCAATTCGCATGCTGTGGTAAGCTGAATAATGACTCTCCAAAGATACCCATTCCCTAATCCCTGGAATTTATGAATGTTACCTTATATGGCAAAGGGACTTTGCAAATATGATTAAGTTAAGATAATTTCCCATCTTGAGATGGGAAATTATCATTGTATTAGTTTGCTAAGGCTGATGTAATAAAGTACCACAAACTGGGTGGCTTAGACACAGAAATTCATTGTGTCATAGTTCTGAAGTCTGGAAGTTGGCGATAAAGATGTTGGCAGATCCTGAAGTCTAAAAGTTGGAGATCTTGGCAGAGTTGGTTCCTTCTGTGGGCTCTGAGGGAGAATCTATTTCATGCCTCTCCCCTAGCTTCTGGTGGTTTGCTGGCAATCTTAGGTGTCCCTTGACTTGAAGAAGCATCACCCCAAACATTGCCTTCATCTGCACACGGTGTTCTCCATGTGTGCCTGGTGCTTGTGTCCAGATTTCCCCGTTTTATGTCATCAGTAATATTGCATTAGGGCCTACCTTAATGATCTCATCTTTATTAACTACATATGCAATGGCCTGATTTCTAAATAAAGTCATATTCTAAGGTATGGGGGTTTAGAACTCAACCGACATGTGAATTTGGGGGGGGGCACAATTCAATACATAACTATCCTAGATAATCTTGATGGGCCATAAGTATCATCATATGAGTCCTTATGAGGGCACAAGAAGGTCAGAGGTAGGAAGTGGATGATGTAATGATGGAAGCAAGAAATTGGAGTGCTGTGAGGAAGCAGTCACCAGCCAAGGAATGCAGACAACTTCCAGAAGCTAAAAAGACAAAGAAATGGATTGTCCCTTAGAGCCTCCAGAAGGAAATGCAATTTTGTCGACACCTCAACTTTGGTCCAGTAAAGCTGACTTCAGACTTCTGGCCTCCAGGACTGTAACAGAAAATATTTATATTGCTTTAAGCCATTAAATTTGTGGCAGTTTGTTCCAGTATAGCAACATGAAACTAGTATGCTTAATGAATTTTTGTTTTGAAAATTACTTCATTAATAGTTTATAATATAAAAATTCATTTTAATTGTTTGGATAAATGAGCATTAATGCAGCCACCTAAGGAGAACTTTACTTTCTGGGCAATATATCTAGTAAACTGTGTTCTTCTCAAAGAAAATGCTTACATTCTTGATATGATTTATTCCTATCTGTTTTTCCCAAGACTGCAAATCAGTTACTCTGTTCTAATATGAATGTGTTGTTTTATAGTTATTCAAAGATTTCCTATTTAGAAGCCCCATGTATCTTGGATTTAATATCTGTCTTTGACATGGTGCATTTATTTCATAAAATTGTTGTCCTTTGATTAGAGCTTTATATTATTTACCCAGAATCATGTTGTATTACTTATGTCTATTTCTGTTATTTAAAATATATATCTTTGAAAGAATTTAGAATTTAGAAGTAGATATGGATAGAATTATGGGTTCAAGGAACCTGAGAAATAGATTTGTATATAGTTTATTTCTTCTTGAGTGAGCTTTGCTAGATTGTCTTTGAATGTATTTGCATACAGCTGTGTATAATATTCTCCTATTATCCTTTACTATCTGTAGGATTTGTAGCAACCTCCCTGCTTTTACTCCTGAAGATAGTAATTTTGTCTTCTCTCTTTTTTTCTTGGTTAGTCTGACTAGAGATTTATCAATTTTATTGATCCCTTCAAAGAGCCAATTTTGGATTTCTTAGAGTTTTCTCTGTTTTTTCCTCCTGTTTACTATTTCACTGATTTCTGCTTGTATCTTCATTATTCCTCTCTTTCTCTTAATAGGCTTATTTGCTTTCCTTTCTCTGTTTGTTTCTTTTTTTTTTTGAGGAAGCTGAATTCATTGATTTGAAACCTTTCTTTTTTTCCAATATAAACACTCATCTCTAAATTTCCTTCTAGGCCTGCTGGAGAGAGCTCCGCGGCCTCCCCCCACCCCCACCCCCACCCCCAGTGACAGCACACTGTGCTTTGTATTAGCGCAGGGCGGGATTCCCTGCTCAATCAGGTTTCCTGCCCTACCTCCAGGGGCTGGGGGCTTCTGCTTTACTGCTCTCTCGGTAGCAGTATACCCTGGCCTGGGACTGGTGGTGGGAGGGATTATTGTTTCTGTGTTCAAGGCTCTCCGGTGTGGGCAGGTGGATATTCCTGTTTCCCACTTAAGTGCGGGCAGCTTTTACCTCTCAGCTTCCCCCCAGCAGCCGTTTCTCTTTCCCCAAAACAGGGGCAAGGGTGTTACCTTTCCACCCCTTCATCAGAGTGAGTAGACCTTTTCTTGAACCCTAGGGGCGAGCGTTCTGTCTGCACAGCTGAAGGCTTTTGCTGGCTGAGAGCAGGTTCCCGGAAGTGGGCGGTGTTTCAGGCTGGCTGGAGAGGAGGGTTCGCTCAGGTCTCCAGTTCTGCGCCCAGAAGCACGGGGTTTAGAGGCTGGAAAAAGTGATTCAGGTGAGTTCAGGCTCCGCTTTTGTCTGGGGCTCCCATGGATCCTAAAGTTCACACTATGCCGGCTACTCTGGATTTGTGAAATTGTTACTTCTTACTCCTGTATGGTGGCCGCCTCTTCCTCCAGTGCTCTGTAAAAGGTAAAACAGTTTGCGTTTGTATCGCCTCAGAGGTCTTTATAACCCTTTGAAATTCAGTTCACCTGGTTGCCTTTTGACCTCAGTTCTCTTACTGGCTAAAAAAAAGTTATGGTTTGGAGATTTTCTGGATTTTTCTCACTGTGTGGAAGTAATGTACTCTTATTTTCTACATCTAAGCAGAAACAGAATGATGTAGTTGGTGAATCTATTAGACAAAAATTAAGACTGAAAGTGAATTTCTAAATGTATCTCAGGAAATTAGAAGAAAAACATAAATTTAACCTAAAAATAGACAAAAGAATAAAACAAGAAAAAATAGTAAAATAGAAAATAAATGTACAATTGAGATAATCAGCCAAGTCAAAGGTACCATCCTTGAAATCACTAATAAAACATATCAACCTCTGTCAGGGGAAAGAGAAAAAATAAAATTTACCAATATCAGAAGTGAAAAAGGAAACAATAGTACAGTTTCTGCAGGATTTAAAAAGATAATAAAGCTGAAATTATGAACAGATACTTGCTAGCGAATTTTTAAAAGCACAAGTCACTAAAACCAATACAGGAGGAAATAGAAAATCTGAATAGGCCTATACCTATCAAAGATATTGGATCCATAATTAAATCCTTCACATGCATATACTTACACCTGCATTTAAAAAATAACAGGTTTAGGTGATTTACTGTTGAGCATATGAAGCTTTTATAATAGAAATAACATTAAAGAGAATAGAAAAAAAGGGAAAATTCCCTACCTTGTTTTATGCAAAATTTTGATGAAAAAGCGTGAACAGAAATTTAAAAAATATCTCATAAACAAGGATGTGATGATTCAAAGCAAACTATTATCAAATTCATAAAGCAATGTATACAAAGATTAGACTTGAGAAGAAGTTGGGGTTATTCTAAGAAATTTGAGGTTGGGTTTAATATTTTTAAATTACTTAGTATAATTCCCCACCATAACAAAATAAGGGAGAAAATCAGGTAATCTTTTCAATAGATGCAGAAATAGCATTTGGTAAAATATAACACCTTTTTATGATAGAAATATTTGTAAGCTAAGAATATGCTTAAATTATTTTAAAGATATCTACCCAAAATATAGCAAATAGCATGCTAACTGGCTGTGAATATTAAAGTTTCCCTCAGAGACTGGGAATAAGGCAAGGACACCCACACTTACCATGTTTATCTGTCATTGTCCTAGATGTCATAGCTATTACAATGAAGCGAGAAGAAAAACATAAGGCCTAGAGTACAAGAAATAAAACTCTGATATTATTCACACACAGCATGGTGTGTAGGATAGAAAAATTCTAAAAAATATAAACTACTAGATTTAGACAGTGAATTTAGCAAGGGAATGAAGTGATTAAAAACCAAACTAGAATGTAGAATTTTAAAAAGTAATACATTTACAATAGCATCCATACCAACAAACACAGGAATAAATCTAAGAGTAAAGAAATGGAGGACCAGGTAGTCTGAATGAATTGGAAAACTCAGTTTTCCCCAAATTGTTTTATAGACCTCATGGGTAGATGCAAGGTAGTTATGAAGTTGGGTGTTCATTTTATTCATATATTTTGTAACTCTTTAATATATATGTTATATATATATCAAATAGTAATAAAACTATCAAAAAACTAGGGATATAATATAAATGTGTCAAATGAGTAATAACAAAGTATTTTTAAAATTAAAAAGATTAATTTTATGAAATGAGTTCACACATATCAGTAAGTAAGAGATGTATAGAAAAATATTTTTTAAAATCTTAAAAGAAACAGGCATCATACTGGAAAAATATTCAAATGGCTTAAACACATACAAAAAAAAGTGACCAAGCTCACATTTAATTGAAAGATATGCAAAATAAAGGATTCATGCAAAAAACAATTTTCTCTAAGAAATTAGTCAACATTTTATAATATCTAGTAGATGTGGATATAGAATCTCCCATAAAGTAGTGGTAAAGGGAATTCCCTGGCAGTCCAGTGGTTAGGACTCTGAGCTTTCACTGCCAGTCCTGGTTGGGGAACTAAGATCCTGCAAGCTGTGTGGCACTGCCAAAAAAAGAAAAAGAACACAGAAAACAAAAACAGAAAACAAATAATAGTGGTAAAATTACTGAGAATAATAGGACAATATACTTCATAATGTAAAGATATGTACCCTTTGACCTAGGAATTTATTAGCCAGAATATTATTCTAAAACTTAGAAATGATGTTATACAATTTGTGATGCATCTGTTCTTTGATTAAAATTTTTGGTAGAGGAGGGCTAGAGATACATTTACATTTATATCTACATCCTTTACATTTATATCTACAAAGCCAAAGTCAGTGTTGTGCTAAATGGTGACATTGTAGATTTTTCACTAAAATTAGGAACAAATCACTTACCTTAATACCCTCTAGTTCCATCCATGTTGCCGCAAATGGCAAGATTTCATTCTTTTTTATTGCTGAATAATAGTCCGTTTTATATATATACCACATCTTCTTTATCCATTCTTCTGTTGATGGACACTTAGGTTGCTTCCATATCTTGGCTATTGTAAATAGTGGTGCAGGTAGGGGAACATATATCTTTTCAAATTACATGGATGGACCCGGAGGGTATTATGCTAAGTGAAATAAGTCAGACAGGGATAAACAAATACTGTATGAGTTCACTTATAAGTGGCATCTAAAACAAGTGAACAAAACAAAACAGAAGATTCATAGATACAGAGAACTGGTAGTTGCCAGAGGGGAAGGAGGTGGGGGAACAGACAAAAGAGGTGAAGGGGATTGAAAGGTATAAATTTCCAGCTGTGAAATAAATAAGTCATGGGGATGTAATGTACACATAGGAAATGTAGTCAGTAATACTGTAACAACATTTTTGATGATGGGTGATAACTGGTTATAGTGATCATTTCATTATGTATAAAAATATTGAATCGCTATGTTGTACACCTGAAACTAATATAATATTGTATGTTAATTATAACTCAATTAGAAAATTAGGATCAAGTCAAAAATTCACCAAATTAGGTATATATGTATGTGTGAATATGGAATGGTCTTTAGGATATGTTAGTATGTCTTATTGTTGATACAAATTGATACAGATTTTGTGGCTGGGAGTTAAGAGATATCTTCCCTTGAAAATTCATATTTTAATTGTGAACTAAGAGGTAAGTCATTTACTAATAGGAGATGTTTCACTTTTAGACGTATGAAGAAATTAAGAAAGATATACGATGGCTTTTGTGAGGATTGAGGGAAGGAACTGAGTAGTGAAACACACAAGAGTGTTTGAGTAGTATTTAAGTTTATGTTCATTTGATGAAAATTTACTGAATACCTACTGCACCCGGCACAAGATATATCAATGAATGAACAGGACAGAACGCCTCTCCTCATGGAGCTTCCATGGTATGAAATGTGACTGTGATGTGAATTCTCACTTGATTTCAGAGATAGGGTATTTCTTTTGTCATGTTGCTATTAAGCCATGTGGTACTCTCACAAAGAAATGTTGGTTTTAAGGGAAGTGTCATCTGCAGAAGGATTATGGTCTGTCCTCCCAAGAAGATACTACTTTTGTAAATAGACTAAGTTTTGTGCATTGATGACCTGTCTCTATTCTTTTAGACTCAGAATCCCAAGTTTCACAACCCATCAAAAGCACACTGTCAGTGGCAGATTCATAGTAACTAGTCTCTCAACACAATGTCTAAAATCGGATCGCCAATTTAATCTAGAAGGGAGAGCACCTTTCCCAGTGATCTGAATACTCATGCCAGCATGATCAGTGCAGTTTCTCTTTGTAGTCAGATTTCTTGGAAAGTCAAATCAGTCAGAGGGTTGCTTAGTGAATATTAAAACCAGGAAAAGAGGAATTATATTGATGAATTGCTTAATGGCAGTCTAGATTGCATGATACATGTAAAGCACATGGGGTCATTCATGTCAAATATGTCTTGGAAGTTATTGGTGGAAAGTCTTCCCATTTATATACATTTAAGGGAAAACCTTTATTAGTGAGTCTGAAAATAAAAATTTAGTGCCCACTGGTCTCTCTCTCTCTGCTGTTGTGCTTAGATTTTGTGTTACTTATCTGTATGTTGTGCTAATTTCTCCTGTACAGCAAAGTGGTTCAGTTATATATATACACACACACACATTCTTTTTCATTTTCTTTTTCATAATGGTTTATCACAGGATATTGAATACAGTTTCCTTTGCTATACAGTTGGGCCTTATTGTTTATCCATTCTAAATATACTAGTTTGCATCTGCTAACCCCAAACTCCCAATCCATCCCCCCCCTCCCCTCCATCCCTTGTCAACCACAAGTCTGTTCTCTACATGTGTGAGTCTGTTTCTGTTTTGCAGATAAGTTCATTTGTGTCGTATTTTAGATCCCACATATAAATAATATCATATGGTCTTTCTCTGTCTAATTTACTTCACTTAGTTATGATAATCTCTAGGTCCATCCATGTTGCTGCAAATGGCGTTATTTCATTCTTTTCTATGGCTGAGTAGTATTCCATTGTATATAGGTACCACACCTTTATCCATTCATCTATGGACATTTTTGCCATTTTTTATTGGTCATTCCGACTAATGCTGTTACAATATGGGAGAGATCATATGGGATTTGAATATCAGGAGGCAGGAATTATTGGAGACCATCTTGGAGGCTACCTGCCTCAGTTGGGCATAAATTCTGTTTTTCTTCTTTGCTTTCATATTAACCAAACTGGCTTTCACACATTATTCCTCATGTTTTAGTAAAACTGTCAATTAGATTATTATATAGTCATGTATACTTGACCTGAGACTCATCCTGCCTTTTTGAGAAGATTTATTATGCATTATTTTTAAAGCTTAATTCTTGGATGAACATCTTATTTCTTTTCAAGTTCTTGGGGGACAAATAATTTTTGTTAGCCAATTATGAAAATGTAGCCATAAATATGCATTAATGGTCTTAAGGGACTCTAATCACTATGTCACATTTTAATTTGGCCATTTTCTTCACATTTGGTTCTATTCATTTATCTTGTTGTGTTTATTTAACACTAGTGATTAATGCTAAGCCTTTTTTCCTCCATTTTTGTTTTTTGGCAGAATAGGGAAAGAAGTAAGTCTAAACTAACCTCTGAATCTTTATGTAGTATTTAGAAATATATGATTTCAAACTGATATCAGAATGAAAGTTACATGAGAATGAAAATATCACATGTATAGATTTCATATATTTTAGTATACCTTTAAAATATTCATGCCTGTATTATGTAGCCACTGAATGAAGAACTATAACTTGTATAATATGTATTCTGTTCACTTTACATTAAAGGACACTAGTCACAAATACTAAAGGCAAAGGGATGCTTTAATAAATGACTCTTTAGTGATCTATTGGTATACTTTATTATTATTTTTAACATCTTTATTGAAGTATAGTTGCTTTACAATGGTGTGTTAATTTCTGCTTTATAACAAAGTGAATCTGCTATACATATGCATATATCCCCATCTCACTTCTCTCTTGCGTCTCCCTCCCACCCTCCCTATTCCACCCCTCTAGGTGGTCACAGAGCACGGAGCTGATCTCCCTGTGCTATGCATCTGCTTCCCACTAGCTATCTATTTTACATTTGGTAGTGTATATAAGTCCATGCCACTCTCTCACTTCGTAAGTGAGAGAGTAAGCTGGGACAAAGTGAGAGAGTGGTATATTTTAACTTTAATAGAGGCCTGTGGAGCATGAAAGAGAAAACAAAACACCCCCTGAGAAAGTAAATACACTAAATATTGAAGTGAACTAAGAAAATAAATTAATGATTTACGAAATATAACTTCTCAATTAAAATGTAATACATTATTCATGTGACCACAATATGACAAAATATTTCCCATTTATTTTCTAAAAATAATTTTATATTTCTTACCATATTGAATATACTAGAAGAAATTATGTGTGAACACTTTAATATATATGTATATGTATACATGTATCCATTGCTTATATTATGGTTGAAGTATATGTAATTTCTAAAATCATGAGAAATTATACAGAAATGAAAAAATAGAAGAAAAATAACCCTTAAACTTAAGAAAAATTTAAGTAACAATTTGCATGTGACATTTAATAAGAAATATCAAGCTTTTTTTACCCCATCTCTTCAGAATGATAGAACCAGAAAGTGAAACTCATAGAAATGGAGTAAGAAATGCCAATAAAACCCTCTCTAGGCAAACCAGGAATTTGTCACATAGTACTCCTGAATTTGTTCTTAATTTTTCTGAAAGAATGGAATCATTGTTCTTAAAGATGACTTCAATGACACAGTGATTGCTGCATCAAAACATTCACAAATACTTTTCAGAGAAAATATTTTTTCTTTATAGTTTTCAAAATAATATGACTTGTTAATGACAAAAGCATGAATACGCAGAGTATATATTTATTGCATAATTATATATTCTTTGCATATTTGCTTAATGATACTGATTTTCTTTTTTAGGGCCAGGATATTTAGGGCAGTATTTGCCTCCTTGATTAGAAGTCAGTTTTCTGTTCTGAGTCTATTGAGATGTAATTGACATAAAACACTGTATAAATTTACTGTGTACACTGTGATGATTTGGTACACTTATACTTTGCAAAATGTTTACCACAGTAGTGTTAGTTAACATCTCCATCACATCACATAATTACCACTTATTTTTTATGGTGAGAACATTTAAGACCTACTCTCCTAGCAACTTTCAAGTATATAATGCAGTATTGTTAACTATAGTCACCATACTGTACATTAGATCCTCAGAACTTATTCATCTTATAACTGGAAGTTTGGACCCTTGACCAACATCCCTCATTTCCCCCATCTCCCGGCCCCTGGCAACCACCGTTCTACTCTGTTTCCATGAATACAGCTTTTTAAGATTCCACATATAAGTGATATCATACAGTGTTTGTCTTTATCTGTTTGATTTATTGCACCTAGCATAATGCCATGTAGGGCTATCCATGTTGTCAGAAATGGCAGGATTCCCTTCTTTCTCATGGCTAAATAATATTCACACACACACACACACACACACACACACACCATATCTTCTTTATCCATTCATCTGTAGACAGACGCTTAGGTTGTTTCTATATTGGCAGCTGTGAATAATGCTGCAAGAATATGGGGGTACAGATTTCTCTTCAATATCCTGATTTTATTTACTTTGGATGCCTACCCAGAAGTGGATTGCTAGATTATATGGTAGCTCTGTTTTTAATTTTTAAGAACCTCCATACTATTTTCCAGGGTGGCTATACCAATTTACATTGCTACCAGCAGTGCATAAGGATTCCCTTTTCTTCACATCCTTGCTTGTTATCGCTCTTCTTCTTTTTTTTTAATTAATTAATTTTATTTGTTTATATTTGGCTGCATTGAGTCTTCATTGCTGCGCGCAGGCTTTCTCTAGTTGAGGCGAGTGGTGGCTACTCTTCATTGTGGTGCTCAGGCTTCTCACTGTGGTGGCTTCTCTTGTTGTGGAGCACAGGCTCTAGGTGCATGGGCTTCAGTAGTTGTGGCATACAGGCTCAGTAGATGTGGCTCACGAGCTCTACATCGCAGGTCAGTAGTTGTGGTGCATGGGCTTAGTTGTTCCGTGGCATGTGGGATCTTCCCAGACCAGGGCTCAAACCCATGTCCCCTGCATTGGCAGGCATATTCTTAACCACTGTGCCATCAGGGAAGCCCTGTCTCTCTTCTTTTGATAAAATCTATTCTAATAGATGTGAAGTGACATGTTGTTTTGATTTGCATTTCCCTGATGATTAGTGATGTTCAGTATCTTTTCATGTACCTGTTGGCCATTTGTATATTGTCCTTGGAAAAGTATCTTTCAGTTCCTCTGCCCATTTTTTAATAGGATTTTTTTTTTAACTATTGACTAAATAGTATGGTACAAGTTCTTTATATATTTTGGTTATTAACCCTTTATTGGATATATGATTTGCAAATATTTTTCCTATTCATTAGCTTGCCTTTTTATTTTGTTGATTGTTTCTTTTGCTGTGAAGAAGCTTTTTAGTTTGATGTAGTCCATTTATTTATTTTTGCTTTTGTTACTTGTGCTTTTAGTGTCATATCCAAAAAAAGTCATTGTCAGGATGTCAAGGAGCTTCTCCCTATGTTTTCTTCTAGGCATTTTAGGTCTTATGTTTAAGTCTTTAATCCATTTTGAGTTAATTTTTGTGAGTGGTGTAAGACAGGGGTCCAGTTTCATTCTTTTGCATGTAATTATCCAGTTTTCTCAACATTGTTTATTGAAGAGACTCCTTTCCCCATTGAGTATTCTTGACTCCCTTGTCAGATAGTGGTTGAGGGTTTATTTCTGGGCTCTTGATTCTGTTCCATTGGCCTATGTGTCTACTTCTATGCCAGTGTCCTGCTGTTTTGATTGCTCTAGCTTTGTAATATAGTTTGAAAGCAGAAGCATGGTACCTCCAGCTTTGTTCTTCATTCTCAGGATTGCTTTGGCTATCTAGGGTCCTCAGTGGCTCCATAAAAATTTTAGGATTTAGTTGGGTCTTTTTTACCCATCCAGCCACTCAGTGTCTTTTGATTGGATAATTTAATCAGTTTACATTTAGAGTAATTACTAATTAGTAGGGACTTACTAATGCCATCTTATTCATTATTCTGGCTGTTTTACAGTCCCCTTGTTTTATTCTTTCTCGCTCTCTTCCTTTGAAAATTAAGAATTTTTCATAGTGACATGCTTTGATTTCCTCTTTCTATCTTTTGTGTATCTAGTGTAGGCTTTTGCTTTGTGGTTACCAGGTAGCTTACATAAAACATTATATATATATATATATATATATATATATATATATATATAGCAATCTATTTTGCACTGATAATAATTTAACTTCAATCACATACAAAAACTCTACCCTTTTACTACCACTTTTATGTTTTTGCTGTCATAATTTCTCTCTTTTATAATGTGTATTCATTAACAAATGATTGTAGCTATAGTTAATTTTAATACTCTTGTCCTTTAACCCTTATACTAGAGTAAGTGGTTAATATACAACCATATTATAGTATTAGAGTATTCTGAATTTGACTGTATACTTACCTTTGTCAGTGTGTTGTATATTTTCATATGTTTTCATGTTATTAATCAGTGTCCTTTCATTTCAACCTGAAGAACTCCTTTCAGGATTTCTCATAAGGCAGGTCTAGTGGTGATGAACTCTATCAGCTTTGTTTGTATGGGGCATTCTTTTTCTCTCTTTTGTTTCCGAAAGACAACTTTCCCAGATAGAGTCGTCTTGGTTGGTAGGTTCTTTTTTTTTTTCTTTCAGTACTTTGAGTATATCATATTTACTGTCTCCTGGCCTATGAGGTTTCTGCTGAGAAATCTGCTAATAACCTTATGGGAGTTCCATTGTGAGTTACAACCTTTTTTTCCATTGCTACTTTCAAGATTTTTTTTCTGTCTTTGCTTTTTGGCAGTTTTATTATAATATATCTTGAAGAAGACATTTTAAAGTTAAGTTTGTTTGACTTATGAGCTTCATGAACTTGGATGTCCAAATATTTTCTGACATTTGGGAAGTTTTCAGTCATTTAAAAAAATAAGCTTTCTGTCCCCTTTTCCCTCTCTTCTGCTTCTGGGACTCAAATAATTAGCAGATTATTTCTTTTGCTGGTATCCCATAGATCATGTAGACTTTCTTCACTCTTTTTTTTTTTTCTTTTTTGTTCTCCTCTGACTGAATAATTTCAAAGGTCCTGCCTTCTAATTCACAGATTCTTTCTTTTGCTTGATCCATTCTTCTATCAGTTCTTTATATTGAATTTTTTTTCTTTCATTCATTGTATTCTTCAGCTCTAGAACTTCTGTTTGGTTCTTTCTTATTCTTATTTCTATCTTTTTTTTTTTTTTTTTTTCTTATTTCTATCTCTTTATTAAACTTCCTATTTCGTTTGTATGTTGTTTTCCTGGTTTCATTGAATTGTCTTCCTGTGTTTCCTTGTAGCTCATTGGGCTTCCTTAAATAGTTATTTTGAATTCTTTACAGGGTGAATTGCAGATATCCATGTCTTTGGGGTTGGTTACTGGAAGAATATTGTGATCCTTGGTGGTATCATGTTTCCCTGATTTTTCATGTTCCTTGAAGTCTTGAGTTGCTATCTTTCCATTTGTAGTAACGGTATCCTCCTCTAGTCTCTACTGACCGACTCTGGAGAGAAATGCCTCTGTCAGCCCTCCTAGTAATCTGTGGCATTCTCAGACCTTCTGTGGATACACCTGCTCCACATTTCTTGCTCGCTCTTGGGGCAGAATTTTTAAACTTATATTCCTTTCTGTCGGTCCTGCAATGCACTCAGCCAGGTGCTGAGTCTCTCTTTTGCTTTCCCAAGGGTAGAGCTAAAGCTCAAGTTTGAGGTCTCTCCCTGTCTTGTAGATTTGGACCAGCTTTTTTCAAGTGTTTGCTAGCCATTTTCCAAAGCTCAGTGTCACCACCATACGGAGTGCACTCAGGGAGCTAGCCACAGGGTTGGGGGTATGTGAGTTAGGTACATGGAGTGCTGGTGGTACCCATGGGCCAACTGGGGGGATCTGCAGGGGAAGCATTCTTGGCACTTATGGGTGGACTTCTTGATGAAGTTTGCGACACAGTAGGATCTGATTCCCTTTAATGCCTTCCAGGAGTCTTATCTGCTGCTCTCTCAGTTTCTTCCCACTTTGCAGTCATATAGCTCATGACTCAGTACTCTGGGTGGGGTGAGAGAGAAATGGGCCTCTTTGGCAGCTTCCTGCATAGCTGGCGAAGCTGAGCACTCACTCATATGCTTGCTCTCACTTCCCCTGTGGGAGAAATCATGGGCCAAAAAGGTCTTTCCTTGCCCTGAGCTATTCTGCCTTGGGGGAGAGGTGACATAGGTGTAAAGTCTAACTGTTTCTTTTACTCTCTCCAGTGCATCCAAACTGATATTTTTTGCT
Organism: Monodon monoceros; assembly: GCF_005190385.1. Taxonomy (NCBI): domain Eukaryota; kingdom Metazoa; phylum Chordata; class Mammalia; order Artiodactyla; family Monodontidae; genus Monodon; species Monodon monoceros. The sequence goes on along the minus strand of NW_021703767.1, from coordinate 116,732,183 downwards.
CCAACAGTGTGCTGAAACTTTTCTGCTAAAAACCTGCACTTCCACAAAGGCTCTCTCATTTGTGTGTGATTGTCTAAGACAGTGACCTCCGTGGGCTCCCAGACTGTGAGAGGGGATGTAGCCAGGACCAGGGTCTGTATGCCCATTACCTGATGCAGAGGTAGGCAAGACTCCTCCTGGATCCTTTGGCATATGGTGCTGGATCCCATAGCTCCCAGCAAGGCTCTTTTGTCTGTGGATGGATGCCAAATTGTTGTTGTTGAGGGGGGATATAAGCAAAGGATGCCTTATTTGGCCATGTTGCTGATATCACTCCTGAAGTTAGTTTTTAGTTACCTAAATATTTACTAAATATTTAGTTTATCTCCACCAGGTTTTCATTCTGTGATGGGGTAGAGATCAAGTAGGCTTAAGTGTCATAGGGATTGCAGTTTACAAAACCATAACAAAATCAGAGAACATTTAGTCTTGACTCCATTACAAAATAGAAATGTGGACACCAAAAGGGCTATTTGTAAATGTCCCCCCTGTCAGCATTGTTTGATATGTGGAGAATTGGTTCCATATGTATTAAAATATTAGGACCAGTCCAAGTCAAACAGTGTAGTATCTCAGTATCTGTCCTCTTTCTGCTCATTTTAGGAAGGAGCAAACCATAAAATGGGTATAGTAAAGCCCTGCCCACCCAAACCAGCCAATTGGTATCACAAACAATGACTAAATTTATATATGTATGCACATTTTTTTGGGCTTGCTGTGCAAGGGCATTCTGGGGTATATGACAATGGCAGAATGCTAGCATCTTCAGCTTTACTAAGTATCACCAAATTGCTCTCAAAATCGTTGCACCGATTTACACTCACCAGCAGTGTAGGAGCTGTCATTTTCTTACATCTTTTCAAATGTTTGATATTATGCAGCCTTTTTATTTCTACCAGTCTAAAGATGTGAAATAATATCTCGTTGTAATTTGCATTTCCTGATTACAGGTGAGGTTGAACCTCTTTTGTTTTCTCTTGGCTATTTTGAGCAAGTCTCATATCCCTTGATCCTTTATTCTGTTAGGATATTTGTCTTTTTATTAATGATTTAGAATAATTCTTTATGAATGAAACTTCTGCAAAAATTACATTAACTGTATTATAAGACCAAATGAAGATTGGGAGAAATTTTATGGAGAAGATATTCTCCTTTTTTCCAATGTTTCAGGCACTGTTGGTTGATAGCCTGATATCCACTACCTTCTTGTAGGGACAGTGATGGATCATGTACTAGTTGTCTTCTCATTATTCATTCTTATTTCTTTCTGACCAGCAAAACCTGGTTTAAATGGAGGTGGAAATGCATTCCTCTAGAAAGCTACACTGTTTTGGCTCTCTTTGAAGTATGGGCAATCGTGTAACACAATGCTCCCCAGTGGGATATAAGTAGGAGTTGCTGGGTAGAATCCTGGAAAATCTTTATAAGAGGGGTCAGACTTTACCGGAATGTGTTTTTGATCCTCACCACACTTATCCTTCCTGCCTAAAACATGACCTCAATGATGGAGGATGATGTGGAATGCACTGTGTTACGACCATGAGGGTGAAAGATATACCTGAGAATGAGGAGAAGAATAATAAAAGTACCTGAAGTACCGAAGGTATTGTGGAGGGGCTGCATTTGTCCTAGACTGTCAACTTCAAAATTTCTTTTGCTAGAGGAAAAAAGTAGTTTCTGGTATATTAAAAACTGTTCCATAATGTTGCTGTTACATGTAGCCTAAGAGAATTGCTAACTGATGCAGGGACAATTAGAACCTTGATTTTTGCAGGGGACAGAAAGAAACTCCTGTACCATTATAAATTACTTTCTAAGGAACTTTTTTCATGTTTTACATAATATATTCCAGTAAGATATCTTCAGAAAAGAATACATTACTTAAATATCTTAATTTTGATTAAATGATGGGAGTGGGGTTCATGTTGGCTATTCTTTGGTATATCTGGAGTGGAGATAAAAGGGGTAAACCCTAGGAAAAGTCTACCCAGATGGGCTGATGTTGGATTAGGTCACAAGTGACATCCCCAAGTTGGCAGAGGTGGGGATGATGTGAAAAGCAAAGCAAGCAAAAACTCCTGCATTCCTGAAACTTAGGTTCTAGTTTTGAGAGGTGGACTCTAAATAGACTATCAATTAAATATGTAATATAGGAAGGGAATGGTAAGTTAAATGAAGAAAAATTAGGATGCGTAAGGGTGGACCACCAGTCCAAAGTGCTTGGGGGTTGGCAGAGAGGTGGCTCCCAGAAAGGTAGACATGCCAGCAAGGATTTCCTGATAAGGGGACGGTCAAGCATCTGCCCAGAGTGAAGAAATGAACCACAGGGCAGCATGTGGAGGAAGTGTTCCAGGCAGAGGCGCTAGCAAGTGCAAAGGACTCTGGACACAGAGAGGAGCAGACGAGGCACAAGGGAGAGTGAGGGCAGATGAGGAATAAGAACAAGCTTGGCAGATACCTTGCCTCTTACATGGACAAGTAAGTATCCAATACAGTTTTTAGGCCTGGCATACTAGTCAATATTCTTTGAGCTACACTGAGGCCAGAGAACATTTGCGATACAACAGTGTGTAAATTTAAAAAGGTGTCCCCTTTTTGTATGTGAATGTTTTTTAAAAAACGTATCCCCCATCCCATCTCCACTGGGCAGACGGCACCCTGTGAGTCTGTGGCTTGGTGAGCAGAGCGTGGCCTTATTACAGCCCCACTTCTGTCCTCTGCTTGGGTTTCTCAGGGTCATTCACAAGCAGCATGATCACACATGGTGGCCCTGGCAAGAACTCCACTTTAATCATTTTACTTCTAGCCCTTAGCATAATTTGCAGTTCTAAACTAATGAACATAGATTGAATTTATAGCAGTCTCGAGTTATTATGCAAGTCTAGTCACTTGAAGATCTCATCAACTGTGTATCATGATTCTTGCCCTTACTCTTTCTGAGAGTATTTTTAAGAATGATGCAGGGGCATCAGCAAAGCAGTCATATAATTTTTTTTCATTCAATTGTCTTTTTCTCTCAAGAACGTGAATGAGATTTTACACATCTTCCTGGCTTCTTTGTCAGCGAAATAATAGATGGAAGGAAACCAGGTGACAAGGCTTTCTTCCTTTCCTGCCCTCTCTTCCCTTTAGTTCCAGGATATCTTTCTTTTTTTTTCCATCAGGTAGTTATTATCAGACACTGGTAATAGTTCCAGTAGACCCTTCTTGAAACATCATTGAAATTTTAGTGCCACTTTTGAATTATACAAGCATTTTAAACTCAAGGAAGATGGAGAGATTGTAAATTCTCATGATGTGAGGTTCTTCCTTTCACCATGATTAATACCTGTGGCAGGAAGGATGGAATAAAGAATATTGTGCATGCCAGAATTTTACAGTCACTCAGTGAACCCTGGGGGGTGGAAGTTGCAAGGAAGCTCAGATTCCTGGTCTCTTTATATATACATCAATTTTTTTTGAAAAGAAAAAGTTCAATAGGTCCGGGGAAGAGATTACTGAGTCTGCTCAGTCCTGCTGTTGTGTGCCTGCTGAGATGGGATAGAGGGTCACACAGCTATCCTTGCCATGCTCCAAGGAGGCAGCCTACTGTGGCTAAAGCATGTGTTCTTATTAAATATATATCATAATGTACCTCTGTTGATATTGTTAAACTCCTACCATAAAAATGTTGCACATAAACAACACAGCTAAGTTAATGTTTCCATAGAAACCTTAGCATTAAAACTTGCTGAATGTGATATCAACCTAAGGGATAGTTGTTTTTTGGCCCAGACACAAACATACACTGTGTGTACATGTGCAATTTTTAGTGTTTGTAAAATCATAATAAACTACATTGAGAACATAGAGTTTAGTGCTGTCAATTGCGTGGGCCAAACCTTGGTTTACCATTAAGGACAGTACAACTGAAGTTCTCACAGCCTTCTGCCAGTTTGTAGGAATGTCTTGATTCCTACCCAGTGGCTCAATCTTCTTTGAAGGGAAAACAACAAGAACAATCTAACTGGTTATGTGCTGCATGTGTAAGAGGCTCTGATGGATGGTACATTGTAAATTCTGCTGGCTTAAATCTGACTTTAGTAAGATTGTCAGTTTGCAGTGGTTTATATTGAATGGTTGTTCCTAATATAGGCAAATGAAAACTGTGGCATTAAACATCTCAAATATTTTTAATGAAACCATTGTGTAACCCAGAGCATGGCATTGACTTACTACAGCAAATATTTCTGATTTTAGATTCAAAGAGTCAGTATATTCTAATGTAACTTACAAAGCGCTAAAGAACTGTAATGCCAATCACTGCTATGTAAATAGGTGATATCCATCTTTATATATATATATTTTTTAATGCCTTCAGAGAAAAGTACTGAAACCACAAAAAGTCAAAATCGTCAGTAGAACAGTGTGAATGAGTTAATGTTATCTGCATATTCCATGACTTGATTATAACGCCAATATTCAAGTCAGTCTTTAAAATAAAAAAAGACCATTTCAAATTACCATAGTTAAGATTAAATCTTGATTAGACAGTGAGTTTTCCCTCCCTAGCATATAAGCGATTTATTTGTAAAATGAAGCTATTTTATCCCTTGTCATCACACAGCCATAAAAATTGCAGGCAGTCAGAAGTTAGCAATGGCTGCTTCCCAGACCCACAGCAATACTTAGTAACAGATTTTCAAAGCAGTTCAAAGAGTCCACTTTCCATCTGTGTTTGGTGAAGGGTGCACAAACCTTGAGGCCATCTGAAAACTCAGCTTCATCTCTAACACTTGGAATAACAAAGGTGTTATTTTTCAAAGCTGCATTCTCCCCTCCTGGCGGGGCTGTGCGGATTCAGTTCGGGGAAGGTGGGAAGCTTCAGAGCAGGTATTCTCCTTCTAGAATTTGCCTCCTTCAGGGAGTTCCTTTGAGGGTGTCACAATGGTGGCCTCCTGAATATGGGTTATTGGCAATAGAGGCCAAGAGGTAATGAACCTTATAGACAAATCCCTTCTGATTTTCTGAGCAAAATATCCGCAAAGAACCAGCATCTCCTTTCTTCCTGGCTAGGGGTGCTATTTAATCCGGAGAAAGTAGAGGGTGCTCTCTACCCACGTTACACTGAGGAATGCAGCCTGAACATCAAACTCCATTTCCCTCAGCTGCATTTCTAAAACTAAGGCAGCAAATTGTTAGGAAAGAGATGGTTCAATGTCCTCATCCTTGGTTGCTACAAATGAGTGTCAGCTTTCAATGGAATACATATTTTTTCTGCTCATTTTGTTTAATATCTCCTGTATTAATTTTGGCACAATTTTTGATATGGTGTGTTTATAAAGACTGCCTAACATAAATTACATAAATGCACAATGAGTGGGATACTGATGGAAATATAGATATTTGCTATTTGCTGTCTCTTTGTGATACATTTCTATCATTCTAACTAACAGAAAAGTCAAGACTAATGTGAGCGGTTCTCTCAGATAGGTTCTTTATTTTATTTTTGATTTTCTGAGTTATTCTGGTGTCTCAAAACGTATCCAGAAGTATATTCTGATTTCCTTTTTGATAATTCAAAGCAACATCAAATTATTCTTCCATTTACTCCAAATTCCAATAATTCCATGGGTAATTTTATTTGAGAATAAGCTACCTGAAAAGTATATATCTTTTTTTTTTTTCGGTACGCGGGCCTCTCACTGTTGTGGCCTCTCCCGTTGTGGAGTACAGGCTCCGGACGCGCAGGCCCAGTGGCCATGGCTCACGGGCCCAGCTGCTCCGCGGCATGTGGGATCTTCCCGGACCGGGGCACGAACCCGTGTCCCCTGCATCGGCAGGCGGACTCTCAAACACTGCGCCACCAGGGAAGCCCAAAGTATATCTTTTATAATAAAAATCACTGATCGATACGTTGTAAAACATCTTTATAGGAACCAAAATTTTTAAAGGGTTGATTAAAAGAACAACACACTTTAATGTGAGAAAAGTGAAATTTTGTAATAGAGAACTGATATGTAAAAAATAAGTCCTTATTATATCAAGATTTTCTAATTTTTAAAAATCCCTCATACATTAGAAACCTTTAGCAAATAAAACTTTACTTATTTAATAATTAAAATTTATTCTACTTAGGAAAGTAAAATAAATAACAAAAATCCTTAGTAAGTAAAAAAAAAAATGTGCTTCAAAAAAAAATGACCTCAAGATGAAAAAAATTATTCTGGTATGACAAAGTATTTTGTTTAAAAAGGGATTATGGTAACATTTATGTATAATTAAGATAGATAAAAACAAAGGTATTAGCATCAAGCTGTGAACTTTTTTGGAGAGGGTGGGGTAGAGAAGGATTCAGCAAGACTGCACTACTTTCGAGTTTCCAGTCACATCCCACTCAGCCGGAAGACAGGGTAGAAGCAGCAATAAGTCCCACATGTGGAATGGCACAGAATAGGACTGCCCTACATAGAGAACCAGTGTGAACGTGGAAATCATGGCCAGCACATTGCTACTATTTTTACATATGAGACTTGCTTCCCTGTCTTAGCAATTCTTCACTATCAATGCCTGTACAAAGAATCCTAAAGTAAAGTGGAAAGCAAGGGTGTAAGAGGAGGTTGTAAACAGATCATACGTAAAAAGTGGGCCGCAATGAAACGATCAAGATTGTTGGCAAGAAAAAGTACCTAAGAGCTGTTGAGATACGGAGTTTATAACCATCTTCCTTACAGATCCAAGCTTCCCTATCAGCACTTCCAATTTAGTGAGGAAGGAAACCAGTTAAAAAATAATAGTGTTGAGTATAGTGATAGAAATACTAAGGGCACATACGGCAAGGACACGAATCTAAAGACATCTGGGGCAATGTAGTTTAGAAAATGGATTGTCATTGGAGACTTTAGTTTTTTAGAAGTTCAATTTGTGCTAAACCAATTGATTTGAATGTATCATGATTTTTCTATCTCCTGGATCTTTTTTTTTCTCCCACATCTCTGAGTCCAATTTTCTTAAAGTTATGATCTCTGCTCATCAACCATGCTTTATGTAATTGTTCTGATATTAACGGCAGAAAGGCAGTTAAGAACTTACTTTATGAACTCTCTTAGATAAGCTAAATTCATAACCTCTTATGTGACCTTGATGATGCAGGTTGTTGCTTCTTTTGCCACTGTATGTGTAGCTCCTAGTAAAAGTTATGAATATATTCATGAATGAGTCTATAAATCAATTAACATTGGAATTTTAGAGCTGGAATTTTCATTAGCTTAATTTTGAAAAGATTCAGCAAAGTAAAGTGATGCCAGGAGAGTGAAGCAAAGAGACACCCAAGGTCACAGAGGGAGTTGGAGGAAGTGATTTAATGAAAAGCTAAGGCTCAGAACTAACTGAGATTTAGGGTAGTAGGCATGTACAAGTTTTCTTGGAATGATGCTTTAACCCAAGGACATTAGACATAAGAAAGATCAGTTGGGAGTTATTTTTTATCTTTAGTACCTACTACCGTATTATGCAGGCAGCTTACTGGCGAACCCTTTCATAAATATGGCCAGTGGCTGTCTTTCATTGACACAGTCACCTTCTAGCCATGGTTCTTAACACTTGAGCATTTAGAAATAGTGAAGGCATTTTATTTAATCTCAGCGATTGGAGTCTGCTACTGGCATTTGGTGAATGGGAGCCAGGAATGCTACATGTCCTACAATCCCTGGGATACTTCAGCCCCTGGAAGAAGCGTACCATCCAATGTGCCAATAGTATTCATTTTGAAAAATCTTTTTAAGAGTTTTTTTTCACTTTTCTAACATTTTTCAATAATTTTTATTTTAGTTGCTATATTTTTTACTTTATGACATATATTTTATGTCATAGTTCTATAAATATTACCCCAACATTAAATCTGAAGTATATGTTTTGTAAAGTTCCATTTTTATGAATTAGTTTTTTTTTCAATGCAGATATACTGCATATTTCTAATATAAATGTACAAAAAACAAAATTAAGAATAAATGTAATCTTTCATCCCGAAATTCACACTATTAAAGTTTTGATGCTTCTCTTTTCAGGCATGTATGTTTATGTCTATATATTTTTTAAATGTAATCAAATTGCATATATTCCTTATAATATTAATATGTTTTTGTTAACTACAACACAAATCAAGAATATTTTTCCAAGGCATAAAATAGTTTTAATGAAATTATTTTAGGTGGCTGTATAGAATTCCATCACGTAAATATACCACATTTTTTTCATGTTATAAATGAAGTTAAGAAGTACATCATTGTATCTAGGTTACTGAGCTTGCCCCATGTTACATCCTAAGGGTAAATTCTAGAAGTAAACTTTCTACCTCAGGTGATATTTCACAGTGATTTAATTGGCATGGGTTTTTGTGTCCTCAAAGGGAGGACAATCCCTATCTACCCAAAATGGACTTTGTATGAGTGAGAAAACAACTTTAGCTGTGCTATAAGCAACTAAGATTTAAGAATATTCTATTTTTAACCACAGCATAACTTAGCTCACCTTGACTCATAAAACCTCTGTATTACAGCTTTCCTGTCATATTACCCTTTAGAAAATGGAAATAAATTTAGCAAAGACATAAAATGTAGAGAGCCCTACCAGTATTGAAAATGTTAATGATTTTGTATAGTTGCTTAGGTTTATCCTATTCATCTTACATTTAGGGTAAACTGATCAAAATTTCTGGGGCTTTTACTTGATTCAAGACAATTAGTCTCCTAACTGCTTACTGATTGCCCTGGACACTTATAAAGTTACCACTGATTTATGGAATAAGACTTTAAAAAATATAATATGCCCTTTTAAGGAAAGAGCAACTCTACTTATATATAAACTTTTCAGATGTTTTTCTGTTTGAAATGGTATAGCAACAGTTGTCATGAATAATTTACACAGGCTGATTTATGGAGAGTATTTTCTGTGGAAAACATAAGTGAGCATTTAAATTCCAACACAGTATTTTTCTAATACCTGTATTGTATGATATTGAAAATAGCCTTATGAGATTACTCCAGCTATGTACTGGATCTATATCTTTACCTGGATGACCTAAAAGTCAGAATCCATCTCTTCATCTTACTGCTTTCATTTCGTTCCCTCCCAGCCGCATTCTTCTCCATTATTAGGAAGCGAAGTATTGTTTACAGTGCCTACCTTCTGAGAAACATTTAAGTAATCATAAATTCACTTATTCCTTTCACTCCCTAAATAAAATTGGTTCTAAAGTTCTGTTGATCCTTCTCCATAATCTCTCTAGTAATTACTTTTTTTAAAATTAATTTTTATTGGAGTATAGTTGGTTTACAATGTTACATTAGTTTCTGCTGTACAGCAAAGTGAATCAGTTATACGTATACATATATCTACTCTTTTTTAGATACTATTCCCATATAGGTCATTACAGAGTACTGAGTAGAGTTCCCTGTGCTATACAGTAGGTTCTTATTAGTTATCTATTTTATATATAGTAGTGTGTATATGTCAATCCCAATCTCCCAATTTATCTCTCCCCCACCTTCCCCCTTGGGAACCATAAGTTTGTTTTCTACATCTGTGACTCTATTTCTGTTTTGTCTACTAATTACTTTAGTAAAAGCTGTTCATATCTCTTATTTGGATTGTAGAAACAGATCATCTTGATTCTCCTACTGGATTCATCCTGCACATTTCTGCCACAATACTCATCATTACATCTTTTTTTCTGTTTTAAAACCCCTCAGATATCATTGCCTTTTGGATAAAGACTCTACAGTTTTAGGTGATCTGTATCTTATAATCTATGTGGTCAGGATTAATTCCTGCCACTCTTCTGTCTCTCACACTCAGGTTTCAGTCTCACCCTGCTTTGTGCTAATCTTCCAATATACATGCTTGTTCACATCTCCACACTTTTGTCTCTTCCCTCTGCACAGATGCTCTTCTCTCCTTGTTTGGCAAAAGTTATCCTCCTCCTTCAAGATCCTGCTCGCTGTATCTCTGCTATGTTACCACAAAATTCCTTTAGACACTATAGGTTCCTTTCTTGTCGAGACTCCCAGGGTACCTTTCCCATACCTCCATTACATCACTTAAAGGATTAAAATTAACTTTTACAATCTACTTTACTCTTTCCTATTATGACTTCTGGAGAGCAGGGTATAAATATCATTCATCCTTGTACCCTCAGGACTAATCAATAAGAAGCCTTCAAAAAAAATTAAATATTGTATTCTCTTACACATGTTTTTCATAAGTAGTTTTTGCTGGTTGCTGTAATAGGAGACTGACAACTGGAAATCTTAGTTGAGAGAGAAGAGATTTCCTTTGGGAGATAAGTACTTTCGTGTATTTTGACTGAAATTTGTTGTAAAAAGAATTCTGAAAAGTCTGCTGGAATTTAAGGATGAATACTTATGGTTGGATATAGTTCAGATAATTTTCTATGATACAGAAGCCATATGGAATTCGGGCCTCAGCTCATATGTTTTATTTAAGAATATATTGTGTATTTCAAAAGTGAATTTCAATATTAGCTTCTTGGGCAGGTACAGGAGATCTTGAAGCCATAAAATTTTTGACAACCATCTGAAGGGTACAGATGGAATGGGAGATTCTGGCTAAGAGAATACTAGAAGCACCAGACAGCCATGATTTCCCATGTGAACTAATCTAAAACGGAGGATAAAATAATGAAAGCTCCATGAATACATGACAGCGCAAAAGTTCATTGTAATAGGATAGACTTGGAGGGGACAATGAAATTCATATTTAAATTGTGTCAACTGTAGTGGTAGTGCATCTCTGGAGGATTTTGGTATGAGGTCTTCAGGCTAATTGAGGATTACTATGATCAAAATTAACCTTGAAAATCCCTTATAAAGATGCTACCTTGGAGCTCAACATGCGATCTCTCAGTATTTTCAGCCAAGCTAATATTCTCACATTAGGCTACATTGCTGTTTCTTTACTTGAATGCTGGTTAAAGAATTTGATCTTCATTAGGGATCATTTTGCATGAAAAAAAAAAAAGTATACTAACAGAATGAGAAAAACATATTAATTTGATATGGATCAAGAGAAGAGCTGAGTTGTGCCTCCAATTTTACACTCATAATGGCACATATACTCATTGAATAGAATGGTGGGCTGAATTTCCTTTACCACTTAAATTGTTTTTCTTTCCATCTTTAAGTAAGATATGCATTTTATGACATCCATTATATATACAATGTGATGACTTTATTATTCAAGTCCATACTATAATCTCTTTGCTGATATAGCAAAGGCCATGATGTCAAACCTTTGTAAAATGCATTCTGCCCCTTAACGAGAGCTTGCTGTTTCAAAAACTCTTGACCGTGAGGGAGCAGGGCAGGGGACATGTCCTCTAATTCAAGCCAAGAGCCAATATGAAAACACGAGTTCAATAACATCATCTTGGAATAGAAAAAGGACACTTTAATTATTTTAATATTTTTAATGAGTACTTTTTTGCTATCTGGAAATCACAAAATTTTTTGTATCAAATTAACCAATGGCATTCAATTTTTAAAAACAGATAAACCTACTACTTCAAAGAAAATCACAGCTGGCCTTTAATAATAATCTTGTGTGTAATATGATCCATGCTTGAGGGCAATTTATTACTGTGTTTTCTCCAATTTAATTTTAATTCACATTCAGAGGATTTTTACCTAGTACCACTTTCAGTAATTATTTAATTCTTATTTCCACTAGGCAATTATTTTTGTTCTTTTAATAATACACTCACTAGAAGAGGAGCAGATGAAAGAAAAATGGAGAATCATTATTCTTTTAATACTTTATAATCTTAAAGCATGAATATATTCCTAATTTACGGAATTAAAGCAGGAACCATATGTGGAAAGCTAGGTTATGCATTAATATATATATATAATATGATTATTATCACTCAAACTTTTATTAAAAATATTATTTGAATTCAGTGTGTTCTTTGTTGACAGTATGCTGATAATATGACTGATGCCTTTAAAAAGAATTTCATATAAACAAATCAAATAATCCTTGAGAATTGATGACACGTGAAGTCATCAAAAAGAGGTGATTATCAGTTCTAGTTCAATCCTCGTGGTTATTTGAAAGAGCTAAAATCTAAGGTTATAAGGTCATAGAAGTCACAATGAGACAGAAGGAAATGACCATGATTTAGCCTGGACAGCTGTTGACAGGGATCTTTCTGAAGAAACAATATATTTCAGAAAATTTTGAGAAAGTGATAATGTTAGGGGCTCTATAAAATCAAAAGCATTTTTAAAAGATTTCGGGTAGGAGCTGGAGCTTGTTTTCGACGTGTTATCTAATGTAGATGTGATGCAGTGAGGTGGTGTAGTCATATGAACGTGTAATTACATATATTTGCTGCTTTAAGTCATAAGTAGATTTTGGAGATTTTGCTCTGGAGTCTTCTGTTTATCCTCATGACCTATGCCAATACTCTCTGCATGAGGTCAAGAAGAGGACAAGGAGATGGGTGGGGAAAGATGAGAGGGAAGGGGTAGAGAGGAAGATCCACAGTACATCTGTTTGGCTTCATAGGATTTCAGTGTGATATCCTGTGTGTCTAATCAAGTAAGGGAATTTATTGACTATTTTATTTAATTGGAACTAACCTAGCCCCCACAAAATTAACAAATGAATTAAAATGACTATCATAATGAAGATGACACAAATAAAATAAACATGAGCAGCCAAGAAAATGGCAGAGGAACAGTGCTTTCACTCCCTGAACAAGTCTTTCTGCTACAATGCATGCTGAAACAATGCCTGACAAGAAGTGAGCAAAAACAAGTTTAAAGTATCAAGACTCTTTGAAATATGGATTTGTATCAATTATTATAAACACCGAGGCTCATCTCCTGTGTATATTTTATGTTGTACATATTGTACAATGATGGATGTATCATTTTCATATATTACCATCATGACTACCAAATATAGAAATAAACTAGATTTAGAACCTGTTGTTGAAATTTATTTATCCAAAAATATTAAACAGTGTTTTTGAAAAACATGAAACATATAATTAAAAGGCTCAAAAGAAAATATATAATTAGAGCTCATAATATTATTTTCATTTAGAAAAAGAAATGTGTTGATAATTAGAAAATAGAAATAAAATAATTAATATTTTGTAATATAATAATATATAATAACATCAATATATTAATTATAACAATTAGTAACGTAGTTTAATAATATGTTAAAAATTATTTCATTTTTAGATTGCTTTATATTTTGTATATTTTTGTAAGATACATAATACAGTTATAAATTAATATGTAATTCATAGGGGAATAAAATATTAGAATGTGTATATTGGGGTGGTGTTCAAAAAGTCTTTTATTGCTAAGCATTTAAATATGTTTGGAATCTTTTCTTAAAAGATAAATATCGTAATTTATGGGTCCATTGGTAGAAGAAACCAAAATGGGCAAGAGAATACATAACAATGCCAAGATAAATGGTGAAACCAGAGTGTCATGCTTTCATTTCTGGACTTGAATATGCCATTACTTGTGCCTGAAACACTTGCCTTACCCCATCTTCCACCTCATCTCCTGGGTAATTCCATATACATCCTTCAGGTTTCAACTGCAATGTTACTTTTTCATATTTCAACCTAAGTGTCACTTTCTCAAAGCAACCTTAAACTTGTTTATCCCTAACATCTTTACAAAAACACGTCCTCCTAGCTGAGACTGAGTGCAATTTTTGTAATCCCTGGATCTGTGTTACTTGCTGTACTGTATGGGAAGTACTGAACTGTATGGCAATCATTCACATTTTTTAGCTCTCCTCCCAGTGCTTTAAAATCGTACATCTTTTTTCCATTATGCTGTTCTCCTGACATGGTACAGTGCCTGATATATAGTATATCTCCAGTAAATTTATATTGAATGAAGAGACAGGAGGCACTACAAGACTTCTCTACTGGATTTCCACAAGCCCACCAGACCCCTACCACCACCCACTACTTTGTCTTAATTGAACAAAGTCTTAATTTGTCACCCATCCCCTTGTCTTGTCTTAATTGAAGGTACATTAACTGCTGTGGAAATAATCTATCACTGATGCACCAGTGAAAGCAAAGACAACTATTAAATAAGTAAAAAGGACACTGCTACTGGCATAAAACCTTGCACACAAATATGATTTCCTCCTAGCTTAGATTAGATAGGAAACAGTGCTAGGAAGTAGTAGAACTTGGAGGAAATAAAATCTTTTTAGAGGAAATGTGATGTTTAGACACTTTCTCTGTTGCCCCCACTAAGCAAGGAAAAGTGGAATGAGAAATAGGAGCTTTAGAAGAGTGAAAGTCATGTGCTCTGTGTTCCACCTATAGGAGCAGACTCAGAATTGCATCCTTAAGGAAGGCTGGGCACCAGAAGTGGTCCTGTCATGTTTGTGTGCTGGCTGTGAATTTAGAAGAGATGTTAATATTCCCACAAATCCAGGGCAGACACACAGGTGAGCTGGAGCTAGGATCTGCTCAGCAGGGCAAGGAGGCGTGCAACGGATGGATGGGATGGATGCTAAGGATACATTTATATGGACTTCCTATACCAGCTTCCTGATACAACTGACTTTGGGACGGTTCCATCTAGAGATTGGAAGCTGGACCAGGAAAGGGATAAAGGAAACACCTACAAGTAGAAGAAGTTTGAATCTTGGAAGAGGTTGACCGATGAACAAACTTTACATTGAATCCAGAAATTATTTAATTGGACTGACTGCCTGATAAGATGAAGATTATATGTTTGAAACCAAGGTGAAATGGGGGCTTGTAAATACACGCTACATGCCTGACTCTTGAGAATTTACTTGGCAATCATAATATGAAGCTTTTGTCAGTGAGACAACCCAACTAGCTCTGACATGGAGCAATTATCACCATATCATTTTAAAGAAAACTAAGTCATTATTAAATAACTCAATTTGATAAGTTCTTGGATTTGAAAACAGCAGATAATTTAGAATTCCTCAATGATCACACACACACACACACACACACACACACACACACACACACACACACATATATATTACCCCAGCCTTTTAAGATACTCTGATATATAGGTGATAATATACTTTCTGGGAAAAATTTTATGACTTCAAATAATGTTGCATTTAGATTGTTGGTTGGGGGGAAGACCTGATTCTCAAGCTACACATAATTCTGTTCATATCAAAGATACTTGAGGTGGAAAAGTGCTTTTAAACCTGAAAATTGGTACTTAGGTTACCCACAAGTCAAAATGGTGTAAAAATTAGAAAGCTTGGTATACTTCAATCTTCAGCCAGCTGTTCCTGTTGAAGCAACGAGGAAATAACAAAATGCACATTAAAAGTGTGTGAAGAGCACCTTAAAGGTTTTATTTCATTTTGATTATCAAACTTAGAAGTCTAATATTCATCCTTTTGAAGGCTGTAAGTGAAGATTAAAGCATTCTCACATGCTATCTACAGGTGTGCCATAGTGAATTATGATCCTCGCATAACCCATGGAATGAAAACGTAAGTAACAAACTGTTAATCAGTGCAATGGCACAGAAGATCAATCTTTGATTCTTATATTCACAAACCCTGTTTATTTGGTCACATTAGAGAGCAGGCTGGGTGTTGGAATGGATTCCTAGAAATGATGGATGTAATTGTCAAAACTGCCAAGGTCAATGTATAATGTTCATAAAAGAACCAACCCAATTCAAGCACCTTCCATTTATCATTCATGCAATTTGACCCCCAGTTCTCTTTATAATAACATACAAAGGAGGAACAACTGCTGTGTTCATTTCAATGGAATCTTGTGCACTTTTCACTATCATTCAGATCACAGCTTTTCTCAGACTGGGATCATTTGTACATAACTTTCCCTTCTCTGAGGGTGTTGGAACTATTAGCTGAAATATGGATTTAATAAAGAAAAAACTGATTAATGAATCTGTATGTGATTGTTATGTTGCTATGTAGAATGTTTTGATTTTCTAAATCAGAATCTGATTCATCATCTACTTTTAAAATACATTTCTCAACTTTGACATTGACAGAATTTCGTTGAAAATTATTCTGATACCAGTATTTTACAGATAGGGTTTTCTTATGAAATTTACAAATGCTATGGTGTTGGGTATATTTAAATTGAAAAAAATACTCAAATGTGTATTGCAGATACTGTCAATTGAGAAAAAATAAGGAATTTTCACTTATTTTGCTCAAGCAACTGATCTTCAATTATAATTAATTCATGAACACTCTATCATAGATGCTTTCAGTTAAAATTATACATATTATTAACTCTATAATCTTATCAAAGCAGCTGTTGAAATTCCTGACTCTTGGTCTTTAGATTTGTGTATTTGCAACACTTTTCTAAAAATGGGTTTGTACTTGATACTAGTACTAGAATGTAAGTTCCAGGTGGGTAGCACCTGTTCTTGTCTCTGTCTGAGATTCCTGGAAGAATGAGTATATTGTAGAGCTCAGTAACTGTTTACTTTAAAAAAGAAAGAAGGAAGGAATAAGGGGGGGGGGGAGGAGGGAAAGAAGGAAAAAAGAAAAATTTTAAAAAGATAAACAGAGAAAAGTAAAATATATATTTATATCCAAATATGTAGTTATTAAAGCTATTTTAGGGGTATTACCAAAATTACAAATAATTCATTATGAGATTATTACCAATGAGACTACATTACTCAATGTTTCTAAAATTAAAATACTTTATTGCCTAAATTAGAATAGATATCACTTAAAAAGAAATGAAATATTAGGGAAAATGCAACTAACATGTCAAAAAGAAGCAATCACAACTAAAATGGTATCAGATAACTTTGAAGAATACCTTAGTGGTTCTCTTTATAACCTGAGGATAAACATATTTCTTAAAGTATACTTTTAAAAATACAAATAAGAAAAAGAGCTCCCCAAACCCAAGTACTAGATAAACTTATTTTCCAATAACTTATAGTGTATACTTACATGCAAACATTACAAATATTCATCAGATAGCCTCAGTGCCAAGATGGGTCTTGCACTCTGTGAGATACTCAGAAAAGCAGAGTGCAAGGCCCATCCTTACTGAACACAGTTCCAGCAAACAGAGAGATAATGAGAAATAGCAGTAAAGTGTGATAACTGCCGTCATGAGCCAATACAGGAAACATATAACCAAAGGCAACAGCAACAATTTTCAAAAATTTAACATTAATAAACTATTGAAACTGGAAAAAAAAAAAGGGATTCATGATTTTACTGGGTTTTTCCTTTTTCCCTCTTCCAAAAGAGAACAAATGCCCTGCTTCATTGGCTGACATGATCATAAGATGTAACAGCTCTGCTCTGTATTACTGACTCTTATTTCTCCCATTTATGAAACAGAGGTTTAAAATCCTTTTGAAGGTCAAATATTTGATATCTCTGTGTATACTGTCAAGTATACTGCACAAATGTTAGTCATTACTCTTACAGTTATCTCTGGCAGATACTTGACATGTGGTTAATGTGGAATTCTCATAATAGAAACCTTGAAAATATCTGTACAGCACGATTTTTATTTTGCACTGGTTTTAGTCATTATTATTTATACATGTTTTTTGAGGGACATTTATATTTTAAAAAGAAAAAACACTAAAAAGGGGACAATTATAAGACTACAGTCATAATAATTTTGTTAAAGTGAATTAAATATTCAAAGCCTAAATTATATCAATCCCAGAAATTTTCTTAGAAATTCTACAATGCTGCAGATACATCTGAAATGGCTGTACAACTATTGCTTAAGTTAGTGTTAACTTTAATCATAAAGCCTGAAGATACAGTGATATTTCCATATGATAAAATAATGAAATAGAATTTTCGGTACCACTTGCTCTTACCAGAAATAATCATAAATTCTTAAAATGTATTTTATGTTAAATTTGTTTTGATCCCTCGTGTTTGGGATGGAATATTTATCTATATCTATCTATCTATCTATCTATGTATGTACGTACCTACCTATTTAGTTATTTTCATGCTCCAGAGCTCCTCTATGAAATCACTGACTTATGTTCATAGCACAATTATCTTTTAGTTTTATTTTGTCTGTTCTGAGTCAGAAAATAGAGTCATATTCGTGCTTGCATTTTACACCCACCTTATGCCAGACAGTGATGCATGTATTACTGTAGAAATCCGATCTACAAATACAAAGAGAGGTGGAGACCAGGGAGAAGATAGTAAGTTTGGAAGTCTGTTCCCTAACACTACGTGAAGAGCTCAGCACTCGTTGTGAAATCAAAGAGTGATCGCACTCAGCTCCATGTCAGATCTCTACTGCAATATGAGACTTCAAGAAAAAGAAAGTTAACCACTTCAAGCAAATAAAAACTCCCAGTAAAATTAACATTATTGGTGATTTTAAGTCACTAAGAAATATAAACAAAATTGAAGTTTAATATATATAAATAATTTTTTTTCAGTCAGTAATAACACCCAAAGAACCAAAAAAAAAAAAAAAGTACCATAAAATGAAAACAGGAATTTCTTAGTCTCAAGAAATAATACCACTGAGATTATTAATTTTATGACCCCAAAAAGAATTCTTCTTGTAACTCTATTATACAGTAATTTTTAATATGTTACTTACATTTGGAATGAGTAACAGATTACATTGATTTTGCCAATAGTGTTATTCTACTTGAAATCTCTTTAGATTATGTATTTTTAATAAAATGTTAGAAATATATTTCATGGACTAATTTGTGCTTTAGGTGAGATCATTCTTCTTTTATCCATAGTAATACCTAGTTTAACTCTCTCTTCATAATATTGAACTTCTATAACACAATTTTATCCTTTTCCCTGCCACAAACTCTATGACATAGTTTTACTGTATTCATATATTATGTGCCTCCAAAGAGTAGAGTTCCAATAGATGGTGAAATAACATGTTTGACAAAATTCTAGGAAAGGGAACCATAAAGTAGAAGAATAATTTCTTTCTTTTCTGACTCTGGGTCAATGGATTTGGATGCATTTAAATATATACATATTTTTGCAGACTGTGAGTTTGTAAATGTATATCTGTATTTATATGGTTTTACCTAAAACATGTATATTGTGTAATCATTTTATTAATCCACAGTTTTGTATTTATGCAGAATTTGATGAGGGACCACCTCATCTGTACTCAATTTGATATAAAGCCAACAAAATCTCTGTCAGTATTCATTTTAATTAATTCAATAATAATAACTGCTGGGGGCTTTATTCTCTCCATTCCCTGTTGGCAACCTGAAAGGCAGTTCTCACTCTAACTCAGCTCCCAAGGCGCCATCGGAAAGAGATTGTCACCTTTCTGTGGATTGTGACCTCTGACCCTGCCACTTTCTTCCTGTAACTGTACTACCTTTGCACATTTAATGAACTTTGTACATAGTTAAAAGATGTCAGCACAGAGAAATGGTAGGTCCTGCTGTGAAAAGTTCCATTGTTTCTATACATCTAATTGACTTTCCACATTATAGAAGATAAGGAAAAAAATCAATAAAATTACTTATTCCAATGCAATCTTTACTATTAATATGCTAAACACACTGCATTCAAGGCATTGACACCTGAACACCGCTAGAAGTATCAAAATGACTTCTCATTAATAACCATTATATTAATCACTGTTGCCCAGAACTAGAACCTGACTGCGAAATCCCCTGGTGGAAATTGCTATAATCTTTCAAACTACAGGAATGAATATTTTTCAGCATAATTACTACTGTCATCTTATTGAAAAATATCCCATTAGCTGGTGGCTTTTAGTTACGTAAATCGAGCTGATTAATTTTTAATTTCCAGCATTTATATGACATTGCACAAGTAAAGATCTTTGATAATTTAAATGGTTAGCTGAGCAATTATTAAAATAACAGAGCAATTCAAACATTCATTTACTTACTAGAAGTGCCATACATCATTAACTCCCGATTAAAATAAAGTTTGGGAAATTGCAAGTGCTGAATTGATCACCGAGATATGTATTTCAGGGTGTTATATAACATTATTCATGTCATGTAGGATGCCTCAGCTGTAATGTTAAAGCTCCAGCGTAAATGTTTCAAAGCAAGGTAATCTAAATTATACCGGCAATATGGCGTTCTAGCCGTGTGCTCAAGTACACATTTGTGCTTCTCGGCAGACAATTTAAATGGTCTATAACATTACAATTTTTAGCTACCCCAGTACCTCTTTTATTTAAAACAAACAAAAGTTTCAGTGCTTATGAGTGAAGAATGAGTTCTCAGTCTGAGCTGTGCATCTTACGTTTTTTATTGACTTGTTTGAATCTTCATATTAACTGTGACTTCTTAGGTAACCTTTAGTTTCTTTATCTGTAACTGGGAAAATAATTTACTTAGCTCATAAAGCTGTACTGTGGGTAACATGACGCTAGGAATATAGAGTGGCTAAATAGTGTATGGGATATATTAAGGAATAAACAATGTTCCTCATAATGTTTCATATCATAATCCCTCAATATGTTGCCATTGTATGAAGGTAAAAGTTTTATGTATAAAAATAAATGTCCTTTTGATTCTTAATATCTCTCTACATTACTCTTTGTAAATTAAAAACAAAAACACCCATGTAGTTAGTTTTCAGCTAAGCTACCTGTCAATTCTCACGGTTTAAGTAAATGGAATAAAGATTCAAAAGTGGGCGATTAGATATAAGAAACTGCATGTTGTCACCGTTGATAAGTAGTTACTCCCAAGCCCCATTGGCACCACCGACAAACTTGAAGGAAAAATTAAGTCCAATGTATCGCAGCATTACAAAATTGAAAATTTTCACTTTGAGATGTTTTCTGCAACTTTGTGTAATTGATTCAAAAGCATTGACGGTGTTTATAGTCAAGCAGTTCAGAGGGAATTGGCAGGAGACAATCATTTAGCACATTTTATTTTCTAAAAAGCAGTATAAATTTACTAAAACTTATATATGGATATTTAATAAGCTTTTGTAAAATAAACTCTGACAAAGGTCAAGATGTGGTCTTCGTAGTCTTTCCTCTAAAAATATTTATAGCTCTGTTGGAGAATAAAGATAAGACCAATAATTGCAAAGTGCTGTGACCAGTGCTAAAATATGTACAAAATTAGCATCTGAAGTAGTTAGGAAGGAAGTTCTTCACTGGGTTTAGAGGGGTTTTAGAATCCTTAGGTCAGGGCCAGTTGACTGGGCCTTGAAGGATAAGAATTTACTAGAGCAGTGTTTAGGAAAAAAGCAGTCCAGGAAGAAGAAGCATGGTGTGTAAATGAATAGAGTAATAAGAGTGCATATGGTCATGTGCCTAGTCCCTGGAAAATTGTAGGTGCTCAAAAAATATTTGTTGAATGAATCCATCAATGAATAAATCACTTAATGAAAGAAAGTGGAGAAAGGTCCTGGAAGGGATAAAAAGGGATTTTAAGAAGGGAAGGTAAACACCTTTGTCTTTATAATTTTGCCTATTTTTGTCTACATTTTGGTGATTTTTTTTTTTTCTATTTCACAAGTTCTGTTTCACTCTTTGGATTCTTTCACAAATGTCATCCATAAGTGCTTCCTGAGTCCATCCCTCTTTTAATCCCCTGATGTTTAATTTATTTCTGATATTCATTTGTGTGTGGTCCTGTGTGTCCAGGTGTACCCTTCAACCCTCCCTGGCCTTGCTCTGTCTTAGGGTTGTGCAGTGTGGTTCCTAGGCTCCCTATAAATTACTTTTTGGTTGAGTTCAGCCAAGGGGTGACACTGGAGAGATTAGAGGGCAAGAAGATGAGAGCAACCCGAGCATGTCTCCCCCTTGCCTTTGCAGGAGTTATACCTTCACATGATTCCATATCCTCCCAGGTAGGCTTATCATGCTTCTATCTTCCATGTGGTGATTTGAACCAGGACTCCAATATACCATTTCCTCCAGTTGTGTCCTTGAGAAGATTTTGAGATTATTTTTTGAGATTTAAATATAAAATACATACTATCTAGTTCAATTATCATACATAAGATGAAAGTGAAGGTAAGAAATATTAAATTACTGGGCTTCCCTGGTGGTGCAGTGGTTAAGAATCCACCTGCCAATGCATGGCACATGGGTTCGAGCCCTGGTCTGGGAAGATCCCACATGCTGCGGAGCAACTAAGCCCATGCACCAAAATTATTGAGCCCGCATGCCACAACTACTGAAGCCTGTACGCCTAGAGCCCGTGCTCTGCAGCAAGAGAAGCCACTGCAATGAGAAGCCTGTGCACTGCAACAAAGAGTAGCCCCCGCTCGCTGCAACTAGAGAAAGCCCGTGAGCAGTAGCGAAGACCCAACACAGCCAAAAATAAATAATTTAAAAAAAGAAATATTAAATTAGTTTAGCAAAGTTTTATGTCTTGATAGAGATTAAAACCGAGTAAACCCAGTTCTTTGATTTCCCATGCAGTGTTCTTTTGACAGTACTACAGTGTTACCTCATTGAATGTATTTGACAAAGAAATTACGTGTTACAACTAATTAGTGTCAGAAGACAAAAAAAAAAAAAAAAGTTGGGGAATATGGAACAAAAGAAACATTGTGCCAGAAAGGAATGTTTTTGACTTCACATACCAGAAAACTAACATGGATTAAACAAACAGGGATTTTTTTCTCACATGTGAACCAATCAGAGGTAGGCAATTACTGCCTTTGGCTCAGTTGCTCCACTACATGGTGATAGCATCTCAGTGATTCTCTTGTTGCTTTCTCCATGGAACATGTAATTTTGGGTATTATGTCCATGTTCAAAGAGGGAAGAAGGGGATAAGGAACTCCTAAGTCAAGTGGATCCATTTTTATCTTGAAAGCAAAAGCTTTCCTAGAATTCTCAGTGGACTTCATTTAAATCTTATTAAATCTTAACTAAAAGTATGTCACATAACCACACAGTTACAATGGAGGCTGAGAAAATCAAGCTTTAGATTTTCCAGCCTCCTTAGTGGAGGCTGCAGCTAAGAAGTAGATTGAGAGTGGGTGATGAATTCACCAGCCAGCGGAAGAAAAAGGGCGCCATTTTAACTGCAAATGGGTGAGCAAATGTCAGCTTTGAGAGAGGTAAATGGTGTTGTTGACCAAAAATTGATCTTAAGAAAATAACTGGGCTAGTGTTCTGGTTTGGGACAATTGAAGCTGAAAAGCATTGGACAAAATACAAGTTAGCAGAGATATTTTCATATGTGGAAACTGAGGCTCAGAGAAGGTGAATAAATTGTCCAAGTTAATGCAGCTGGTAAATGGCATTGCCAGTTTTCAGGACTACCTTTGTTTAAACTCCAGTGCCTTCAAGCTTTCTACTATCCTGTATAGCCATGATATGATATGTTAGCTGCTACTAAGGGATTCCCAAGGTTCAAATATGTGTACAACCAATTCATAGACTTTTTTTTCATAGACTTTTTATCATTCCCCCACCCCTATAGGCCTCACAATGACTTTTGTACTTCAAAGCTGTTCTTTACATTTAAAAAAAATATTATGTCATTTCTATGAAGTGTTTATAGAAAGTAAAATAATAAGAGTTTAGTTTTCCCTAAGACCCAGATCTTTTAGGGATGATACTGTGTTGTACATACCACAAAAAATAGATTTTAATCATAGAGCAAATCTCAAGGTAGTTTAATAATAACATAGTCTGTGTTCATACCTTGGGTCACTTTACCCTTTAGAGATATTTTTGCACTGAATTGGTATCGTTTATGCCTTCTAAATGCACTATACATAACTGATGAATTCTAAGTACTTCTGCAATGAAACAGTATAGTAGATGTAACTAGTATTTTGCTCATTCTGCTTAGTTAAAAGTACACAAATATCCCATTTTCATTCAACTTTATGTCCTCTATAGTATACAGTCTGATATCTAACCCAGAACAGAGACTTGCTTACCCCTCCTCAAATGGATTCTTTCTCCGTCTGCTTGATATTTTGTTTCCCACGCACCTCCCTGTTAACCACCAGTGCATGCTTCCTAGGTACGTCTCTCCCATCAATACAGTACATTTTTAGAGGCAAGTTAGATAAACTTTATTTTAAAAGCATTGAAAGTTTAAATTGTAAGAAATTATAATCTATATCAATTTAACATTCTTTGATTAATACTGTCTACTGCATTTATTATGGAAAGTTGACTCTCCCATTTTTGCCTGAATGCCTGAAGTGAGAAGTATGTTGGCTTTTCTATCTGTAGGTGTTTTCAATTTCAGATTAAAAATAGAATTACCATATGACCAAATCAGCTGGTAAACTGAGATTCTTCTAAATGAAAGAGGGTATAGGACTTATCTCTTAGAAATGGGCGGAGGTTGGATACAGGTGCAGGCATTCAATTGAATAGAACAATTCTATTATACGCTTTGGGGAAAGGTGGGGGAGACACGCTTGATTTCAGAGATTCTTCTCCCAGAGTCGGGGGAAAGGTAAGGGCTGAACTGTTCAATGTATGAGTCATCCAGACCTTATTCCTGTTCTCAGGCAAATCCTGTTTCCTAGTCTAGAGGCTCCTGGGGATTTTGCAGATTTGAGCTTCCTCCTTGGCTGGATTCCCTTCAGACATTGCCTAGGCTGTGGTCTTAACTGTCCTGTAGGTGGCTTTCTCCATGTGCTTTATGACATCCAGGTTGTTTGTCATTAGAAGTATTAATGTTTTCTTTCTTTTTACTATTAACTATTACTTATGATATTAATATGGGTATCAGAAGGGAGAGTGGAGAAAAAAGCATGTGGCAGGTCTGTCACTTTTATAGGTAGTTTTCGTGACATTTTTCTGATATAGCTCAGTTTTCTGGTTTTCATGCCACTGTGGAGCTGCCGTTTTAAGAGACCATACTCTCAGACCTCAGCTTGTGTTCACTTCAATCTCTAATAAGCAAGGAGGCACTACAGTTCTTTAGAGGACTATCTCAAACAATGTAAAATAAAGGGTGGTGAACAATTAGCGGCTGCATTTCTAGTGCTTAAAGTGCAAGGTAGAGAAGCCAGAAAGAAGCAGGATCGTGAGGATTATTTCTGCCAGTTCGAGGAACCGATGCTTTACACAGAAGGCCTACAGGCATTGTTGAAGGTCTGAAAACAAAACTGACCGTTTCACACAAGGTCTCATTTTATCATTCCATTAAATGGACAAACAAACAAAAAAAGAAGCAATGAAAAATAAAATGGGAATGTGAAAATGTGGTCTCAGATCATAGAGATATAGTACATTATACAACATATTTCTTCTTATTTCCTAGCTGATTCTAAGACAAAAAGGACTTTAGCTGCTTCAGAAAAGATGGTATGTAATAAAGCTACAGAAGAAGGAAGTAAGGACCATGGAATGGAGTAAATAAAAATGCTATTCACTGTGGTATTATTTGGGTAGAGAATAGACTGGGTTTTGAGCAATTAGTAAACAAAAGAAGGCACAGCCTTCCCAATCAGAAAGAAAGTAGCATGCTAGTTACTTAGGGAAGCTAGTGTATATTTTAAGTTTTTTTCTGAATCTTAATTTTAAATTACTGCAATGTCAGCAAATTTCTCATCTATGAATTGATAATTGTGGAAGAAATATAATAGGGTTTGGAGGAAAGAAAAGGGATTTTGGAGTGAGATAAATTTGGTCTCAGCACTGCCATGTGTGAACTCTACTATCCTTAGGAAACTCTCAAAGTCTAAATTTTTCATCTTTACCTTGAAGTGGTTTAACTGAGTACTGCGCATCTGACACATAGGGTTCCGTACAGGTTAAAGGCTAAGTTTTTAAAAACTGAAGTACACCACCACCACCATCACTCCCCTACCCCTCTCCACAACCTCAAACTGACTTATATTTTTTCTCTTTTGATCAAAATCTGTATTCTATTCCCTTGACTGTAGATGATCATATTAGATTGGTGGGTTAAGGATACAGAGAAGGACTCCTTGAGCCTTCTTGCTGAGAAGTGGGGTAGCCATAATTCTTGTGTCAGTGTTCACAAATGCCACCATGGTAGCATATCATTCCTATGTGCCATATTTAAAAATCTTGCTATAGCTTAAGACAATAGTAAAATAGAAAGAAAAGTATCAATCGAAACTGCCCATTTTTACAAACACATATATCTTAAGCACACTGCCTTGATTTATATGCACAGATATTGCTTCTCTAGAATACAGAAAGAAGGACTAATGACTTTTTCAAGGCACCCTTGAAAATAATTATTCCCATGTCCTCTTTCTGCCCTTTTTCTCCTTGGTGGTCCTCAGACATTCTTTTTCTTTAACAGCACCAGAAGTAGTAGGGGGTAAGAAGAAGGGGTAGACAAGGCGATTTTGTGTACAGTTATAGATATGGCCTTTTGTAGTTTAATTTTTGAAACTGCAGCCTTTGGTTCTTTGAATCTATTTACACAGATGTTGGGAAAGACAGCTTGTAACCATCTACCACTGGCCTTGTGGTCACCTTTGCCTTAAAGCAGTCTCTGGGAGGTACATTCAAAATGATTGTATTAGACACCCATTTCTAAGATACCATGTTTTTATTCCACGTTGTCCATTTGGAATGTAACCTAACCCATATTTTTTAGACAAGCCATGTTTACTTAGTATTATATGATTAGTTCATTTGGAGACCTATGGTTTTCTCATGCTAATATCAGTAGTCTATACAATATATATAGGGCAAGCTAACACATACGCTATTATGCTACTTAAACGAAGATCTCAAAAATGTTGGAATTGAGTTTTGACATAATGTCAACAATTAACAGTAAAGAGAAAATAAATCTTACCTGATTTTTAGGTTTCAAACTTTGATATTAAGGAAAATATTTTCAGGAGGTCATATTGAATAAAATACAAACTGAAATATACAAATATATGAAAACGTATCATAATCACTCAGCAACATCATTAAAATTATCAGGAGATTTTGTTCTCTTTTCATCTCATTAGTTACCATTATGAGGATACAATGAACACACTTTAATCGTGTTTAAAATCTTGCTTTCTCATGTTTTATTGTTGTTAATATAGAACTAAATAGGTTGGTCCTTCCTGGTTCTTCCTTTAAGGAATGTTTTCTGTTCCTTCAGATTTTGCAGGTACACATGTCCTGCTGCTATGGCAAATGCTTCATCTCACCAGGAGTTTTTACCTGGCCAGGTGTCATGGCTGCCAAGCTGAGAGAAGGACGCTAAGTCAAACTGTCAGGGAGATGTGTGTGGTGCGGTTTCCACCTACCAAATCAGAGATGTTACATATATGATGGCACAGAGGAGGCTGCCTCGTGACTAGGCAGTTTCTCTACTTTAGCAAACTCTGATCATGCTCACTAACTGGTCATATGGACCTCCTGCTGCAATGCCTAATAACTGCAGCTCAGATGCTGACATCCTTTCTCACCTTTTTACCAGGAAGGAAGCATTGTCTTTGATTGTCCATCAGGGCTAATCCTTTCTCAGCATGATACTTGTTAGCATAATTGCAGAGAAAGAACCAAATAAGTGCATTAGGAGCTGTTCCTTTTAAAAAGATATACAGTTGCCCCTCAGTTTCCGTGGGGGATGGGTTCCAGGACCTCCCTGCAAATACCCAAATTTGCCAATGCTCAGGTCCCTTATGCAACATGGCATAGTGTTTGCATATAACCTATGTACATCCTCCTATATACTTGAAATCATCTGTAGATTACTTATAATACCTGATAATGTAAATGCTATGTAAATCATTGCTCGGCATGGCAAATTCAACTTTTGCTTTATGGAACTTTCTGGAATTAAAAAAAATATATTTTCAATTTGCAGTTGGTTGAATCTGCAGGTGTGAACCAATGGATATGGAGGGCTGACTGTATGTAATTTGCATGAAAAAGGCACTGTATATATTTCACTAATTCTTGTAGTTAAGATTTCTTCTGGTTATCATATTTTTCAACCTTTATATTTTCATTAATTTTATGTATTTAGAAACCCTACTCAACTCCAAGAAACCTTCAGAATAATCTCTATTAACATTACCATAATTCAGAGAAGTTTCTAGCTAATATTTTTAAAGATTCTTAGATCCAGGAGGACATGAATTATGAACAATTCCAGTTACCTTTGGAACACATTTGGTCATACAGTTGAGTTGAAAATGAAGAATGGAAGAATGGAAGGACTTAGTTTTGAGATCTCTTTCCAAAAGAGTTATAAAGTCACTAAAATCCTTTTTATTCAATCTTCATAGAATAAACTGAGAGAAAAAAATATATTCGTCCATAAAGGGATTATGCTGGCAGCATAGAGAGTAAGATAAAATGAGCAGCAAATATATGCTTGAATAAGTATAATTTCTATTTACTAGAATAATGATATACTTGAACTTTTAAAAAACAGAAAAGATTCAAAATTGTTTTTTAACAAAAGGGAAAGAAAACATAATTGGTATCCCTGTTTAAAGAAAATGTACCTTAAAAAATTTAATGTTAATGTTCAAGGTAAAAAACAAATATTGATCAAGAGGATTGTAGAAATGGAGAGTCAACATATGTTATACATTTATCCATGTATTTTTTTGGTCAATCTATAATGCTATTCAGTTTTTTGTTTCTGCACAAAGTTCAGAAGCAGACACAATGTCAGGATAGTGATTGAAGTTGTGTGGGACTTTGTTTGACCCAACTCGTAAGTAAAGTTAAAACAAAAAACTTATAAAAGAGGATTTTAAAAGCTGGAATTAGTGCTCGGGGCACATCTTGACACGTGTCAAAAATATGATTAAGAGTCTCTGAATATTACTGAAGTGAGAATTTTCTACTTCCTTTCCACATGCCAATAAAAATGTGGTAGTATCTTTTGGTAATATTACTCTTGCCAAAGTTTTGTTGTTGTTATTGTTAAATAATATTGCTTGGCTCTTGATGTTGGAAGACACATTTCATGGTCATAATTTAAAACCTTATTCTGAAGAGGGGAAATCGTGATACAAACATTCTGTTGTTAATCTTGCACAGTGTTTATCATTTAGCGTGGTGGCCATGACACCAGACAGTAAAAATCCCAAGGAGGTTCTGGTTTAATCCTATCATCTTAACATCAAAAAACAGGAAAATTCACATTTGTTTATCCCAAGTTAAGTAAGTTTTATTGAAGTTAAAATAGTCTTACAATTTAAGGTTAGATTTCATGAGGTTTACCTTCCCTTTAATAATGAAAAGCAACTAGAAATCAAATGGTTTTTATATAACCCATTTCAAACATGTTTTATGATATAACATTAATTTGGGATATTGGGGGATTTACCCAAAACCCAGATTGAATTGCTATGTGCAGTCTCACTTTTCTGCTCAGTACACTGTAGTCTGTGATGTCCTTTTTGCTTAATTTTATAAGAGCGTTATTAACCAGTTTCATTTCCCCAAATATTTCTAGGAATCCCTGATAGGTTTATACATGCCTCAGTCAGGAAATCTGGCCCTGGACCACTGCCCACTTATCTGCATGTCATTTATTTCTATGTTTAGACCAAATCTCCCCAGGAAGCTACTGCATGAGTCCTCCCCATTTAGGTATGCAAGACCAGGATCTAATGTTAGTCTTTGAGATGGCATGAGGGATTTACAGGAAAGATAACAACAAGTTGGACACTAGAGACTGTGTCCTTCTTTGTTTAGACCTTATTTGTAATCATTTCGTAGTTTGCCTTCTTACAAATGAGAGACCCATAGAGAAGAAAAATGTCTTCTCTCATTCTAGGCT
The DNA here is from genome assembly GCF_005190385.1 of Monodon monoceros. Lineage (NCBI taxonomy): Eukaryota > Metazoa > Chordata > Mammalia > Artiodactyla > Monodontidae > Monodon > Monodon monoceros. Next base: position 116,702,388 of record NW_021703767.1, on the reverse strand, counting down.
AAGTCATTTCACGAGACCCAGATACCAGTCTCATTATTGGCCTTATATGTATAGGTTCTCCATGTGTGACCTCTCATATGCAAATGTTGCAGGACCCATACATGCATACAGTCATAAAAAACAATAATAATTTGTAAAGATAAATCCACACTCAAAAATGAAGGATTTCAAAACAGGAGACAATTTGTGGACATGCTGACTTGTTTATAATTCTGACAAACTTTGATATTAGTATACAAAGTACTTTTTCTTGATGCCCGTTGAACTGGCTGTCTACAGTCAGGTTTTTTTCCTTGTTAGGTTTTTTTGTTTGTTTGTTTGTTTTAATCATCTCATAACCAAATGTTCTGCTAGGTTAGATTTTTCCAGGATAGGGTGTTTGAAGAGTCAACTTCTCTTGCAAAAGAGAACTACTTTGAAATTCGTTCAACTAAGGTCAAAGATCCCAAGGCTAATCATTAGAGTTCAAGCTCAAATTCTGATGATGTCTTCCCCAGACAAGTGGCTCTATGTAGGCAGATGTTTTCAAGTTTGTGATCTATTGGTAGAGAGACTGCTCATAAAGTATGAGCAGTAGATGTGTTTCTCCTTTTCTATGACAATCCTGGGAGTGAGTTAGGAAGGTCATGACCTTGTCTCTATTATGAGAATAAATATTTCTCCATCTTTCCTTGGCTGTCTATATCCAGATGGAATCAGACTAAATATATGAAAGATATTTCAATGCATATTAGATCTTACAAAATTTCTTTCTCTGCTGTAATGGTTAATTTTATGTGTCAAATTGGCTAGGTCACAGTGCCTAGATATTTGGTCAAACATTATTTGAGAGGTTTCTGTGAAAGTATTTATTAAGATGAGGTTAACATTTAAATCAATAAACTATGAGTTAAGCAGACGATCTTTCATAATGGTGGGTAGACCTCATCCAATCAGTTGAGGGCCTGGACAGAAAAAGACTGACTTCCCTAGAAGAAGAGGGAATTCTGCCAGAAGTCTGCCTTTGGACTTGAAATGCAACACTTTCCTGGGTTTCCAGCCTGCTGGCCCACCCTGCAGATTTTGAACCTGCCAAATCTCCACTGTCATGTGAGCCAAATCCTTAATAAATCTCTCGCTTTTGACATATATATATATATATATATATATACACATATCTTGTTGGTTCTATTTCTCTGGAGAACCCTGATTAATATTACTGCCAAAGCTTTTATCATTTCTACTCTTTTAAAAAATCCCTTGATATTCTCACCCTCCAGCTTTATTGAGATATAATTGAAACATAACATTGTACAAGTTAAAGGTGTACAATGTGAAGATTTAATACTTGCGTGTACTACAAAATGATTACCACAGTAAGGTTACTTAACACATTCATCACCTCACATGGTAGTTAACCATCTTTCGGGGGTCAGGTGCAGTGAGAACATTTAAGATCTATTCTCTCAGTAAGTTTCAAGCATAAAATACAGTATTGGTAACTATAGTCACCATGCTGTACATTAGATCCTCAGAACTTACTCATCTTAAAACTGGGAGTTTGTACCCTTTGACCAAATCTCCCCATTTCCCCAAACCCCCAGCCTCTGGAAACCACCATTCTACCCTCTATTTCTGTGAGTGGCTTTTTTAAGATTCTACATATAGATGAGAAAATACAGGATTTGTTCTTTCTCTGTCTGTCTGATTTCATTTAGCTCAGTACCTTTAAGGTCCATCCATAATGTTACAAATGGCAGGATTTCCTTCTCTTTATGGCTGAATAGTATTCCATTATATACATATACACACACACACACATATACACACCGTATTTTCTTTATCAGGAAATTACTGTCAGTGGACACTTAGGCTGTTCATTTACCATCAACAGATACTTAGGTTGTTTCCATATGTTGGCTATTATGAATAATGCTGCAGTGAACATTGGGATATAGATATCACTTCAAGGTAGTGGTTTCATTTCCTTCAGATATATACGCAGAAATGTAACTTTTGGAACATACGCTAGCTCTATTTTTAATATTTGAGGGACCTCCATACTCTTTTCCGTAGTGGCTGTACCAATTTACATTCCCATATCATTTCTACTCTTCATCTGAGACCTCAGTCTCCTGTGAAAAATCTTTATGACTCTTTCTATAGGAAAACTCTCTTTGTTCCATGTTCCAATCCTAACTTTTTACATCTCTAGTAAGATTGAAAAGCATAGAGGAGAAGAAGAAAGAAATGATCAATTTAATTGTAACTGGAAAGAATATGAGCTTAGTGTTTGTAAAAGTCTCAGTTGTTTTAAGGTAGATCCGTGTAAAAACCCTTAATTTATTTCCCCTTGCTAATGAATTAAGTCTTATTGTCTCTAGAGACTCAAGTAATAAATCAATATGGCACATTAGTTCTTTCACAGTCCTATGTAATTAATTAAGGAAGAACTGAAATGACTCTGTTTTTTACACTAAGAAATAAAATATTTTCAGCTTACTTTTTTCATTCCATTTAAATGTTCAACAGTCTGTTTTGGATCAACTTAAGTGGAAAAATGCTTGGACCTTGAAAAGAAAAATATTTTAAAAATTAAAGTTTAAGCAGTGTCCGTCTTTGACAACAAAGCTGATCATTTTAACTGTATAAGTTTAATTATAAATAAAGTGTGTGCAAATAGAAATCTTGTTGCTCACATTGTACGTACTGACTTCAATGGGGAGGTTGGTAAAATAGATCATCCATTGAATGATAACTACAACTTTAATGCAAATAGTACATGAGAGAATTTTTTAAACAGAACGTGTGGACACTTTGGATGGTCATCCAATTGTACTGTTTCTTTTGTGTATGTCTGTGTAATTTTAGATATTTATAGAGATTAGATAAGGGCCAAGCAATTTGAAGGAAAGCAGAATTTCTTTGAAATGATAAAGAATAAGATTAATTTTTAAATGAATTTTTAGTTAAACAGGAAAACTGGATAAGGATTTCCCCTATTTCAGCAAAAAGATGTAGAGCCCTTTGCAGACAGAAAGTGCTCTCTCTGAGTGACCTAGTGTTGGCCTTTACTGCAGGAATAGATTTGTTTTGGTAGACTGCTGTAGCCAGCTACCTGCAGAGAGAAGGGAATCCTGCTAGAGAGAATTCTTAATACAGTAGTTAAATATTGTTTCATTTGGGTGAAGCGTTCCCATATGGTATTCTCTTATGTTCAGCATAATTTATAGGTTTTTAATTTAAAAACCCTTTATTTCAGAACAAATAAAAATAATTTAAACATTAACAAGAGAATTGTATATCCTCCATGGAAGAGTTTTAGCTTATTCAAGTCAAGTCCACTCTGGAATGGCCAAGAACAAGATGTAAAATGAATGAGAAAAGAAAATACAGCAGAATGTACCAGATGTTTTCATGTATTGGCTGTACATATATCTTTCTTTGTTAGCTTTTAGTTGCAGATTGAGTGCAGTGTACATAATTTTATACACAATAGACAGCCATGCATCATGTATTCACATATGGATATCATCTCTCTTACGATTTACTGAAAGAGAGAGATAGGAAAACACACGACATATATGCTGAATTCTGTATATGCAAGTGTGAATTATATAGTTAGATGCTCTCTTCAAGGGGTGTCTTATCACTATCTCACTGGGTAGTGTAAGGATTAATTAGTTAAAGTTTGTAGGCTCTTTGAAGCTAGAAAACACTCTGCAAGTGCTGAACATTATCGAAGTAATTCGAGAGTGAGGCATAAGTGATTTGCAATCTCATCAGCCCTTTGAAATGTGTGTCTAGCCTGACTCACAGATTTCTCTTACAGTGTTTTATGGATTGGAAAGTTCTTATCAGATTTTTTTGTTTTTGTTTGTTTTTGGTTTTTTTTGCGGGCCTCTCACTGTTGTGGCCTCTCCCGTTGCGGAGCACAGGCTCCGGACGCGCAGGCTCAGCGGCCGTGGCTCACGGGCCCAGCCGCTCCGCGGCATGTGGGATCTTCCTGGACCGGGGCACGAACCCATGTCCCCTGCATCGGCAGGCAGACTCTCAACCACTGCGCCACCAGGGAAGCCCCTTATCAGATTTTTAAGATGATACATGTTCCACTGAAATCATACTAATCTGCACAACCAAACTTTTTTCTGTGTATTTAGTAATGTTTTTCAAACTAGATATGATTCTAAACCTAATTTAATAAAGAATGATTTTGACATCCATTGTAACTAATCTACCACCCCTTGATTGACTAAGCTGTAGTTTTCTTAATTAGTGCAACTAAAGTCTAGTTAATTTGCATGAAGGTAGCTGTTCCCATCTTTTATACATTAAAAGACAAGTATTCATTGTTTCCATAAAGCTTATATAGATTTTATTAGCATGTTTCAATCATTTCTCATTGTAATAATGTCAGTTCTGAAATGTTATTTATCTCTTTTAAGAATATATATTGTAGATAGTTAAACATGAGCATGATTTCCTTTATTCAGAAGTCAAATTCCACACATATTCTTCTCTGTCCTCATACTCTGTGATTGTATATGGATAATGTGTCAAGAACAGTGATGTGCTGGTTATATATTTGATTGTATATTTATAAAAATTTTAATAAAGTACCACATTTTCCATACTTCCTTTTCTTATTAGTTTTTTATTGGAATATAGTTGCTTTACACTGTTGTGTCAGTTTCTGTTGTACAGCAAAGTGAATCAGCCATACGTATAGATATATCCCCTCTTTTTTGGATTTCCTTCCCATTTAGGTCACCACAGAGTACCGAGTAGAGTTCCCTGTGCTATACAGTAGGTTCTCATTAGCTATCTATTTTACACATAGAAATCATACTTCCTTTTTTGAATCCCTTAGAGGTGGCAAGGAGGGAGGCAGGGAATTTTGTAGGCAAAGTAAGTATGTAACAAGGTGATTCCAAGTTAAACTGAATATTGTTCCTTATGATATTATTTTGTTTTTGAGTGAAATTTGAAAAAAATAATATACTAAATAAAATAAGAAATACCTATTTAACTCCAACCAGAAATGATCACTATTAACGCATACCCTGTTCCATTTATATTACACTCCCTTATAATTGGAGTACATCTCAGGTTCATTTCCTTTTCTCCCTGTACAGGGGTGCAATTATTATGAGCCTGATGTTTACCTTTATGATTTTAAAGTTTCATTAGAATATATATGTTTATATATAACACTTACTAGTGTACTGTGAGTTTTTTTTTTTTTTTTCAGTACGTGGGCCTCTCACCGCTGCAGCCTCTCCCGCTGCGGAGCACAGGCTCCGGACGCACAGGCTTAGCTGCCATGGCTCACGGGCCCAGCCGCTCCGCGGCACGTGGGATCCTCCCAGACCGGGGCATGAACCTGCGTCCCCTGCACCGGCAGGTGAACTCTCAACCACTGCGCCACCAGGGAAGCCCTACTGTGAGTTTTTAATATTCATGTGAATATTATTTTTTCCCACTTACTCTTGTTGAGAGTTACCCACATTGATACTATAGATCCCAGTCTGCTGTATTCTGTCATGTTCCATAATGTATTTATCCAAATGCTATAATGAAAACCCTTCTCTATACTTTAGGTACACATGTGTAAGAGTTTCTAATGAATATATAGAAGGGAAATAACTGGGTTGCAGTGTGTGTACAGTTTCAATCCTGGGGAGACCAGACATCCTCATTTGTTCCCATGAGTGCCACTGTACTATTCTTGTCCATACATCCTGATTGATTTAGCATCTGTCCTGAATTTTTCTTTTTAATGAAGTATTATAATCAATTGAATCGATTAAAAACTAGCATGGGTTTGTTAAATGTCCATTTTGTCTAATACCTCCAGCTTTAGTCATGGCTGTACAAAAATGTGAGACAAATGAAATGTTAAGAGTTTAATGTCAATAGGGGGTTAAATCTGAAAATTGACTTTATTTTCCTGACCCACTTCAAACAAAACATGGCTAGTACCTCCCTTTCAAGGGTAGCATGCAGTGTTGATGATTGATAAAACAATATGTAATGGGTCAGCAGTGGCTAGGGACAGCTAACTCCTTCCAGTCTTGCCTGATGGTGGGGTAAGCGTTGGACACGATTTTTCATCCTGTCCACTTAAATGAAACTGGCAGGCCACCATATGTTGAGGTTGGAGAAAACGAAGGAAATAAGAGCTTAGGTACATGTGAATAATGTGCAGAGAATAGAAGCTGAGCACACAGAGAGTGGTTACTTGGTCCTGCTAGAGTGGTTTTGTCATCTCTCAGACACCTGCAGCTATGTATTTATTGATCACTTACTTTGAAATAATGCATCAGCAGTGAGTTTATAAAAGTGTGTTTAATTAAAAAGTAAGTACTGAATTTCCCTCTCAAGAAAGATTATGGCAACCATAAAACCTGTACAATATATCCATTGGTGTTTTCTGTCCACTATTGGGCTCATAAAGGTTAACACTGATCTCTTGAAATACAAATCTGAGGACAAAATATTAGCTGGTACTTCAAAAGTTAACAGTTACACTAAGAAAACTGCCTGAAGATGTCCTTTTCACATGTTTCATTTGTGAATGTGGAGAAAGTATGCAAGCATACCAGTCTGAGAAGCATGGCTTTTCATTTAGATCAAATTACTGCTTTCTTAAATAAATTGTATTCGTTTTTTATTCCAGATCTTTTCAGTACTTAACGAAATATGCAGCAAGAGCTGTTAATATGTTAGCTCCATTAGCAGCAGAGAAAAATCACAAACAGTTGAATAATGCCATTTAGATGTTTCATGTAGAAAATTAGATCTAAATATGGTTCAATCGAGCATCCAATTAATGGAACCAAGATAAAGCTTTTGGAAGTTTATTCTGCTAGAAATTAAACATTTGGCAATGTTATGAATGTTTTATAAAATTCAGTCAAAAAGCTAAGCGCTGATGATAACTGTTGGTGGTGACAACACCTTTGGAATCAACTTTGGAAAAGATTGCAGATAATTTTATTAAAAATCAATAATCAACTTTATTATGAGAAGTACATTTTTCAGAAAATAACCAGACATAATTATGACTAACAAACTGCTTTAAGTATATAAATACTTCCCAGAATAATTATACTGCTTGCTATTTTTATTTATTTATTTATTTATGGCTGCATTGGGTCTTTGTTGCTGCGTGCGGGCCTTCTCTAGTTGCAGCGAGCGGGAGCTACTCTTCTTTGCAGTGCATGGAGTTCTCACTGTGGGGGCTTCTCTTGTTGTGGAGCACGGGCTGTAGGGGTGCGGGCTTCAGTAGTTGTGGCTCACAGGCTTAGTTGCTCCACAGCATGTGGGATCTTCCCAGACCAGGGCTCGAACCAGTGTCCCTTGCATTGGCAGGTGCATTCTTAACCTCTGCACCACCAGGGGAGTCCCCTTGCTATTTTTAATGTGTAAATAAGAAATATAAATAAGTTATTTTTCCATTTTGCTTCAATTACAGTTTAAAATTTTTGAAGAATTTCATTTTTGAAAACAATTTTGAACAGAACTATTTATAGGTCCATCAATGTAAGAAAAAACAATTTGTTAGTCAGTAAATAAGTATACTAAATATTACATAATTTTATATGTTTTAGTATACTGTTTTACTTTTAAAAAGTCACAGTTTGATAATATAATTTATAAGTCACCCTAACCTTACTGGATATCATTGAATTACTCTGTGGATTGGTACAACAAATTTATTCCTTGTCAACAGTTGGTATTATTACTTTAAAGTTGCCAAGCAAATGAATGAAAATTGGAACTTCATGTGATTTTAAGTTGCATCTCTTTAGTTACTAATGCATTAGGACATCTTTTCATTTGTAGTGGTCATTAAATTTTCCTCTTTTTATCTATATACCCTCTTTTTTTTTATTAGGTTAGATTGTTTATCTTTTTTTCTTGTTTATTTGTAAGAGTTACTTTGATATTTTTTGATATTATTACTTTTTCCATGTATATTTTAATAGTGCTTTTCTGAAGTTTCATAGACATCAAAGGTAAATTTTGGAACATATGATCTGAAGGTTTCTAAAAAGCCAACTCAGAAGTCATTCTGAGACTATAATGCTAACTCTAAATGAATTAAGGTATTTTTGCCATTTCAGCAAAATATATTTTAAAATATTCATTAAAAAGCTCTAAAGCACTAAATTCTATCCTTTTAATAGAGGATACATTTAACTAGCTTTCAAAAAAATCCCCTACCCTTACAGAAATAACCTACTTATTAATGTTAATTATGTAGCTCCTGGATGGTCTACTAAATATTTCACAATTGTCTTTTTGGTAATAAATAACCTCTCAACATGCTGTTAAAAATACAGGTTCTTCAAGTCCCATTTCAGAACACAGAGTCAGAATTTCCAAGGAAAATACCTAGAACTCTGGATTTTTAAAAAGACCCAAGTCGTTCTTATTTTGGGAAATTTTGGGAAACTGTGCTCTGACACACTAGCGAAAACAGCAAAAGCAGTGGAAAGCAAGTTAGAGTCAGAAAAGAAAACCTTATCTTCATCCCACCACCCCACCTTCCCAAATCTTCTGCCTTCATTTTCTTTCTCCATCTTGGTAAATAATGCTCCATCTCTCCAGCATTTCACAAGGGTCAGGAATCTGTAGGTTTGCAATTTAGCAAAGAATAAGAAAACTATTTCTGAACATTTTCCTTGGGTACATAAAATTTCAGGCTCCATACTCATATGTCAGTTAATGCTTATTTCTTGCTGTAAAATGGCAGTATTTAACAAAAATGTGTAACCACTGTGGCAAAACAACCTCTGTAAAAGTTCCACTGCCATTAAAATTATATTGAAAACTTGGAGACTGGCATTTTGAATTTCACATATTCATGAACTATGGGAAAGCAGCTTGAGACAACAGAGACTATAATGAGAAGATTTCTTATCTTTATTAACTTCTGAATTGTTTTGTGTTAAAGTAGATGTGCAGGAATTGGATGAGCAGGTAGTTCACTGAAGCAGTAGTTAAAGTTGTGAAAGCTTTGGTGACATTGCCCGAGGTAAGATCTCCACAGGAAATTTAGACCTTGGCTCAGCCGGGAGATTTTGAAGAAAGGATATTTCTAATTCTTCACTGATTCTTCTTTTTTTTATTTTTTAACATCTTTATTGGAGTATAATTGCTTTACAATGGTGTGTTAGTTTCTGCTGTATAATAAAGTGAATCAGCTATATGTGTACATATATCCCCATGTCCCCTTGCTCTTGGGCCTCCCTCCCTTCATCCCTATCCCACTCATCTAGGTGATCACAAAGCACTGAGCTGATCTCCCTTTGCTATGCAGCTGCTTCCCACTAGCTTTCTGTTTTACATTTGCTGGTGTATTTATGTCAATGCCACTCTCTCACTTGGTCCCAGCTTACCCTTCTCCCTCCTCATGTCCTCAAGTCCATTCTCTACGACTGCATCTTTATTCCTGTCCTGTCCCTAGGTTCATAAGAACCATTTTTTTTTTAGATTCCAAATATATGTGTTAGCATATGGTATTTGTTTTTCTCTTTCTGACTTACTTCACCTTGTATGACAGACTTGAGGTCCATCAACCTCACTACAAATAACTCAATTTCGTTTCTTTTTATGGCTGAGTAATATTCCACTGTATATATGTGCCACATCTTCTTTATCCATTCATCTGTCAGTGGACACTAAGGTTGCTTCCATGTCATAGCTATTGTAAATAGTGCTGCAGTGAACATTGTGGTGCATGTCTCTTTTTGAATTATGGTTTTCTCAGGGTATATGCCCAGTAGTGAGATTGCTGGGTAATACGGTGGTTCTATTTTTAGTTTTTTAAGGAAACTCCATACTGTTCTCCATAGGGTCTGTGTCAATTCACATTCCCACCAACAGTGCAAGAGGGTTCCCCTTTCTACATACCTCTCCAGCATTTATTGTTTGTAGATTTTTTGTTGATGGCCATTCTGACCAGTGTGAGGTGATACCTCATTGTGGTTTTGATTTGCATTTCTCTAATCATTAGTGATGTTGAACACCCTTTCACGTGTTTATTGGTAATCTGTATATCTTATTTGGAGAAATGTTTATTTAGGTCTTCCGCCCATTTTTAGATTGGGTTTTTTGTTTTTTTGATACTGAGCTACATGAGCTGCTTGTATAATTTAGAGATTAATCCTTTGTGAGTTGCTTCATTTGCCAATATTTTCTCCCATTCTAAGAGTTGTCTTTTCATCTGGTTTATGGTTTCCTTTGCTGTGCAAAAGCTTTGAAGTTTCATTAGATCCCATTTGTTTATTTTTGTTTTTATTTCCATTTCTTTAGGAGGTGGGTCAAAAAGGATTTTGCTGTGATTTATGTCATAGAGTGTTTTGCCTATGTTTTCCTCTAAGAGTTTTATAGTGTTTGGCCTTACATTTAGATCTTTAATCCATTTTGAGTTTATTTTTGTGTATGGTTTTAGGGAGTGTTCTAATTTCAATCTTTTCCACGTAGCAGTCCAGTTTTCCCAGCACCACTTATTAAAGAGGCTGTCTTTTCTCCATTGTATATTCTTGCCTCCTTTATCAAAAATAAGGTGACCATATGTGCATGGGTTTATCTTTGGGCTTTCTATCCTGTTCCTTGATCTGTATTTCTGTTTTTTGCCCTTATCATACTGTCTTGATTACTGTAGCTTTGTAGTATAGTCTGAAGTCAGGGAGTCTCATTCCTCCAGTTCCGTTTTTCTTTCTCAAGATTGCTTTGGCTATTTGTGGTGTTTTGTATTTCCATACAAACTGAAATTTTTTGTTCTAGTTCTGTGAAAAATGCCATTCATAGTTTGATAGGGATTGCATTGAATCTGTAGATTACTTTGGCTAGTATAGTCACTTTCACAATGTTGATTCTTCCAATCCAAGAATGTGGCTTATCTCTCCATCTGTTTGTATCATCTTTAATTTCTTTCATCAGTGTCTTATTGTTTCCTGCATACAGGTCTTTTGTCTCCTTAGGAAGGTTTATTCCTAGGTATTTTATTCTTTTTGTTGCAATGGTAAATGGGAGTGTTTCCTTAATTTCTCTTTCAGATTTTTCGTCATTAGTGTATAGGAATGCGAGAGATTTCTGTGCATTAATTTTGTATCCTGCTAGTTTACCAAATTCATTGATTAGCTCTAGTAGCTTTCTGGTAGCATCTTTAGGATTCTCTATGTATAGTATGTCATCTGCAAACAGTGACAGTTTTACTTCTTCTTTTCCGATTTGGATTCCTTTTATTTCTTTTTCTTCTCTGATTACCATGGATAATACTTCCAAAAGTATTTTGAATAATAGTGGTGAGGGTGGTCAACCTTGTCTTCTTCCTTATCTTAGAGGAAATGGTTTCAGTTTTTCACCATTGAGAACTACGTTGGCAGTGGGTTTGTCACATATGGCGTTTATTATGTTGAGGTAGGTTCCCACTGTGCCTACTTTCTGGAGAGTTTTTATCATAAATCGTTGAATTTTGCTGAAAGCTTTCTCTGCATCTATTGAGATGATCATATGGTTTTTATGCTTCAATTTGTTAATATGGTGTATCACATTGATTGATTTGCATATATTGAAGAATCCTTGCATTCCTGGGATAAATCCCACTTGAGCATGGTGTATGATCCTTTTTATATGTTGTTGGATTCTGTTTGCTAGTATTTTGTTGAGGATTTTTGCATCTGTATTCATCAGTGATATTGGCTTGTAGTTTTCTTTCTTTTGACCTCATTGTCTGGTTTTGGTATATGGGTGAATGTGGCCTTGTAGAATGAGTTTGGGAGTGTTCCTCCCAGTACTATATTTTGGGAGAGTTTGAGAAGGATTGGTGTTAGCTCTTCTCTAAATGTTGGATGGAATTCACCTGTGAAGCCATCTGGTCCTGGGCTTTTTTTTGTTGGAAGATTTTTAATCACAGTTCAATTTCAGTGCTTGTGATTGTTCTGTTCATATTTTCTTTTTCTCCCTGCAACAGCTGGGAGGTTGTACTTTCCTAAGAATTTGTCCATTTCTCCCAGGTTGTCCATTTTATTGTCATATAGTTGCCTGTAGTAGTCTCTCATGATCCTTTGTATTTCTGCAGTGTCAGTTGTTACTTCTCCTTTATCATTTCTAATTCTGTTGATTTGTATTCTCCCTTTCTTTCTTGAAGAGTCTGCCTAATGGTTTATCAATTTTGTTTGTCTTCTCAAAGAAACAGCTTTTAGTTTTATTGATCTTTGCTACTGTTTCCTTCATTTCTTTCTAATCTGATCTTTATGATTTCTCTCCTTCTGCTAACTTTGGGTTTTGTTTTGTTCTTCTTTCTCTAATTGCTTTAAGTGTAAGGTTAGGTTGTTTATTTGAGATTTTTCTTGTTTCTTGAGGTTGGATTGTATTGCCATAAACTTCCCTCTTAGAACTGCTTTTGCTGCATCCCATAGGTTTTGGGTTGTTGTGTTTTCATTGTCATTTGTTTCTAGGTATTTTTTGACTTCCTCTTGGATTTCTTCAGTCAGCTCTTGGTTATTTAGTAGTGTGTTGTTTAGGCTTCATGGGTTTGTATTTTTTACAGATTTTTTTCCTGTAATTGATATCTAGTCTCATAGCACTGTGGTTGGAAAAGATACTTGATATGATTTCAATTTTCTTAAATTTACCAAGGCTTGAGTTGTGACCCAAGATATGATCTGTCCTGGAGAATGTTCCATGAGCACTGGAGAAGAAAGTGTTTTCTGTTGTTTTGGGATGGAATGTCCTATAAATATCAATTAAGTCTATGTGGTCTAATGTGTCTTTTAAAGCCTGTGTTTCCTTCTTTGTTTTCATTTTGGATGATCTGTCCATTGGTGAAAGTGAGGTGTTAAAGTCCCCTACTATTATTGTGTTACTGTCGATTTCCCCTTTTATGGCTGTTAGCATTTGCCTTATGTATTGGGGAGCTCCTATGTTGAGTGCATAAATATTTACAATTGTTATATCTTCTTCTTGGATTGATCCCTTGATCATTATGTAGTGTCCTTCTTTGTCTCTTGTAAAAGTCTTTATTTTAAAGTCTATTTTGTCTGATATGAGAATTGCTACTTCAGCTTTCTTTTGATTTCCATTTGCATGGAATATCTTTTCCATTCCCTTGCTTTAAGGCTATACCTGTCCTTAGGTCTGAAGTGGATCTCTTGTAGACAGCATATGTATGGGTCTTATTTTTGTATCCATTCAGCCAGTCTGTGTCTTTTGGATGGAGCATTTAATCCATTTACATTTAAGGTAATGATCAATATGTATGTTCCTATTAAATTTTTCTTAATTATTTAGGGTTTGTTATTATAGGTCTTTTCCTTCTGTTTTGTTTCCTGCCTAGAGAAGTTCCTTTAGCATTTGTTGTAAAGCTGTTTTCGTGTTGCTGAATCTCTTAACATTTTCTTCTCTGTAAAGGTTTTAATTTCCCCATCAAATCTGAATGAGATCCTTGCTGGGTAGAGTAATCTTCATTGTAGTTTTTTCCCTTTTATCACTTTAAATATGTCCTGCCAGTCCTTTCTGGCTTGCAGAGTTTTTGCTGAAAGAGCAGCTGTTAACCTTATGGGTACTCCCTTGTTTGTTATTTGTTGCTTTTCCCTTGCTGGTTTTAGTGTTTCTTCTTTGTATTTAATTTTTAATAGTTTGATTAATATGTGTTTTGATGTCTTTCTTCTTGGATTTATCCGGTATGGGACTCTCTGCACTTCCTGGGCTTGATTGACTATTTCCTTTCCCATGTTAGGGAAGTTTTCAACTATAATCTCTTGAAATATTTTCTTAGTCCCTTTCTTTTTCTCTTCTTCTTCTGGGGCCCCTATATTTCAAATGTTGGTGTATATAATGTTGTCCCAGAAGTTTCTGAGACTGTCCTCAATTCTTTTCATTCTTTTATCTTCAATCTGCTCCTCAGTGTTTATTTCTACTATTTTAAATTCCAGATCACTTATCTCTTTTTCTGCCTCAGTTATTCTGCTATTGATTCCTTCTGGAGTACTTTTAATTTCATTTATTGTGTTCTTCATCATTGTTTTTTTGCGCTTTAGTTTTTCTAGGTGCTTGTTAAGCGTTTCTTGTATTTTCTCCATTCTGTTTCCAAGATTTTCGACCATGTTTACCATCATTACTCTGAATTCTTTTTCAGGTAGACTGCCTATTTCCTCTTCATTTGTTAGTTCTGGTGGGTTTTTACCTTGCTCCTTCATCTCCTGCATATTTCTCCGTCTTCTCATTTTCCTTAACTTACTGTGTTTGGGGTCTCCTTTTCACAGGTTGCAAGTTTGTAGTTTCTTTTGTTTTTGTTGTCTGCTCCCAGTGGGTAATGTTGCAGTGGGTTGTGTAGGCTTCCTGGTGGAGGGGACTGGTGCCTGTGTTCTAGTGGGTGGGGCTGGATCTTGTCTCTTTGGTGATCAGGGCCGCATCCGGTGGTGTGTTTTGGATTTTCTGTGAAGTTAGTATGACTTTAGGCAGCCTCTCTGCTAGTGAGTGGCATTGTGTTCCTGTCTTGCTAGTTGTTTGCCATGGGGCATCCAGCACTGGAGCTTGGTGACCATTGGGTGGAACTAAGTGTTAGTGCTGAGATGAAGATCTCTGGGAGAGCTCTTTCCAATTGATATTTCTTGGGGCTGGGAGGTTTCTGGTGGTTCAATGTCCTGGATTCAGCCCTCCCACCTTGGAGGCTCAGGCCTGACACCCAGCCGGAGCACCAAGACCCTGCGCACCCCACGGATCAGAAGAAAAGGAAGTTAGTAAAAAAAAAAAAAATAGAACAGACAGAACCCTAGGAGAAATGGCAAAAGCAAACCTAAACAGAGAAAAGCACACAAAGAAACACACACATGCACACTCACAGAAAGATAAAAAAGAGAATAAATTTTAAAAATTAAAAAAAGAAAGAAAAACGTTTAAAAAATTAAAAAGAAATTAAAAACAATAAAAGAGGAGAGCCAACAAACCAATAAACAAATCCACCAATGATAGTGAGCACTAAAAACTAAACTAAGATAAACAAAACCAGAAACAAATTAGACACAGAAAGCAAACCCCAAGTCTACAGTTGCTCCCAAAGTCCACCACCTCAATTTGGGGAACAGGTATTCTTCAGAGGCAGCCTTTATCAAGTTGACTGTGGGGATTTAATCCGCTGTTCCTGAGGCTGCTGGGAGAGATTTCCCTTTCTCTTCTTTGTTTGCACAGCTACTGCCATTCAGCTTTCGTTTTGGCCCCATCTCTGCGTGTAGGCCATCCTCAGGAGCCGTTCCCTGCCCTGACAGGAGGGGTTAGACCAACAGCTGATTAGGGCTCTCTTGCTCATTCAGGCTGGGGAGAGGGAGGGGTACGGTAGTCATAATTGGAATCTGGGGCGAGCCTGCGGCTGGCCAGTGTAACATTACAACAGCCTGAGTCACAGCGTGTTTTCTCCTGGGGAAGTTGTCCCTGGATCACGGGACCCTGGCAGTGGCGGGCTGCACAGGCTCCTGAGGCGGGTGTGGGTAGTGACCTGCGCTTGCACACAGGATTCTTGGTGGCAGCAGTGGTGGAGTTAGCGGTTCATGCCCATCTCTGGGGTCTGAGCTGGTAGCCGAGGCTCACATCCGTCTCTGGAGCTCACTTAAGTGGTGCTCTGCCTTCTGTGGGTACACGGGGGAAGGAATCCCTATCCTCACGCACTCAAAACAATGGTCTCATGCCTCTTTGTCAGGTCCACACTTTTTCCCGGACTCCCTCCCGGCTAGCTGTGGTACACTAGCCCCCTTCAGGCTGTCTTTATGCAGCTAACCCCAGTCCCCTCCCTGGGGTCTGACCTCTGAAGCCAGAGCCTCAGCTCCCAGCCCCTACCTGCCCCGGAGAGCAAGCAGGTCATTATCTCAGGTTGGTGAGTCCTGGTTGGCACTGATCCTCTGTGCAGGAATCCCTCTGCTTTGCCCTCTGCATCCCTGTTGCTGCGCTCTCCTTCATGGCTCCAAAGCTTTCCCTCCACCCACCCCATGTCCCTGCCAGTGAAGGGGCTTCCTCGTGTGTGGAAACTTTTCCTCCTTCACAGCTCCCTCCCCAAGGTGTGGGTCCCATTCCTATTCTTTTGTCTCTGTTTTTTCTCTTTTCTTTTGCCCTACCCAGGTACATGGGGATTTTTGTGCGTTTTGGGAAGTCTGAGGTCTTCTGCCAGCGTTCAGTAGGTGTTCTGTAGGAGTTGTCCCACATGTAGATGTATTTCTGGTGTATCTGTGGGGAGGAAGGTGATCTCCACCTCTTACTACTCCACTGTCTTGAACAAAAACCTGCCCTTCATTGATTCTTGAGAAGGCTCTTAAGGGGAGACAGCACAGCATTGTGGAAGAAGGCCAGTTATGTAGTCAGACAACAGACTTTGAGAAGTTAGCTAACTGTTTTATGTCTCAAATTTCAGGTCTGTGAAATGGCTTAAAAATATCTAGTACCTGAGAGGGTGGTTATAAAAATTATATAAGAAAATAACGTCAATTGATTATATGTGCCCGGTACGTTTTCCTAAACCAAAGACCCCATTTAACTTAGTTACTCTGTATAGCTTGGCATGGGTATTTTTAAGAAACATCTCACTGGTGGTGAAGAAAAGAATAGTTATTCTGGCAAAGTAGGATACTTAGTCCAACATTGACTTTTCAGAGGTCCAGCTGTTATGTGAAGAAATGACATGACTTGTTAAAAAAAAAGTGGATACTTGTACGTTATTTAGGAGACAGTCATTATTTACTGTGTCTATATAAGTCTCAGGCAGAGCACAGGGCTTGAACTGAAGGGCTCGATGAGAAGGAGTAAGAGCCTTTGGGAAAAGGTTTCCTCAAGGATGAGTTCTCTCAATTTCTAGCTTGAAATACTGAGTATATGGTGCTGCTAATTTCTGAACTAGAGGAATACCAGAGGAGGAACGATGTTCTGTGGGTAAAATAAGGGGTTGCATTTTGATATGTAGAGATGTATAGTAGAAAGTTGGATGTGTCCCATCTGGCAGTCAAAGATCTGTCCTGGAGATGTGAATTTGTCAGTGGTCAGCATAGAAGCCCTGAAAATGCCTACACCTAGAAAGCAAAGTGAAGAGGATCCATAATTAAGACCTGAACAACTCCAATATCTAGAGATTTGACAGAGGAGCCAAAAGACATACATATAAAATTTGTGTTAAAATTAATGGGAAAAGACAAACTACTTAGTAAGAGGTATTGAGACAACTAGCTATTAGCTAGCAAATTGGGAAAATAATAATAAAGAGTGTCTTTGATCAAGTATTCAAATGTAAGAAAATGAAGCCACTCACATGCTGGACATAAATATATAAAACTAAACTATTTTGATGGCAAGATTTTATAAGCAAACATTAAGTAATTATTTTAAATTCTATTAGCCCATGTTTTCTCTTTCTCCCTTGCTTTTCATCTGTATTTGTATGTCATTTTAACTCACCCGATAGTGACTTCTCTTAGCCCAATTATTTTTCTTTATTTAACCATCCATCTCTGTTTTTAATATGTGCATCATCTTCTCAGTAGAGAAGAAACACAACATTTGTGTTGTTATGTTGAAAACTCCTTGCTCATTAGAGTTGGGCTTCCGAAATGTGATTTATTTAGAGATTCTCATCAGACTTTGATTTTTCAGGTTTCTGTGATTGCTTCTCCAAAATAATCAGTGTCTGAAGGTGATGACTACAATAAAAGTAAAATTAGGCAGGCTTTTAAGAAAATTATGTGTAAGAGAATTCAGAGCTCTTAAATTTGAGATCTTAATAGCATTGCTTTCCTGAGTCCTCTACTCACTTTTCCTAGAATTTCAATCTTTTTCCCCCTCAGACAAGATATTACAACTAAGAACATTGTTGAGCTTGAGACTCTTATCCATAGAAATGGAGATTGCAGAAAAACTTTCAAAAATTAAAATCATTCTGTGAATTATCAACATGGATTTTTGTCAGAACAAAATAGTGAAATAGGTAAGTTTTACCTTGGTGTCCTTGGTTCACCTGCTTCCAGGTGTCCCCTTCTTTCCCTGGGCTTTAAGTGCCTGTGTGGAATGTATAGAATAACTTTGATAGTGAAGTTGTTTCTGTCTTATAAAGATTTCTTCATTACATGATACATATCTCCATATTTATCTAGGCTGTCTTTTATTGCCTTTTTTTAATTGAAATATAGTTGATTTACAATGTTGTATTAGAGTCTGGGGTACAGCAGGGTGATTCAATTATACATACATATATACATACATATATATTCTTTTTTATATTGTTTTTTATTATAGGTTGTAGGTTATAGGTCTGGAGCTCCTTTAAGCGGTGCTCTTAATCCCCTCTCCTCGCACACCAGAATCAAAAGGCAAGAAAAAGTCTCTTGCCTCTTCGGCAGCTCCAGACTTTCCCGGACTCCCTCCCGGCTAGCTGTGGCGCACTAACCCCCTGCAGGCTGTGTTCACGCCACCAACCCCAGTCCTCTCCCTGGGATCCGACCTCTGAAGCTGGAGCCTTGTCTCCCAGCCCCCGCCCGCCCTGGCGGCTGAGCAGACAAGCCTCTCAGGCTGGTGAGTGCCGGTCGGCACTGATCCTCCGTGGGAGAATCTCTCCGCTTTGCCCTCTGCACCCCTGTGGCTGTGCTCTCCTCCGTGGCTCCGAAGCTCCCCCCATCCACCACCCGCCGTCTCCACCCGCGAAGGGGCTTCCTAGTGTGTGGAAACCTTTCCTGCTTCACAGCTCCCTCCCACTGGTGCAGGTCCTGTCCCTATTCTTTTGTCTCTGATTTTTCTTTTTTTTTTTTGCCCTACCCAGGTACGTGGGGAGTTTCTTGCCTTTTGGGAGGTCTGAGGTCTTCTGCCAGTGTTCAGTTGGTGTTCTGTTGGAGTTGTTCCACATGTAGATGTATTTCTGATGTATTTGTGGGGAGGAATGTGATCTCTGTGTCTTACTCTTCTGCCATCTTGAAGCTCCCTTCTCTAATTATTTCTTGATAGTGTAATTACAATTAGTATTTGTTTATTAATCTTGTTTAACTTCACTGAACTCTTATTCATACTACTAATTTATCTTCACTTTCTTTTGGGTTTTCTATGTAAATTATCATATATTCTGATAATAATGTTTATTTTGTTTCTTATAACTTTTTACAAAATCTTTTTATGTCATATTTTTTAGGGAGCTTCAAAACAATGTTGAATAGAAATATGATACTAGGAATCTTCATTTTTTACAGTTTTTCACAGAAAGTTCTTAAAGCTTCATCATTAAGGTGATATTTGATATTTTCTGTGAGATTGTGGTAGATATATTAATCTAGTTAAGGAAATGCTCATCTAGTCCTAGTTTGCTAGTGTTATTTATTTTATGTTACAGTCAATCATTTGTTTTAGTTTTTAGATTCCATGTTAAGTGATAGCATACAGTATTTGTCTTTCTCTAGTCTGACTTATTTCACTGAGCATAAAACCCTCCAGGTCCATCCATGTTGTTGCAAATGGCAAAAATATTCCATTATATATATATACCACATCTTCTTTAACCATTCATCTGTTAATGGTCACTTAGGTTATTTCCATATCTTGGCTATTGTAAATAATGCTGCTGTGAACACTGGGGTGTATGTGTCTTTTCAAATTAGGGTTTTTGTGTTTTTCAGATGTATATCAAGAAGTGGAATTGCTGGATCACATGGTAGTTCTATTTTTAGTTTTTTGAGGAAACTCCATACTGTTTCCCACAGTGGCTGCACCAATTTACATTCCCACCAACAGTGCACAAGTGTTCCCTTTTCTCCCCATCCTGGCAACATTTGTTATTTGTGGTCTTTTTGATGATAGTCATTCTGACAAGTGTGAGGTGATATATCATTGTGGTGTTGATTTGCATTTCTGTGATGATAGGTGATGTTGAGCATCTTTTCATGTTCCTGTTGGCCATCTCTATGTCTTCTTTGGAAAAAAATGTCTAATTCAGGTCTTTGCCCATTTTTAATTCAGTTGTTTGTTATTTTTGATATTGAGTTTTATCAGTTGTCTATATATTTTGGATATTAACCCCTTATTGGTTATATCATTCATTTGCAAATATTTTCTCACATTCAGTAGGTTCTTTTTGTTTTGTTGATGGTTTCCTTTGCTGTGCAAAAGTTTTTAAGTTTAATTAGGTCCCATTTGTTTATTTCTGCTTTTGTTTTCTTTGCCTTAGGACACAGATCCAAAAAAATATTGCTACAATTTATGTCAAAGGATGTTCTACCTATGATTTCTTGTAGGAATTTTTGGTTTCTGGTCTTAAATTTAGGTCTTTAATCCATTTTGAGTTTATTTTTGTATATGCTGTGAGAAAATGTTCTAATTTTATATGTAGTTGCCCAATTTTCACAGCACCACTTACTAAAGAAACTGTCTTTGCTCCATTGTATATTCTTGCCTCATTGACATAAATTAATTGACCATGAGTGCTTGGCTTTATTTCTGGGCTCTCTATTCTGTTCCACTGATCTATGTGGCTGTTTTTGTGCCAGTATCTTACTGTTTTGATTACTGTGACTTTGCAGTATAGTCGGAAGTTAGGGACTGTTATACCTCAACTCTGGATCTGCTCTTCTTTCTCAAGATTTTTTTGGCTTTTCAAGGTCTTTTGTGGTTCCATACAAATTTTAAAATATTTGTTCTAGTTCTGTGAAAAATGCTATCATTTTTTTGATAGGGATTGCATTGAATCTATAGATTGCCGTGGATAGTATGGTCATTTTAACAATATCAATTCTTCCAATCCATGAATACAGTATATCTTTCTATTTATTTGTATCATCCCCATTTTCTTTCATTAGTGTCCTATAGTTTTCCAAGTGTAAGTCTTTTATCTCCTTAGGTAGGTCTATTCCTATGTATATTATTTTATTTTTTTTAGGTGATTATAAATGGGATTGTTTCCTTAATTTCTTTTTCTGATAGTTCATTGTTAGTATATAGAAATGAAACAGATTTCTGTGTATTAATTTTGTATACTGCAACTTTATTGAATTCACTGATGAGCTCTAGTAGATTTTGGTGGTATCTTTAGGATTTTCTATATATAGCATCATGTCATCCACGGTGACAGTTGTATTTCCTCCCTTGCAATTTTGATTCAGTTTTCTTCTCTGATTTCTGTGGTTAGGACTTCCAATACTATGTTAAATAAAAGTGGTGAGAGTGGGCATCCTTGTCTTGTACCTGATCTTAGGGAAAATGCTTTTAGCTTTTCAACATTGAGTATGATGTTACCTGTGGGTTTATCATATACGGTCTTTTTTATATTGAGGTATGTTCCCTCTGTACCCAATTTATGGTGAGTTTTTATCAAAAATGGATGTTGAATTTTATCAAAAACTTTGTCTGCATCTATTGAGATGATCATATGGCCTTTACTCTTTTTTTTTTCCAGAGCAGAGGCTCCGGACACGCAGGTCCAGTGGCCATGGCTCACGGGCCCAGCCACTCTGCGGCACGCGGGCTCCTCCCGGACCAGGGCACGAACCCGTGTCCCCTGCATCGGCAGGCGGACTCCCAACCACTGCGCCACCAGGGAAGCCCCATGGCCTTTACTCTTTAATTTGTTAGTATGGTGTACCGTATTGATTGATCTGCAGATATTGAACCATTCTTGCATCCCTGGGATAAATCAACTTGATCACAGTATATGATCCCTCTAATCATATATATATAATCTAATCAATATGTATATAATATTATATATATAGTATATATATAATATTATATATATATACTATATATATATAATCTAATCAATCCACATTATTGTTGGATTCGTTTTGCAAATATTTTGTTTAGGATTTTTGCATCTGCATTCATCACTGATATTGGCCTGTAATTTTGCTTTTCTGCGATATCATTGTTTGGTTTTTGTATCAAGGTATTGCTGGCCTTGAGCTTCCCTGTTGGTGCAGTGGTTGAGAATCTCCCTGCCAATGCAGGGGACACGGGTTTGAGCCCCGGTGTGGGAAGATCCCACATGCCGCGGAGTAACTAGGCCCGTGAGCCACAACTACTGAGCCTGCACGTCTGGAGCCTGTGCTCCGCAACAAGAGAGGCCACGATAGTGAGAGGCCTGTGCACTGCGATGAAGAGTGGCCCCCGCTTGCCGCAACTAGAGAAAGCCCTCACACAGAAACGAAGACCCAACACAGCCAAAAATAAATAAAAATTAGAAAAGAAAGTATTGCTGGCCTCATAGAATGAGTTTGGAAGTGTTATTTCCTCTGCAATTTAAGTATGGGTGTTAACTCTTCTTTAAATATTTGGTAGAATTCACCCTGAAACCATCTGGTCATAGATTCTTGTTTGCTGGGAGTTTTGTTTTGTTTTCTGATTCAATTTTGTTAATGGTAATTAGTCTCTTTATATATTATTTTTCTTCCTGGTTCAGTCTTGGGAGATTGTATATTTCTGGGATTTGTCCCTTTCTTCTAGGTTGTCCATTTTATTGGCATATAGTTCTTCATAGTAACCTCTTATGATCATTTGTATTTCTGTGGTGTCAGTTATAATTTCTCCTTTTTCATTTCTGATTTTACTGATTTGGGCCCCCTTCTTTTTTTCTTAATGAGTCTGGCTTATCAATTTTTGTCTTTTTACAAAACCAGCTCTTAGTTTTATTGATCTGTTCTACTGTTTTTTTAGTCTCTGTTCCATTTATTTCTGCTCTAATTTTTATGATTTCTTTCCTTCTACTAAGTTTGGGTTTTGTTTATTCTTCTTTTCTAGTTCCTTTAGGTGTAAGGTTAGGTTGTTTATTTGGGATTTTTCTTGCTTGTATTGCTATAAATTTCCCTCTTAGAACTGCTTTTACTGAGTACCATAGATTTTGGATCTTTGGGTTTTCTTTTTTATTTGTCTCCAGGCATTTTTGGACTTCTTTGATTTCTTCAGTTATCCATTTTTTGTTTAGTAGCATATTGTTTAACATCCACGTGTTTGTGTGTTTTGCAGTTGTTTTTTTTTTTTTTTCCTGTAGTTGATTTCTACTCTCTTGACACTGTGGTCAGGAAAGAAGCTTGGTATGATTTCAGTTTTCTTGAATTTGCCTGGGCTTGTTTTGTGGCCTAGCATATGGTCTATCCTGGAGAATGTTTCATATGCACTTGAAAAGAATGTGTATTCTGCTGCTTTTGGATGGAATGTTTTATATACATATACGTATACACACACACACACACACACACACACACACACATGTATGAATAGAACAGATGAACATATAAGGTAATCTGTTCTAATGTGTCATTTAAAGCCAGTGTTTCCTTATTGATTTTCTGTGTAGGTGATCTGTACACTGATGTAAGTGGGGTATTAAAGTCCTCTATTATTGTGTTACTGTCAATTTCTCCCATTATGTCTGTTAATATTTGCTTTATGTATGTTGGGTGCATGTATGTTGACAATTGTTATATCTTTTTCTAGGATTGATCCCTTAATCATTATGTAGTGTCCTTCTTTGTCTCTTTTAACAGTCTTTGTTTTAAAGCCTATTTCGTCTGATATGAGTATTGCTACTTCAGCTTTCTTTTGATTTCCATTTCATTGAAGACTTTTTCCATACCCTCACTTTCAGGCTGTGTGTGTTTTTAGATATGAATTGAGTCTCTTATAGGCAACAGCATACACACACACACACACACACACACACACACACAGTAAGTCCCCTACATATGAACACATTTCTTTCCAAGAGTGCGTTCATAAGTCCAGTTTGTTCGCAAGTCCAACAAAGTTAGCCTAGGTACCCAACTAACACAATTGGCTATATAGTACTGTACTCTAATAGGTTTATAATACTTTTCACACAAGTAGTACATTAAAAAACAAAGAAAAATAAAGAAAACATTTTTAATGTTACAGCACATTACCTTGAAAAGTACAGTAGTACCAGCTACATCACCGCTGCTTTTACACTTGCTTCCTGATATCCTGGGCTTGAAACAAAGATACTGTACTACTGTACTCTATACAGTATTGTACATTAAAGTACACAAAAGTGCAACCACTTGTAGAGGATGCACACACATGGCAATGTATGCCAGTCATGTGAGCTACCTTACATGATTGGTCATGTGAACACACATTCATATCTTTGAAAGTTCACAGCTTGGAGGTTCGAATGTAGGGGACTTACTGTGTGTGTGTGTGTGTGTGTGTGTGTGTGTGTGTGCATGCGCACACATGTGCGTGCTCACATACCTCTTTTTTAATCCATTCAGCAACTTTATGTTTTTTTAATTAGCTATCTACTTTATACATATTAATGTATATATGTCGATCCCAATCTCCCAATTCATCTGACTAATCCCTCTGCCCCCTGCTTTCACCCCTTGCTGTCCATACATTTGTTGTCTATATCTGTCTCTATTTCTGCCTTGCAGACTGGTTCATCTGTACCATTTTTCTAGATTCCACATATATGCGTTAATATACGATATTTGTTTTTCTCTTTCTGACTTAATTCACTTTGTATGACAGTCTCTAGGTCCATCCACGTCCCTACAGATGATCCAATTTCATTCCTTTATATGGCTGAGTAATATTCCATTGTATATATGCGCCACATCTTCTTTATCCATTCGTCTGTCGATGGGCATTTAGGTTGCTTCCATGACCTGGCTATTGTAAATAGTGCTGGCTATTGTAAATGAACACTGGGGTGCATGTCTCTTTTAGAATTATGGTTTTCTCTGGGTATATGCCCAGTAGTGGGATTGCTGGGTCATATGTTAATTCTACTTTTAGTTTTTTAAGGAACCTCCATACTGTTCTCCTTAGTGGCTGTATCAATTTACATTCCCACCAACAGTGCAAGAGGTTTCCCTTTTCTCCACACCCTCTCCAGCATTTGTTGTTCATAGATTCTCTGGTGATGGCCATTCTGACTGGTGAGAGGTGATACCTCATTGTAGTTTTAATTTGCATTTCTCTAATACTTAGTGATGTTGAGCAGCTTTTCATGTGCCTCTTGGCCACCTGTATGTCTTCTTTGGAGAAATGTCTGTTGAGGTCTTCTGCCCATTTTTTCATTGGGTTGTTTGTTTTTTTTAATATTGAGCTGCATGAGCTGTTTATATATTTTGGAGGTTAATCCTTTGTCTGTTGATTCATTTGCAAATATTTTCTCCCATTCTGAGGGTTGTCTTTTTGTCTTGTTTATGGTTTCCTTTGCTGTGCCAAAGCTTTTAAGTTTCATTAGGTCCCATTTGTTTATTTTTGTTTTTATTTCCATTACTCTAGGAGGTGGCTCAAAAAAGATCTTGCTGTGATTTATGTCAAAGAGTGTTCTTCCTTTGTTTTCCTCTAAGAGTTTTATAGTGTCCGGTCTTACATTTAGGTCTTAAATCCATTTTGAGTTTATTTTTGTGTATGGTGTTAGGGAGTGTTCTAATTTCATTCTTTTTACATGTAGCAGTCCAGTTTTCCCAGCACCACTTATTGAAGAGACTGCTTTTTCTCCATTGTATATCCTTGCTTCCTTTGTCATAGATTACTTGTAGGTTTGTGTATTTATCTCTGGGCTTCCTACCCCGTTCCATTGACCTATATCTCTGTTTTTGTGCCAGTAGCATATTGTCTTGATTACTGTAGCTTTGTAGTAAAGTCTGAAGTCATGGAATCTGATTCCTCCAGCTCAGTTTTTTTTCCCTCAAGGTTGCTTTGGCTATTTGGGGTCTTTTGTGTCTCCATACAAATTTTAAGACTTTTTTGTTCTAGTTCTGAAAAAATCCCATTAGTAATTTTATAGGGATTGCACTGAATTTGTAGATTGCTTTGGGTAGTATAGTCATATTCACAGTATTGATTCTTCCAACCCAGAGCATGGTATATCTCTCCATATGTTTGTGTCACCTTTGATTTCTTTCATCAGTGTCTTACAGTTTTCTGAATTCAGGTCTTTTACATCCTTAGGTAGGTTTATTCCTAGGTATTTCATTCTTTTCGTTGCAATGGTGTATGGGATTATTTCTTTAATTTCTCTTTCGGATCTTTTGTTGTTACTGTATAGGAATGCAAGAGGTTTCTGTGCATTAATTTTTTAACCTGCAACATTACCAAATTCATTGATAAGCTCTAGTAGTTTTCTGGTAGCATCTTTAGGATTCTCTATGTATAGTATCATGTCATCTGCAAACAGTGACAGTTTTACTTCTTCTTTTCCGATTTGGATTCCTTTTATTTCTTTTACTTCCCTGATTGCTGTGGCTGAGACTTCCAAAACTATGTTGAATAATAGTGATGAGAGTGGACCTCCTTGTCTTGTTCTTGATCTTAGAGGAAACGGTTTCAGTTTTTACCACAGTTCTTCAACATTGAGAACGATGTTGGCTGTGGGTTTGTCATATATGGCCTTTTTTATGTTGAGGTAGGTTACCTCTGTGCCTGCTTTCTGGAGAGTTTTTATCATAAATGGATGTTGAATTTTGTCAAAAGCTTTTTCTGCATCTATTGAGATGATCATATGGTTTTTCTTTTTCAGTTTGTTAATGTGGTGTATCACATTGATTGATTTGTGTATATTGAAGAATCC
Organism: Monodon monoceros; assembly: GCF_005190385.1. NCBI lineage: Eukaryota > Metazoa > Chordata > Mammalia > Artiodactyla > Monodontidae > Monodon > Monodon monoceros. Next base: position 116,675,846 of record NW_021703767.1, on the reverse strand, counting down.
TTGCATCCCTAGGATAAATCGCACTTGATCATGGTGTATGATCTTTTTAGTTTGTTGTTGGATTCTGTTTGCTAGTATTTTGTTGAGGATTTTTGAATCTATATTCATCAGTGATATTGGTCTGTAATTTTCTTTTTTTGTAGTATCTTTGTCTGTTTTTGGTATCAGGGTGATGGTGACCTTGTAGAATGAGTTTGGGAGTGTTCCTTCCTCTACAGCTTTTTGGAAGAGTTTGAGAATGATCGGTGTTAGCTTTTCTCTAAATGTTGGATAGAATTCACCTCTGAAGCCATCTGGTCCTGGAGGTTTGTTTGTTGGAAGATTTTTAATAACAGTTTTAATTTCATTACTTGTGATTGGTCTGTTCATATTTTCTATTTTTTCCTCGTTCAGTCTTGGAAGGTTTTACCTTTCTACGAATTTGTCCATTTCTTCTAGGTTGTCCATTTTATGGGCATAGAGTTGCTTATAGTAGTCTCTTATGATGCTTTGTATTTTTTGCATTGTCTGTTGTAACTTCTCCTTTTTCATTTCTAATTTTATTAATTTTAGTCCTCTCCCTCTTTTTCTTGCTGAGTCTGGCTATAAGTTTATCAATTTTGTTAACTTCTCAAATAACCAGCTTTTAGTTTTATTTATCTTTGCTATTGCTTTCTTTGTTTCTAGTTCATTCATTTCTGCTCTGATCTTTATGATTTCTTTCCTTCTACTAACTTTGAGGTTTGTTTGTTTTCTTTCTCTAGTTCCTTTAGGTGTAAGCGTAGATTGTTCATTAGAGATTTTTCTTGTTTTTGAGGTAGGATTGTATTGCCATAAACTTCCCTCTTCGAACTGCTTTTGCTGCATCCCATAAGTTTTGGATCATTGTCATTTGTCTCTAGGTATTTTTTTATTTCCTCTTTGATTTCTTCAGTGATCTCTTGGTTATTTAGTAACGTATCATTTAGCCTCCATGTGTTTGTGTTTTTAACGTTTTTTTCCGTGTAATTTATTTCTAATCTCTTAGTGTTGTGGTTGGAAAAAATGCTTGATATGATTTCAGTTTTCTTAAATTTACTGAGGTTTAATTTGTGACCCAAGATGTGATCTATCCTGGTGAATGTTCCATGTGCACTTGAGAAGAAAGTATAGTCTGCTGTTTTCAGATGGAATGTCCTATAAATATCAATTAAATCTGTCTGGTCTATTGTGTCACTTAAAGTTTGTGTTTCCTTATTAATATTCTGTGTGACAGAATTTTCTGTCTGTATAAAATGGATAACTAATAAGAACCTGCTGTATAAAATAAATAAATAAAATAAAATTCAAAAAAAAATTTTATGTCTGAATGATCTGTCCATTGGTGTAAGTGAGGTGTTAAAGTCCCCCACTATTACTGTGTTATTTTTGATTTCCTCTTTTATAGCTGTTAGCATTTGCCTTATGCATGAGGTGCTCCTACATTGGGTGCATATATATTTATAATTGTTATATCTGCTTCGTGCATTGTATTATCATTATGTAGTGTCCTTCCTTGTCTCTTGTAACATTCTTTATTTCAAAGTCTATTTTATCTGTTTTGAGTATTGCTATTCCAACTTTCTTTTGATATTCATTTGCGTGGAATATCTTTTTCTATCCCCTCACTTTCAGTCTGTATGTATCCCTAAGTCGGAAGTGAGTCTCTTGTAGACAGAATATATACAGGTCTTGTTTGTGTATCCATTCAGCCACTCTGTGTCTTTTGGTTGGAGCAGTAATCCATTCACATGTAAGGTAATTCTCGATATGTTCCTATTACGATTTTCTTAATTGTTTTGGGTTTGTTTTTTTTAGATCCTTTTCTTCTCTTGTGTATTCCACTTAGAGAAGTTCCTTTAGAATTTCTTGTAGAGCTGGTTTGGTGGTGCTGAATTCTCTTAGCTTTTGCTTGTCTGTAAAGCTTTTGATTTTTCCATCAAATCTGAATGAGCTTGTTGCTGGGTAGAGTAATCTTGGTTGTAGGTTCTTCCCTTTCATCACTTTAAATATATCGTGCCACTCCCTTCTGACTTGTAGTTTCTGCTGAGAAATCGGCTGTTAACCTTATGGGAGTTCCCTTGTATGTTATTTTTGTTTTTCCCTTGTTGCTTTTAATAATTTTTCTTTGTTTTTAATTCTTGTCAATTCAATTACTATGTGTCTCTGTGTGTTTCTCCTTGGGTTTATGCTACCTGGGACTCTCTGTGTTTCCAGAACTTGGGTGGCTACTTCCTTCCCATGTTAGGGAAGTTTTTGACTATAATCTCTTCACATATTTTCTTGGGTCCTTTCTCTCTCTCTTCTCCTTCTGGGACCCCTATAATGCGAATGTTGGTCCATTTAATGTTGTTCTAGAGACCTCTTAGGCTGTCTTTGTTTTTTTAAATTCTTTTCTCTTTATTCTGTTCCATGGCAGTGATTTCCACCATTCTGTCTTCCAGGTCACTTATCCGTTCTTCTGCCTCTATTATTCTGCTATTGATTCCTTCTAGTGTAGTTTTCATTTCGGTTATTATTCATCTCTGTTTGTTCTTTAATTATTCTAGGTCTTTGTTAAACATTTCTTGTGTCTTCTTCATCTCTGCTTCCATTCTTTTTCCAAGGTCCTGGATCATCTTCACTATCATTATTCTGAATTCTTTTTCTGGAAGGTTGCCTGTTTCCACTTCATTTAGTTGTTTTCCTGGTGTTTTATCTTGTTCCTTCATCTGGCACATAGTCCTCTGCCTTTTCATTTTGTCTTTCTTTCTGTGAATGTGGTTTTCATTGCACAGGCTGCAGGATTGTAGTTCTTTTTGCTTCTGCTGTCTGTCCTCTGGTGGATGAGGCTATCTAAGAGGCTTGTGCAAGCTTCCTGATGGGAGGGACTGGTGGTGGGTAGAGCTGGGTGTTGCTCTGGTGGGCAGAGCTCAGTAAAACTTTAATCCGCTTGTCTGCTGATGGGTGTTGCTCAGTTGCCTCCCTGTTGGTTGTTTGGCCTGAGGCTACCCAACACTGGAGTCTACAGGCTCTTTGATGGGGCTAATGGCGGACTGTGGGAGGGCTCACGCCAAGGTGTACTCCCCCGAACTTTTGTTGCCAGTGTCCTTGTCCCTGTGGTGAGCCACAGCCACCCTCAGACTCTGCAGGAGACCCTCCAACACTAGCAGGTAGATCTGGTTCAGTCTCCTGTGGGGTCACTGTTCCTTCCCCCTGGGTCCTGATGCTCACACTACTTTGTGTGTGCCCTCCAAGAGTGGAGTCTCTGTTTCCCCCAGTCCTTTCAAAGTCCTGCAGTCCTTCAATCAAATCCAACTAGCCTTCAAAGTCTGATTCTCTGGGAATTCCTCCTCCCATTGCTGGACCCCCTGCTTTGGAAGCCTGATGTGGGGCTCAGAACCTTCACTCCAGTGGGTGGCCTTCTGTGGTATAATTGTTCTCCAGTTTGTGAGTCGCCCACCCAGTGTTTATGGGATTTGATTTTATTGTGATTGCACCTCTCCTACCATCTCATTGTGGCTTCTCCTTTGTCTTTGGATGTGGGGTGTCTTTTTTGGTGAGTTCCAGTGTTTTCCTGTTGATGATTGTTCAGCAGTTAGTTGTGATTTCGGTGCTCTTGCAAGAGGGAATGACCGCACATCCTTCTGCTCCACCATCTTGAACCAAACTCTCTATGTCTTTTGATTAGAGCATTTAGTCTACTTACATTTAAAGTAATTATTGATAGGTATATATTTATTGCCAGTTTGTTAATAATTTTTGGTTTGTTTTTATAGTTCTTTTCGGTTCCTTTCTTCTTTTGTTCTCTTCCCTTGTGATTTGATAACTATCTTCAGTGTTGTTATATTTGGATTCCTTTCTCTTTTTGTGTGTGTGTCTATTATAGTTTTTTGGTTTGTGGTCAGTAAGAGATTTAAACAAGATATAGCACTATATATGTGTGTGTTTGTGTGTTTGGTGTATGATTATTTTAAGTTGTTGATCTCTTTCAAAAGCTGATCAATTTCAAATGTATTTTAACAACCCTGCATTTTTATTCCACTCCCCCCACAATTACTGTTTTTGACGTCATATTTTACAGCTCTTTGTTTTGTGTATCCCTTAACTGCTTTTTTTTTAACCTTCTTACCAATAGTACTGGTTGGTTTACTACCTGTACTGATATTTGCCTTTACTGATGAGCTTTTTCCTTTTATAATTTTCATGTTTCTAACTGTGGACATTTCTATTTTGCTTAGGTAATAAGTTCCTTTATCATTTTCTTTTAAAGCTGGTTTTCTGGTGCTGAACTGTTTTATCTTTTACTTGTCTGAAAAACTTTTGATCTCTTCATCAGAGCTGAATGAGATCATTGTCAGGTAGAGTATTCTTGGTTTTTGGTTTTTCCCTTTCATCACTTTAAATATATCATGCCACTCCCTTCTGGCCTGCAGAGCTTCTGCTGAAAAGTCAGGTGATAGCCTTATGTGAATTTCTATGTAATTTGCTGCTTTTAATATTCTCTCTTTATCTTTAACTTTTGCATTTTAATTCCAGTGTGTCTTGGTGTGGTCCTCTTTGTGTTGATCCTTTTTGGGACTCTCTGTGCTTCCTAGACTTGGAAATCTGTTTCTTTTCCCAGGTTAGGGAAGTTTTCAGCTCTTATGTCTTCAAATATGTTTCCCATCCGTTTCTCTCTTTCTTTTCCTCCTGGGACTCCTATAATGAGAATGCTAGTATGATTGATGTTGTCCCAGAGGTCTCTTAAACTGCCCTCGTTTCTTTTAATCCTTTTTCTTAGTTCAGCTTCAGTGAATTCCACTACTCTGTCTTCCAGCTTGTTGATCTATTCCTCTGTATCATTTATTCTACTGTTGATTTCCTCTAGTATATTTTTCATTTCAGTTTTTGTAGTTTTTACGTCTGTTTTTGCTACAAACTTCTAACTTCTCACTCTGTTCATCCATTCTTCAAGTTCTTTGATTGTCTTTATGATCATTACCATGAATACTTTATCTGGTAGCTTGCCTATCTCCACTTCACTTAGTTCTTCTGGGGTTTTAACTTATTCCTTCATTTATAACATATTCCTCTGTCACCTCATTTTGTGTGATTTGCTGTTTTTATTTCTAGGTATCTGGAAGGTTGGTCGTGTTTCCTGACCTTGGAGAAGTGGCCTCTCATAGGAAATGTCCTATATGTCCGAGGAGCGCACTCCCCTCTGGTCACCAGAGCTATATACTCTAGGGGTGCCCCCTTTGTGGGCTGGGTGCATCCTTCTGTTGTGGTGGGCTGACTTCTGTGGGCATTATGGTAGGTGGGGCTGGCCCCCAGTCTGATTGGTTGCCAGGCCCTGCCTTGTGCAGAGGCTGCTCATTGCTAGTTGGCAGGGCTGGGTCATAAGGAGGCTAGCTGTGGAACCCTTAGGTGCCCAGGGGCTATTGCTGGCTCACTGGTGAGCAGAGTCAGGCTCCTTTCAAATTACTGCCTACATGCTGGGTCTCAGAGCATGTGAAAATTTGTATGAATCTTTTATGAGTGGAGTATCTGTCTCTTCCAGTCCTCCAGCTCTCCTATATACAAGCCCTGCTGGCCTTCAAAGCCAAACATTCTAGGGGGCTCATCTTCCTGGTGCAGGACCCCCAGCCTGGGGAACCCAATGTGGGGCTCAGATCCTGTGCTCATTTGGGAGAACCCTTGTTATTATAATTATTCTCCCATTTGTGGGTTGCTCACCCAGGGGTGTGAGTCTTAACTCTACAGCGACTGTGCTCCTCCTATCTGTCTTGTGGTTCTTTCTTTATGTCTTTAGTTGCAGAAGAATTTTTCTGGTAGGTTCTAGTCTTCCTCATAATAGTTTTTCTGTAAATAGTTGTCATTTTGGTGTGCCCATGAGAGGAAGTGGGCTCAGGGTCTTCCTACTCTGCCATCTTGGGAATTCTCTTCTCCAGTATTTCTTGATTTTCCTAAAAACCAATAGCTATTCCTGTAACATGGCACTTCTCCACTATTCCTTTCAGTCCCACATTCTCTGCTACTCTACAAAGTCCCACAAGACTGAAGACTGTACTATACTCCAAATAGCATCCTGAGACCTGGCTGTCCCAGGGAAGGAGGTATTCTTTATATGACTCAAAGAATGCTACTTCCTTGAGAAGAACTTTGCACTCCGTGTGATATCTACAAGTATGTAACTGAGTACCTGCTCTGAATGTTCTACATTACACCCAGGGTCTAATTTTACCACCCCTGGCAGCCATATCTCAGCATATGGTACATGATCAGTGTTGGGGGCAAGTGGTGGCTTAGCTAACACTCCTCACCCAATGTATCATATGTAAATTAAATAAAAGAGTGCTTACTTTGCAAATACAGCTTTAAGACACATTCCTCAGCATTTTATGCATATCCATTCAAGTTTAGCCCTTATAGACTTCCCAGTGACAATGTTCAGACTTATCCCTTATTTCTATTAAAAACTGGTTTCCTTTTCTTCAGTTTTTCCTTGTTCTGCCTTTTTATTTTTTATATAGAACACATGGAAATTTTTTGTGTAGTGTTTACACAGAGGTGACCCTCTAAGTCACTTAAAATATATATGTGTGTTTGTGTAAAAAATTTGGTATGTTAGTTCCTTTTTATATTTTGCCACGAAATCAATAGGTAGCATGTGTGTTCTTTTCATTAACTAACAAAACTACATGTGGGTGTGGAGTATACTATGTTAAAAATGAAAACAAATTGCTTTTTTTAAAAAAGAAAACTATCAATTTATTTATAAGTAATTTTATTTTTTGTAACATTAAAGATAATTTCAGAATACCTTAAATCAGTGTGTTAAGATCCCCGCCTTCTTTTTAATTGAATTAAGCAGCTCTTTCTTGCTTCATATTCATAAATCCTACTGCCTGTCATTTTCTCAGAGAAAGTTAGTAACAGAATATCAGCTTTAGCAACTCAAAATTTTCTATGTGTTACCTCTGCTTGATCTCAAAGTCTTAGCTCATTTTATTGATAGACTGTCTTTGTTTCAGCTAAGTTCTTCAAGATTTAGAAATAGAGTGGCTAACTTCCAGCTTCCAGGCCAGCATGTTAGAAGCTTAGAAGTTGCTACTCTATTCTGACAACTAGTAAAAAACTGTATAAACTGAAAAATCGACTCTTAGAACCATCAGAGAACTGATGTCACAGGGAAAACCATTGCCCTAAAAATTGGAGAGACAGACAGGCACATACAGAAAAGCACAATTTACCAGAGCAGAAATCCTTGAGCAGAACCTTCTTTAAGAACCAGTGCCTAGATAGGAAGACCTGAACTGTGATTTACAAATTTCTAGAGGTTCAATATGAACAAGTCTGAGGGTTAAAAACTCCAGGGGAATCCAGTCATAGGGGTATCCTCATGCTTTTGTGAGTTTTACCTCCAGAAGCTCAACCAGATCAAGTGAATAGCAGAAAAATTCCCATGTGCTTCCAGCAGGCAGAGGGGAAAAGGAAACATTTTGAAATAGACCAGAGCACTCTGTTCTTTTTAATAAGACCTGTCCTTGGGAGGAAACTATTTTACCAGAGCCTAATCTGCTACAGGGATCTTATCAGAGCCTACTCTACCTGGGGGAAGGGAGACACGCATCTTCTTCTAGTGTTCCTGTCCCACCTGGAGGAAGCAGGGGAGTGAGAAGTACTGGTGAAGTTTCAGGAGCACAGATTAAAAGACTGTTTTAAGCACAGAACTACGGAATGCTTCCCCTCCCCCACACCTCACCACTGCATTACTAAAGGCCTATTTGCTGCAGTTCTTTTACCCAGTACTTCACACCTGTCTTTCAACAAAAAAATTACAGTGCATACTAAAAGGCATTTCAGTTTGAACAGTTTGAAAAGACTTAAGGAGCATCAGAACTAGAGTCGGATATGGCAAGAATGTTGCAATTATAAGACCAAGAATTTCAAGAAAAAACAACTATGATTAATATTCTAAGGGCCTTAATGGAAAAAGTAGACAATATGCAAGAACAGATAGATAATGTAAGCAGAGAGATGGAAATTCTAAGAAAGAATTGTAAAGAAATGCTAGAGATTAAAAACACTAACAAAATGAAGAATATCTTTGATGGGCTCAGTAGCAGACTGTCCTCAGCTGAGGAAAGAATCTCTTAAGCTTGAGGATATGACAATAGAAACTTCCAAAACTGAAAAGCAAAGAGAAAAAATATTTTAAAAAGAAGAACAGAAAATCCAAGAGCTGCAGGACAATTGCAAAAGGTTTAGCATACACACAGTGGAAATACCAGAAAGAGAAAAAAGAGAGAAAGACACAGAATGTTTGAAGCAATAATGACTGAGAATTTCCCAAATTATTGTCAGACACCAACCCACAGACCCAGGAGGCTCAGAGAACACCAAGCACGATAAATGCCAAACCAAACAATGTAGGTTCATAGTTTTAACAACTGTACCATTGTGGTGCAGTTGTTGATGGTGGGGAAGTGTATGTGTGTGTGGGGAGGGCAGGCAGGGGATATATGGGAGCTCTGTTCTTTTTGTTCAGTTTTGCTCTGAAGCTAAAACTGCCCCCCAAATTAAATTTTGTTAATTAAATTAGAATCATTTAATATGCTAATTATCATCTGGTTCTTCAGCAGAATTACTCCCACTCAGGGTGCTGTAGATGATCTTATTTCAATACCTTAAGTTTCAAGTCAAAGAGATACTTAACCAGACTGAATCCATCACTGCTTCCTCTTGACCACCTGACATTTTGGTCCAGTCAGGAACACTATAAAGCCAGTACTTTGTGTCAGAATAAGCACAAGGCATGGTACAATTGGACTGCTATTTTAAACCAAAAGAAAGATCCAAGGAGCTACAAAAACCTAAGATAACTGAAAGCTTGCCATCAGCATCACCTCTGTTCCTATATGACTCCATTAAACCAGAAAGCTAGCACTTGTGCTATGAAGCAAGTGCAAAATAGAAGTGGACCTCTGCTATCCATGCATTGTTCATAGCTTTAACCAGACCCAACTTGTACCTTATGGCATACTTGACCATGTTTCTATAGCTTCTAAAGTATGGTTTATTTTTCTGTTTATGGCTTTATTTCTTCAGGGACATCTAGTTTTATTGATTACAATTCAATCTCAGCCTTTTAACTTATTTACTATTTTTTAGAATCCAGTCTCTTTCCTCAAACTCTGTATCTTAGGAGAGATCACAATGGCAAGCATCTCTTTTTGTTTTTCTCCTGCATCAAGGTTGATCTTGGACCATCAATTCTCAGTCTTTATAATCACATGTAACCTTTGATTTGAGCCCAGTTATTCATCAGAAACTCTCAAACACTACCATATATTTTCATTCACCTCCTCTTCCCACTCTTCTAATTGACTTCTTCATCTTCTAAATGCTTTTACATTTGGACGTTGTCAGCCATTTCCCCTTTCCTAGTGGGAATCTTCCTCTTCAACAATGTACGTGAGATTTCCTTATCTGAGTGATGGGTCTAATCAGAACTTCATAAAGCTTTAGTAAATATAACTGAATTTATTACCTAGGTACCATTAAAATGACTTCAATTATTGTCAGAATAAATATCAGGGTGGGAGTGGGGAAAGGAGTACTTTCCAAAAGAGAACCATTACTTTGCTTCCTTTTTAAAAAGTATTTTTTGGAGGTAGTAGAAGGGAATAACTGGGTCTTCAATTACAGTTGGGATAAAATAAATGAACATCACTTGAACTTATAATTGTAAGAACTCCTGAAGAATATGTACACTGACTTTAAACCACAGAATAGCCACTTTGTACCACTACTCCATTAGCTAACATAGTCTTTTAACCCACAGAATACTCTTCTGAGAGATGGGTGCCTGTACTTGATGAGTGGCTTTAGAGAAATTGGTGGTTTTGCATCAGCAGTTACAGTAACTAGAGAAGAATTATTGCTTCCTTAACTTTGTGGCTCTGTGTGTTGACAGAAAAAAAAAATAGCTAGAAAAATCAAAGCCAGATGGCTCTAGAGGAAATGCCTCTAATACTTCGACTGTTGTTAAGACACCCTGGGAGGAGTTCTTTTATGGCTGGTCACCATGGCCCTGCTTTACTGGCCCATCTGTTCCCTAGATCTTGTGTAAGACCACTTGTGGCCCCAGTTAATTTTAACTGAGCAGCAAAGTACCTTGTTCTGGCTCCATAGTGCCTACTAAAAAAAATAACTTTCGTGGCATAAAGGAGGAAAGAACAGACAAGGCAATATGGTAAATATGCTGCTCATAGACTAATAAGACCTCAGCTAAAATAGAAAGGAAACATTTAAGACACCTTGATAGATCATTTTAAAATCAGCAGAACTGTCTCCTATTTTTTCACAGGAAGTGACCTTTTGGCAATGGGAACCTAGAAAAGTTGTGAAAATTAATTTCTTTTTCCAGTAACCTTCAGGAAATCATCCTTTATAATTTTGCTCAACCACTTATATAGGAGTGACAAAGCATGAGGGTGACAGTCTGTATGTGATCCACAAATTCCTTAGTTTCAATAAGGTTAACAGATAGCATTGTTAAGAAATGATCACGTCTGGTAAACCCAGCGGCACACTGGTAAAATAACTCTCTAAGAGGGGGAAATGGTCTAATTTTGTAGGCTTTGCAGAGTTTCATCATGTAACCCATGGCCCATTTAAAGCTACCAATAGTTTAAGAACAGGCTTGCAAAATTCCTGAATATTTAAAATTCAGCTCTCAAAGCCTCAATTTAGTGAGCCCCAGCTCAGCTCTGGACATGTTGCAAATAACCGGCACAGTTACGGTTTATAGCAGGTGTGTTTTGAAATGGAATGAGTTTCTTGCAAAGTCATGATGGGAAGGAATCTAATACATACAATAGGCATGACATTCCCTGGAATGGTTTAGCAAACACACACAAAAAAGGAGTTTGGTTCAAAGGCTTTTTATTGCTTTTCACAAACTAGTAAGAACATTGTTGGATTATGTTGCATAGGAATTTTCCTGTAAATTTTCAGTTTTTAGAATAGCTTAAAAGATTTAGACAAAATTGAAACATAGTGTTGGTGGTCAGTTTTAGTCAACAATACAAGGTAAAAATGTGCTAAATACTCCTAATATATAGTAATAAAAATTACAGTAGGAAATGGGTAATTTCACCATTTAAATAACTCTGTCCATTTAAATTAAGCTGTTCATCTTACTGGTGATGCTTCTAATTGCAATGGAATTTAAGAATAAATGTATAGATGGCTGTGCATGTTTGGGGCTGTTGGCATCTGATTGTCAAAAGGAACATGAGAATTGACAAGAGATGCAAACTATAAAGCACCTGAAAGGTTTCAGGTTCTCTAGAATAGAACAGAGGGGTCTGATTACAGAGGTTATTGGTGTTTCATTTTCTGCTTTGCAAAGTTCCATGAAAATTATCATCCAAATAATTAGTAAGCAAAAAAAAAAAAAAAAACCCCAAAACTAATATTTTTAATACTGTCATGTTGTGTTGACAAATCCAGGACCTGTTCTCCAAGAGTACAATCTTTATATTAAAAATGGGTAAAAAGAGATGTGTTTAGTTTTGACAAGGTTTGGGTAGAATCTACATGTTCATGACGTTTCTCATCTTTTTTTTTTTTTTGGTTTGTTTTAAGAAGGATTTATTTTATTATTAGAAGAGATACAGCCTTCTAGCCTTATTAGAAGAGCCTACAGCCAGAAATATTCCAAAAAATATATATATGACTTGGAGTAGTTTGAGGAATTTGATACATTTTGGCATAAATCAGTTTGAGAAATTTTTGCAATGAGTTTTTATAAGTTGAATATTGAAATTTTTGCATTTTGATAAACTTGATATATATATATATATATTTCTTTTTTCTTTTCATTAACTCTGTGAAATCACCTGCTTCTAGATAAAAATGAGTGGCTGTATTAGAATTGTACTCTGATACTAGTTTGCCTGGATTGAAATCCCAGTCCCTTGGCCATTTTTTTTTTTTTTTTTTGCGGTACGCGGCCTCTCACTTTTGTGGCCTCTGCCGTTGTGAAGCACAGGCTCCGGACGCGCAGGCTCAGCGGCCGTGGCTCACGGGCCTAGCCGCCCCGCGGCATGTGGGATCTTCCCAGACCGGGGCACGAATCCGTGTCCCCTGCATCGGCAGGCGGACTCTCAATCACTGCGCCACCAGGAAAGCCCCCTTGGCCATTTTTAAAGAACTTTTTTGTACTTCATTTACCACATCTGTAAATAAGTATTACAATAATAGTATTTTCTCTATATGGTTGTTACAAAGATTAAATGGGTTAATGTATATATTTTAACAAAAATCATGCCATACTAAAAGTACTCTTCTGAGATTTGCTTTTTATTTTTTAAAATAAATTTATTTATTTATCTTTGGCTGTGTTGGGTCTTCGTTGCTGCACGCGGGCTTTCTCTAGTTGCCATGAGCTGGGGCTACTCTTCCTTGTGGTGTGCGGTCTTATCATTGCAGTGACTTCTCTTGTTGCGGAGCATGGGCTCTAGGCACGCCGGCTTCAGTATTTGTGGCTCGGGGGTTCTAGAGCGCAGGCTCAGTAGTTGTGGCGCACGGGCTTAGTTGCTCCGCGACAAGTGGGATCTTCCTGGACCAGAGCTCGACCCCATGTCCCCTGCATTGGCAGGCGTGTTCTTAACCACTGCGCCACCAGGGAAGTCCCTGAAATTTGCTTTTCTGACTTAGTAATATAGTTCATTCATTTCACCTGGCAGCCTGATTCTTTGTAAAAACTTCCTGATATATGTGTTGACATATATTTTGACATAAATTTTCCCAAACATCCGCTATTATTAACAATGCTGAAATGATTATTCCTACTTAGTTTAGATCGTCTGTGCTTCAAGTTATGATAGTTACATAGCTAGAGCCGATACTCAATTTACAATTTTTTAAAAACACTATCTTATTGATAGCGTCATTTACTTAATAATTAATGCCCTTAATAGAGGGCATTTACTTAATGGTTAATAGCATACTTGCATTTTAACTAGAATTTAAAGTTTAAAATGTATTTTCTGTTACCAAGAAATAAGTACTCGTTTGAATGTATTTGGGAGAGTTAAATACAGGATATTTGGAATGCAGCATGCAGTCCTGCTTTCCCTGTTTCATGGAAAGGTAACCTACACCATTTAAAAGTGCTGTGTCCCTGGCTCATGGGTATATAAATGGAATAAGTGAAGCTGGTGTCAATCTTGAATAGTCTTTGCTAGGGAGAGTGTCCAGGAGGCAGTCCTGCACACACAGTCATATGGATCTACTTCATTCCTAGCAAACTATGCCAGAGCTTTAGAACGACTATAACTCCTAGAAGGACCTCTAATTTGGAGTTCTTAGAACCCCAGTTTCTGTCCTCCTTATGAATTACTGAGTCAATTATCTGGTGAGAAGTCTGTTTCGTAGCGATAACTGCTGAATGGGTCTGTAAAGTAAAACTAATAAACCTTCTAGGATGAAAAGTATTAGAAGAAAGAAGGTTTCCAGAAGGGTCTGTTTTTAACTAACATGTGCATATGTTGAAGGCATACATACAGAACCTCTTTGTGGTTTCACAGGAAAAGGTAGCAACCCAACCTCAGCATGATAGCAATTATGTATAAAGAATAATGCATTCCCAACTTTAGTGTGATAGTTTATATTTTTAGGTGCCGTGTGATTTTTTAAGTCTGTTGGGTTGGTAATTAAAATTAAGGTAGGTGCATGAATAGTTCATGATGAATGAAAATGGCTTATATATATATATAAAATGATACTATTAGTCAGGTATTTAGGAATTAGAACATTTGCTCTTTCCTTTCAGAAATTCATTACCTCCAGTGAAAAGTGTTAAAGAGCATACTTTTTAAAGCAAAAGTAAATCTGTCTCTTGGAACATTTCAGTGTGGTTGGCACCCATTGATTCCTTTACGTCTTGGGCCTCCTGAGGGAGTGAGGAGCACAAACCAAAATGAAATTCTGAAATACTTTTATTTATGTCACCGTTAAGGAGAATTTTGGAGGTGTTTGTAGTTATTTTGATGTCCATTAATCAATTTCAATTTAGGGTAACTTTATATTTCTTTGTAACAGTAAAGAATCTTTGGATTAAATTTTAAACCTTGAACAACACTGGACTTGACCAATTAGAGTAAGAACAGCAAAATTTAAGGTAATGTTTTTAGTTGAAATATCAAATTTCAAGCAAAAGATAGACTGTCTGGTATCATCATTTTATATTCACTTTGTGACAGATCATAGATAATTACAAGCAAATCTAGGACTCTGCCCTCGTGTTCTGATTCTACTTGTCAGGTTTTCCTCCAAAACTTCAGTGCCTCCCTGCAATTCACATTTGAGTGGGGCACAGTTCTTTCTACAAGAAACAAGAGCTGACCTGCAGCCCCCAACAAAACATTAATCATAAAATCTTATTCAGTGTCCTTGTACTACATTATGCTACTAATCCTACTAAGTGTAGGATCCTCTTGAATGAGGCCTTTGTTAATAATTTTCCATGGTAACTTACTTGATCTCAGATCTGGGAAATACATTCCTCTCATTTGAGATATTTAATTCTCTTAATCTATGACGTGTTGATTAATCCCAGGCTCTTCAGCTACCAGAAACTATACATAACATCTACACAGAATTAGTAAAGGCTCAAGAATATTCTCTTGCCTGCATATTATGTATCATCATTTAAAGGACACTAAGCCTACTTATAAAAATGAGACTATAATAATATTATTAAATACATTAATTTAATTTTCTGGGCCATTATTAAAAGAAGTCCTAAAAAGGTAGAAAACAGATTAGGTTGCCTTGTGTATCTCTATTAAAATAGGAAGGAATTTTAGAATTAGAAGACAAATTAATGTCAAAGTTTGTCATATGGAATTAGTGTAATATTATATACTGATCATTTTGACAACTGTTTCTGGTCATTGAGAATAAAATTCCCCATAAATAGGTCATAAATTAATGGTTGCAATAAGAAAAATATCTTGTTAACAGTTCAGATTACCTTGCATTTGCCCAGAAATCCTTACTACTTAAGTTGATAACTTCTCCGATTTTTCATGGTTTATTTAAATTATAATACTAGATAACAAATTAGCCATGGATAGTATTTAGTTAAATAAATTATATATAATATATTTGTATATATATGCATATATATTCACAGTACTATATTTTCTCATAAAAATAATGTCACAAGTACAATTAACATATACAGCAACCTTTAAAATTACATAATTACAAGATATAAGACCAATAAACCTTTGTAGCCAAGGCATGATTCACTTTGACCCTAAAATAAGTTAGGAGAGGTTGGGAGGAGTGACCACCTCTAAAATCGGAAGCGAGGGAGAGGCTCTCAGGGTATAGATTTTTGGAGGAGAGGAAATATGTGCAAGTCACTTGTAATCTGAGTGTTCACTGCCTGACTAGAATCAGATGAAATTAGCGATAATTGTATTATTTGACAAATATTCACCCTTTCCATGGCAGAATTATATTTTCCAGCTCCTTGACTCTGGGCAGGGTTCAATGAGATATTAGCAAATGGAACACAAGCAGGGACTTGAAATGTGCTTGGCACTTGGACTTGCCCTCTTACCATCCTACCTTTTTTCTTGAGAAGAAAATAACTTGGTTAGCTGTTGGTTTAAAGAGGACATATTGGAGCAAACTGAGGTAAAACCAAGCCCAGTTTAGATTAGTCAAACTGCAGCTGATCTGTGGATGTAAAGGGAAGAAACAGCCTCCCTGGGTATCTGCGGGAAAGTGGTTCTGGAACCTACAGGAAATAGTAAAATCCATGGATGCTCAAGTCCCATAGTCCAACCTCTGTATCCGTGGTTCAGCATCTGTGGAATCAACCAACCTTGAATCATGTAGTACTGTATGTATTTATTGAAAAAAGAATCCGAGTGTAAGTGGACCCACACAGTTCAAACCTATGTTGTTCAAGGTTCAGCATCCACTGATGACCTTGGTAGCAGCCACAATGAAAACATAAGCAAGTGTTTTACTTGCATTGCCTTATTTTATATAAAAGACATGATGCTCACATTTGGAATACTTAAAACTTCAGCTTTACAGGTTTTTAAATGTAATGTTTGCATATAATTTGGACCCTCGCTTTCCCACTGGAATCAGTTTAGCCAATACTTTATTGTGGTTGAACCGCTGTAGACATAGGAGTAAATCCTGTCTTCATATGAAAAATTTGGTTTTCTGGGCGAATGACAGCAAAGATGATCTCCTTGTCTTTGATGCTGTATTGCTCTGCCTTTGCGACTCTCTTATCTTTGTCGACCATTTGGTTAGGCAGTTCTTTACTCTTTAAACAGGAAAAAATGGTCTTTGAGAATATATTGCATCATCCTTTCATTAGCGTATAACATGACTTGCTTAAGTACTGTAGGAAGACAGAGGTAATACAATCTGTCCATTAACTACTGAGAGGGAGAGACAGGGAGGGAGGGGGAGAGAGAGAGAGATAAAGAAACAGAGACAGGGAAATAAAAGTTTAATTTTACTCAGCGTTAAAAAATCTCCAAAAACAAGGAATTGTTTCTGTGTTTTAAAGACATTAATATTTAATAATGTGGGAGAGATTTAGTCATGTCCTAAGCAGAGGAAAGGAATGTTCAGTACTGTGGAATACAGGGATCCACTGGAGAAGAGGGAAAAAGGTATAAGAAAAGAAAGTAGATCAGAGCATACGTGAACCAAGCCACACACGGTGGGGAGTGGAGAGGGATGCTAGTGGTGAAAATTTAAAATGGAAATGGAGATTAGGTACTTTAAAATTAGGCACTTACTCAATGTGTAGTTTTTAGAAAGGGAAGTTAAATCTGATTTTATCTCTTATTAGAAATAAACTTTGATATTAATGTGGAAAAGAGATGGTGGTGGAGAGGACCTAGAGACAGAGAGACCAGTGAGGAAGAGAAGAGATTATTTTAATACTTCTGGAATCCTAGTAGAGGCTATGAGGATGGAGAAGAGAGGTGAATCTGAGTCATCCCGGAAGGCAGTGGAAATTCCAGGACTTCGTAACAACCTGGTTTAGTCCACTTGCTTTCTGTAGTCCCCAGTCCAACATTAATATCCAGGCCCAGAATCATGTCCTGTCTTTGTGATCCTCTACCATATGGGATGAAAAGGAAAAATGTGTTAGTTCAACCTGAGCAAGATAAAAGTTAATTTTTATTTTATAATCAAGGCAGTACTGGTTCTACTAGACCTTACCTTACAAACTATTTTTAAGAATGCTAGCATTTTTATTGCTTCTTGGCCTTTTGACTAAGATCAAGTGAAGAATGCTAGCATTTTAATTATTGATGAATGAATAGATGCCAGTGACACGAGAATTCGATCCGCTCATTGGCGCAAGCTCAGAAAGAGGTCTTAGTGTGTTAGCTAATTCATTATGGAATGTATTTGAAAGAAAAAAGTAAATTGCATCTTTTAAAAATGTAAAATTGACATAATACAGATAGTTTTCTATTTTCATTCAGACTGTTTCTTAAACTAATCTTTCAATAATAATATTAAAGGAAGTTGAAGGTACAAAGTTATATTATCATTCACCAATAAAGAGGCATGAAAGAGATATCTCAGAAGGAAAAGGACCACAACCTACCAAGTATAGTTCTGAGTGTGTTTTATTTTTGCATTGTTAATCATATGTAAATATGTATTAGAACTGTTGATACTTTCATCTTCATAATGTCTTTACAGCTTGTTAAAGTGAAGTTTAAGAAGCTCCTGGAGGAGTAATAGGCTGCATATAATGGGCTAGGGAATGAAAAGTTTGGTTCTATATGCTTAATTAGTTTCTAATTTCTCTGTAATCTCATCATGAGGCTCTAACAGAAAATAATATTGACCATACATATGGTACAAGTGGGTGCTGACATTTTAGATCATTCTCAAGGGGACTCACTAAATTATTTACTAAGCCTAATGTATTACTGATTGAAATTAAACTTCACCTGTACTGTAATTTTAAACTCAATGAGTAAATAGCACCCCATGTATATCATAGGCTTACTGTTAAATTTAAGGGAAATAAGGTGCCCAGCATAATGTCTGTGAAGATGTAATCTAACTCTGCCATGCTCCACTTAAAGAATAAGGGTTCCCATCATATTCTATATCAGGGAAAGAGAAAAGGTAAACAAAAACAAAGTGAGTTAACAGTAATG
The DNA here is from genome assembly GCF_005190385.1 of Monodon monoceros. Taxonomy (NCBI): domain Eukaryota; kingdom Metazoa; phylum Chordata; class Mammalia; order Artiodactyla; family Monodontidae; genus Monodon; species Monodon monoceros. Next base: position 116,657,643 of record NW_021703767.1, on the reverse strand, counting down.
ACAACAACAAAAAAACAGAATCATTCTGTCTAGTTCTAGTCCCCAAATTAAACCAAATCTTGAGCTTTCTTGGAAGTGACTGACTCTGTAATTTCATCCTGATCTTTCTAACGTGATGCTGCAGATATGTGACAGTCTTTGTTAATATGATAATCATGTAAGAAAGTTACTGATTTTCTACCATGAACACTCACTATAAATTTGATAAATGCCTAGCCAATTTTCTGTTTTTAAAATTTTAACTAGTTTTGCTAAAATCTGCACTCCAATGAAAACTTTTCTGCAAGTGAACTTATTTTTTTCCCTAAGTTCTTTTGTCTCTAAGTCTGTCTTTGACATCTGATTTCTACTAAGTTCTCGATAAATTGTTATTACTGTTGTTAGTATTATGATAGACCTTTTCACAGTATATAAATATATAGAGATCCACACATACACCCTCTATGATAAACAAGTATTTTGGAGACCTTGGCAAAACTGTGAGACATTGAGTAGACAGTGTACTTCGTTGCCTCATTATATGAAGCAGTGATGTGCCCCATGTTCAACTGAGCATGGTATTCCTATGAAAACACTGTGATCATATAAACCTGTACCAGCTGAAAACTTAAGGAAACATTCCTGAGAAGTTTGTCTATCTGGCTATCTTTTAAAGCATATATACTCTACCAAGTACTATGTATAAATAAAATATGTAACATATGTCCACCTGTCTTTCTTTTTTAATTAATTTTTATTGGAGTATGGTTGCTTTACAATGTTGTGTTAGCCTCCACTGCACAACAAAATGCATCAGCCATACACATACAGTTATCCCCTCCCTTTTAGACTTCCTTCCCTTTTAGGTTACCACGGTGCACTAGGTGAGTTCCCTGTGCTATACAGCATGTTCCCATCAGTTGTCCATTTTGTACATAGTATCAATAATGTATATGTGTCAATCCCAGTCTCCCAATTCCTCCCACCCCACCCCTTTCCACCTAGGTATCCATACATTTGTTCTCTACCTCTGTATGTCTATTTCTGTTTTGCAACTAAGATCACCTATACTAGTTTTCTACATTCCACCTATATGCGTTATATGATATTTGCTTTTCTCTTTCTGACTTACTTCACTCTGTATGACACTCTCTAGGTCCATCCACGTCTCTACAATTGACCCAATTTCATTCCTTTTTATGGCTGAGTAATATTCCATTGTACATATGTAACACATCTTCTTTATCCATTCCTCTGCTGATGGACATTTAGGTTGATTCCATATTCTGGCTATTGAAAATAATGTTGCTATGAACAATGGGGTGCATGTGTTTTTTTGAATTATGGTTTTCTCTGGGTATATGCCCAGTAGTGGGATTGCTGGGTCATATGGTAGTTCTATTTTTAGTTTCTTAAGGAACCTCCATACTGTTTTCCATAGTGGCTGTATCAATTTACATTCGCACCAACAGTGTATGAGGGTTCCCTTTTCTCCACACCCTCTCCAGCATTTATTGTTTCTAGATTTTTTGATGATGGCCATTCTGACTGGTGTGAGGTGATACCTCACTGTGGTTTTGATTTGCATTTCTCTAATGATTCGTGATGTTGAGCAGCTTTTCATGTGTTTGTTGGCCATCTGTATACCTTCTTTGGAGAAATGTCTGTTTAGGTCTTCTGCCCGTTTTTGGATTGGGTGGTTTGGTTTTTTTTGATATTGAGTTGTATGAGCTGCTTGTATATTTTGGAGATTAATCCTTTGTCTGTTGCTTCATTTGCAAATATTTTCTCCCATTCTGAGAGTTGACTTTTTGTCTTGTTTATGGTCTCCTTTGCTGTGCAAAAGCTTTTAAGTTTCATTGGGTCCCATTTTTTTATTTTTGTTTTAATTTTCATTACTCTAGGAGATGAGTCAAAACAGATGTTGCTATGGTTTATGTCAAAGGGTTTCCTGCCTATGTTTTCTTCTAATTGTTTTATAGTGTCTGGCCTTACATTTAGGTCTTTAATTCATTTTGAGTTTATTTTTGTGTATGATGTTAGGGAGTGTTCTAATTTCATTCTTTTATGTGTAGCTGTCCAGTTTTCCTAGCACCACTTATTGAAGAGGCTGTCTTTTCTCCACTGTATATTCTTGCCTCCTTTATCAAAAGTAAGGTGACCATATGTGCGTGGGTTTATCTCTAGGCTTTCTGTCCTGTTCCATTGATCTATATTTCTTTCTTTGTGCCAGTACCATACTGTCTTGATTACTGTAGCTTTGTAGTCTAGTCTGAAGTCAGGAAGTCTGATTCCTCCAGCTCCATTTTTTTCCCTCAAGATTGCTTTGGCTATTCGGGGTCTTTTGTGTCTCCGTACAGATTTTAAGATTTTTTGTTGTAGTTATGTAAAAAATGCCATTGGTAATTTGATAGGGATTGCATTGAATCTCTAGATTGCTTAGGTAGTATAGTCATTTTCACAATATTTATTCTTCCAATCCAAGAACATGTTATATCTCTCCATATTTTTATGTCATCTTTAATTTCTTTCATCAGTGTTTTATAGTTTTCTGAATACAGGTCTTTTACCTCCTTAGGTAGGTTTATTCCTAGGTGTTTTATTCTTTTTGTTGCAATGGTAAATGGGATTGTTTCCTTAATTTCTCTTTCTGCCCTTTCCTTAGTATATTGGAATGCAAGAGATTTCTGTGTATTAATTTTGTATCCTGCAGCTTTACCAAATTCATTGATTAGCTCTAGTAATTCTCCAGTGGCATCTGTAGGATTTTCTATGTATAGTATCATGTCATCTGCAAGCAGTGACAGTTTTACTTCTTTTCCAATTTGTATTCCTTTTATTTATTTTTCTTCTCTGATTGCTGTGGCTAAGACTTCCAAAACTATTTTGAATAATAGTGGCGAGAGTGGACACCCTTGTCTCACTCCTGATCTTAGAGGAAATGCTTTCAGGTTTTCACCATGGAGAATAATGTTAGCTGTGTGTTGGTGATATATGGCCTTTAATATGTTGAGGTAGGTTCCCTCTGTGCCCACTTTCTGGAGAGTTTTCATCATAAATGGGTATTGATGTCCACCAGTCTTAATGGACTGATCCTACAGCAGACTGTGTAGACCACCCCCAATAGGAAGGCCCTATGGCCTGGACACATTGTCTATTCCAGATACACTGGCACTTAAACATTCTGATGATTCTAGATACATAAAGGCAGATGTTCCAGACTGACCACTTCAGAAAAGACACAATGACTGACTCATAAGTGACTCTAGAAACAGCTATTCTAAAAAAATGAACTGATCTGGACATAAAGACTGTCTCCCCATTAGCCCAGGAGAACCTGGCCTGCCCATGAAGGTGACCAAGTTGAAATATTAAATAATCTCTAGTGGGCCATCTAGAAGCATCTAGAAGCATGCTTCATATGCTTTCTCCAGGGTTTAGTTGGCCATAGTTTCAGATAATCTTACACTCTGTGTAGGAAATGCTTTTGCTACGAAGTCTCTCAGACAATTTTGGACAGAATCTATTTATCTTTCTATAACTTATATCTAGTAGCAAAACAATATTCTACTCTCAATAATTTGATTGTTGAACTAATTATTATATGAGATGAATGAGACTGAGTTTGCAGTGAATTAGTTTTTTTTATTGTAGTAAAGTTGGTTTACAGTGTTTTAGTTTCTGCTGTACAACGAAGTGAATCAGCTATATGTATACATATGTGCCCTCCCTCTTGGACCTCCCTCCCACCCCATCCCATCCCACCCATCTAGGTCATCACAGAGCACGAAGCTGAGCTCCCTGTGCTATATACAGCAGGTTCCCACTAGCTATCTGTTTTACACATGGTAGTGTATATATGTCAGTCCTAATCTCCCAACTTGTCCAACATTCACTAACATTTTAATATTAACAATTAAGATTTATGAGAATGTTGTGTGTTACAATGCAAAATGTTAGTTTACTAAATATTACAGTTAGTCTTATTCATTCATCATTCTGTTCCAGAAGAGTTTGTTGAACATGTACTGCACATTTGGAATGTGGAAATCAAAATATTGATGCAAAATATATGAAAATGATAATCTTTGACATCAAATATGTAATCCATTTTGAAAAACATGCCACAGGTGTGAAATACAGGCATCATATCAAAGCATACTTTTACTGGTTCTTTAAAGTCTAAATTAGCCATGAGCTGTCATTTAAATCTCTAAGTAATGGAACACTTAAAAAATTTTTTATCCTAACTTCCATTATTTTCTATATTACCTTACAACCAAGTATTTTATTTCACAACCTATTCAATATGTTTTGCTCCTCTACATGCTTTTATTCATGCCAGAGGAAGTCAAGTTATATAAGGAAAAGATGGAGAAAATCACAGATGAAGTGGGACATAAACTGTGTCCTGAAAGGAAAACAAAACACCAACCAACTGCAGAAAGGTCTTGACTGTCAGGCAAAGGAGCTTAGAACTGATTTGGCGGACACCTTGGCACCTCTGTGTTTTCTCTTTCAGTATTGCTTTTTTTTTTTTAACATCTTTATTGGAGTATAATTGCTTTACATTGGTGTGTTAGTTTCTGCTGTATAACAAAGTGAATCAGCTATATGTACACATATATCCCTATATCCCCTCCCTCTTGTGTCTCCCTCCCACCCTCCCTATCCCACCCCTCTAGGTGGTCACAAAACACCAAGCTGATCTCCCTGTGCTATGCAGCTGCTTCCTACTAGCTATCTATTTTACATTTCTAGTGTATATATGTCAATGCTACTCTTTCACTTCGTCCCAACTTACCCTTCCCCCTCCCCGTGTCCTCAAGTCCATTCTCTAGTAGGTCTGTGTCTTTATTCCTGTCCTGCCCCTAAGTTCATCAGAACCTTTTTTTTTTTTTTTAGATTCCATATACACGTGTTAGCATATGGTATTTGTTTTTCTCTTTCTGACTTACTTCACTCTGTATGACAGACTCTAGGTCCATCCACCTCACTACAAATAACTCAATTTTGTTTCTTTTTATGGCTGAGTAATATTCCATTGAATATATGTGCCACATCTTCTTTACCCATTCATTTGTCAGTGGACACTTAGGTTGCTTCCATGTCCTGGCTATTGTAAATAGTGCTGCAATGAACACTGTGGTGCATATCTCTTTTTGAATTATGGATTCATAATTCAAAACTTCAAACTCAGGATATATGCCCAGTAGTGAGATTGCTGAGTCATATGACAAAGGAAACCATAAACAAGACAAAAAGACAACCCTTAGAATGGGAGAAAATATTTGCAAATGAAGCACCTGACAAAGGATCGATATCCAAAATTTACAAGCAGCTCATGCAGCTCAATATCATAAAAACAAACAACCCAATCCAAAACTGGGCAGAAGACCTAAATAGACATTTCTCCAAAGAAGACATACAGATTGCCAACAAACACATGAAAGGTGCTCAACATCACTAATCATTAGAGAAATGCAAATCAGAACAACAATGAGGTATCACCTCACACTGGTCAGAATGGCCATCATCAAAAAATCTACAAACAATAAATGCTGGAGAGAGTGTGGAGAAAAGGGTAATATTACTCTTGCACTAGTGGTGGGAATGTAAATTGATACGGCCACTATGGAGAACAGTATGGAGTTTCCTTAAAAAACTAAAAACAGTATTGCTTTTTTGTGCGAGAGCTTTGTCTCCATTTCTAGGCCTCTGGACCTTGGCTATCTTGTTTTTTGGTTTAGAGGCCTTTCTGAAATTAAAAAGGAGGTTCAATCCAACCGTTGGTAGATGGAATATGCATAAGAAAACAGCAAGGCCTGTTTCTTATTGTCCATTTTCATGAAACTAGGTGAAACACTGTAGTTTTAAGAAACTCTCCTCTTTCCTTGGGTCAAAATTAAGCTTTCAGGTTTAGAGGTAGTAGAAAATCAAGCATCACCTCCCCTCTTGCTCCAAACAAAAGAAAACAAACCTTGCAGCCAGGACAGCAGGAACCTGGCTTTGTGAAATTGTAATCAAAGCTGCTCTGTTGATCAGCCAGCAATGGATCTCAAGTGGTAATCTGGGAGCATGCCACCACCATGACGCTTTCAATCCTAGTTAGCAAATACCCCCTTCTAAGATGAAATCTGTCTCCTATGAGTAACCATCAGGGCCATAAGGTCGATAAACCCAAATGAGAACATATTTTTTTGTCCAAATTCCATTATAAATTAGACACATTTTAGAAACAAGTATTGTTTCACTTTACCCATTTTTTAAACCGAATTCAAAAAGTTATAGTTTCATGACCATGGTGTTCTGGGATATGTGTGCCAATATAAAATGCATCATAGTTTGCTATTCATCTTTTCAAAAGTAAAATGAATATGCAATTACAGAGCATACAATTAAACCTTCAGACATATACAGAGTTATAGAGAGATATACAACTAAACCTTCTGGCAAGAAAAAAAATGACAAAAAATGTGAAAACTCAAAGACTGTAGCAATATAATAAGGTTTATATTTGTTTTCTTTTTCTTTTATCCTTGTAAAAATATCAGTAAGTTACTTTTTGAGTATCTGATACTAATATGTTTAATAACATGGTACTTCAAGTTTTCTTCTTGAAAGAAACCTTTTCTTCAGTTTTTTATGGAGTTTGGTTTAGCTGAGGTAAACTTTGTTTTAAGTGAAAATTTATTTAGCAAATACTACTTTCAAATTTTAGGGAATTTTTAAATTATAATCTGTTTACTTTGGGAAGATTAAAAATTAGTGGAAATTTTGAGTAATGACTTAATTTGTGAAGGAAGCAAACATCTCAGTGCATATCACATCTAAAATATCTTTTCCTTCTCAAACAAATAAAATTAGATCATGGCAATCAAAGAACTTTAAATATACTCTTGAGAAGTACATAAAAATTTAAAGAAAATAATGAGATTTCTATATTTAAGAGAAATTAGTAGTTTTATAATCTATATTATGTATAGGAGACTCAGTGAAAAAGTGGTCTTTAGGGTTTTTACCTTTCCTTTTATGTGATGGAGTTTAAAAAGATGAAAGGCAAGCTTTTGTGTTTACATCTGGAGTATAAAAGCGGCTCAGTATGAGAAAAGGACATTCCATGAAATACTATGTCAGAAACATTCTCAGTCAGAATTCCAGAAATAGCAAGATGTTAAATAGATAATTAAAATGTCTTCAAGGTTTAAACCATAGGGACTTAGGGTTTTAATCATGCAGTGTATATTCATCAGAAGTTTTTGCTTTTATCTTGATCAGATTTTGATGCTGTCTTTGGAGGAAGAAAGACCAAGTTCTGTGCTTCTGAAATTCTTTGGTTTGATAGGACCTTATATTAGAATGCTTAACTCAGAATAGCTATCATTTTATTAGATGGCTGGCAGAAGCCTTCAGCAATGCTGTCTGGCAGAAACATAATGGGCTCTTCCATTTCTGATGAAATTGGAAAGCTGTGGGAACTTGTGTGTCATGGCATAGGAACTGTGTTACCCATGGTGTAAGATTTTTCTTTTCAAGGAAGGGAGCAAACAGAATATTGTAACAAATTACAGCTTTAATGTAAACAGGTTTTGATCCAAATATTTTTTTAATGTAATGCAAATATGAGAACAAAGGTTTGGCAACAAGGTGCATATTGCATAAAGAAGTAGACATCTAAATACATCTTGGAACATTTATATCAGCAAAGATGTACAGCTTAGAAATTTACTCATTCCTGTCTCTTGGCATATGTGCATTTTTTTTTTCCTACTTCACTCTCTACGTCTGAAAAAGACACCATAAGTATACGTGATAATTATGGGCCTAAAAATTTAGTACACAAATGTATATTTTAATGTGAATTAATAGTATGTCATACGTTGACACACTAAAATTTATGTTTCCTAAAGTTAGAGTTAAGAACTAATACAGTAGTATATACCACTGTTAAAGATCACAGTTTCATTAAATATTTTTCTGTACCGATTCTCATATCAGTCCTTTTACCATATTAAACAAAAGATGTGGATATGAGTTGATTATTGTGTCCCTTATTATCTTAGGTTAAAACCAAAGCAGATATTTATGCAAGTTATAGTGAATGAACACATTGTAAATAATATTTAAATAGTCCTTTGTATTCTTGCTAATGAAAAGGAAATTCAAATCATTTTAGAACACGATGTTTCGAGTAATTGAAACATTTCAGAACTCTCCGTAGTTTACATAGAGTAAAGAAATTAACTTGTCTCACTTATTTGTTGCACTGGATGAGAAAATGATAGGCAGGGATATAGAAATCATATCAATGGAAATGTTCTTATTCACAAGTGAGTTTTAAGTAGTAAAACTGCAGATGCTGTTTATACTCTGGTTTAATTGCTTAAATACACATGCAGGTGGAGAAAATACTAACTTGTGCTTATTAGATAGGGTGATTGTTTGATGGCAAAGCAAAAGACCCTTCAGTTATAAAGAGAATCTGTAGAGTAATATGAATCAAGTGAAACTGTAGTTCGTGCCTTTAAAACATCATTCACAAATTTCTAAAATTTAGTAATGGAGGGAGGTCAAATATAAAAATTTCTGAAGGTAATGTTTTTAGTATAGAAATATATCTGTATTTATGTATATATATGGTATATAAGTTACACCATATAAATAGGTAATGTATAAAATATAGTACAGGTAGAATGGAACTTTTGATGGGAATTAGTGTAAATTTATTCAAACTTCTTAAAATGCCAGAATACACTAAGCAACTGAATTTTCTATTGACAATATTATCTTTAAGGTTTAGTTTCTAATCTTCTAAATAACGTGCCTGAGGTCGAGAGAACTTTGGATTTCCTTTACAGACATTATTAAAACTGAGATCTGCAGCTGCCACACCAAAAACATCTGGTTAGAAAGGAGGACTTAAAAGGTGGTATAATTATTAAATCTGTGAAACAGAAATCAAACCCAATAGAGAAATGGAAAATTTGAAAAAGAAATAATTTTTTTTTGGTATCTACTAGCTTGATATTTCTAGGATTAAATGTCCAACTTCACTGCTTATCTGTCAAAGTCACAAGTGTTTTCTTTAAATTTGTAACTTTGTGATACCTCTACAATCAGATATTATAACGTTATGGTTCCCAGCGAACACAGAGGCACCCCTCCTTTATTCTGGAAACAGAATAAATCTTCAAATTTCATCTAATATCAGAAAATGCTCTTCAATTTATCTAGTTCCATCCAAAATTCCTGAAATTGTTTTAAGCTCCATACAAAATCTTTCTCAGCTTGAAGTCTGCCTGGAATTTTCTAAAAAATGTTTTGGACTTAACTTGGAAATCTTTTAGAGAAACAATAACATTGTGAGGTTTTAACTGAAAGGAAAGTTGGAATTAAATGTTCTAATGCAAAATCAGTTAAAATAAATATGTTATTGTGTTTCAGTTCCATTGAATTATTGGTCTCAGATGTTCAAGAGTACCAAAACATATTTAAAGCCTGGGGCTGTTTTTACACACATACACATGCACACACACACACAACTTTAAAACATTCAGTTGAATAAAAATATTGGCAGGACTTTTAAAATTATGAGCTAGATATTTATCTGAATTTGCCTTATATTTAAAATAATTACAGAACTAAACTTTTTATATTTTAACAAAGGATCATTCATATATAAATTATAAAATATATTTTTCCTGAAGAGTTATTCAAATAATATCAATTTACCAATAATATCAAACATATTATATTTTAGTTAATGTTACTGAAAAATAAAATTGGTTTATTACCCACCAACTCTTCTACCTCAAACTGGGAATTTCAGATAACTAAGCTTGGATATTTAAAGCACAAACTCATTCATATCAATCAGACATAATTTTTATTTTGCCTTTTTGAGAAATGATCTAACTAATCATTTAGGAATGGAGATTATAATTAAAACAGTGTGCAATTTAATGTTAATCAGAAATTATATGATGTACAGTAGCAGCTAAAAAGATTCAAATGACTTCCAAATAACAGAAGTAAAGCTGAGAATAGTTTTTTAATAAAGGCCATTTTGCCTGGTAGGAAAAGATTGTTAAATGCAAAAAGAAACCTTTTAAACTAATATGATGAGGTGCATGTAAAAATTAATATTATGCTCGAATGTTCTCTCTAGTGAGTAGCCTAGGTTGATTTATTCATTTAGGTAATTATGTTCAGCAATATTAGTAATTCACTGTTAAATTGAATTTGGAAAATGCACAATAAATTGAAACTGTAGTCATATTTCTTTCTCACTGTGTAACAAACAGAGATGTATTGACGTAAGTTCTGAGTGTACTACATAAGTTAAATTCCCTAGACTGCAATTTGGTCAAAAAGCTTTAGACATTAACTTGAGCTATATTAGGCGGCTGCCATTGGATGGCAGTAAAATTCTACATCAATCACTTTAAGCAAAGTGAAGCTGGGAAAATAATGGGACTTTTCTTTTATTATTTAACAGCAGAATGCTGATTTAAAAGGCAAAGCTCAGGGGGTTGTGTATATTGTAGCAATACTAACTAATTTTTTTAAACGGTTTTCTTTTCTTCTCCAATCTATTTAAGGGAGATGCAATTTTGGAAGGATCATTTACAGTATTTTATCACTCAAAGAGATTATGTCATTTCTTTTCTTTTATGTAATAAAAATTCATTTTATATTTTAAAAAGGAGTCAATAAAAGGAAATTAACAGATATATGTGATTTGAACCTTCTTTACCTTATCAGTGCCTAAGTCCATTTTTTTTCTGATTATAAAGCACACTTGTATTTTTGTTACATTCAGGCCTTGAAAGCCTGACGTATTTTAAAAAGCTATAAACATCATAATGCTTAAAATTTATTTAGAAAATTTTTGAAACAGAGAACAAAATTTCAAGTCACATAGTAAACATCGCTAAAGGTGATCTTACAGAAGGGATTTTTCTTTCCAAGGAGGCTTTAAATTCTGTGCTTGCATACCACTGAAATTAGGCAATATTTTACTCTTGAGATTTTAAAAACAATGTTGAATATTTCTGACTTTCTGTTAATTTTTAGTTACCCAAGAACAATTCACAGAGAGGGCAAGTCTAAAAAGAAAACCTCTGTCGTATAAACCTGTTGTGATTATCACATGAAATTAACAGGAATAAATAGTGCAGAGTGCAGATAAAATGAGACATGTCCTAGATGCTTTCTCATATAAAGAAATGTGTGTTCTTCTGCCCTTTCCTCTCATGTAGATTTTTATTTGGTTAGAAGTTGATAAGTTCAATTACGATTTATTTGGCCATAAAATGAACTGATTGTTTTCAGAAAATATTCAGGGTGGTCTGACACAATCAGAAGGCTATTAATCAGGATTTCCTGGAACAAGCCACAGACTTTCCTGCTATTTATCCTCTCCCTCACTTTATGTTTAAAGTCTATTAAAAGTTTATAGTCTTCCAAAGATCATATTAGGCATTAAAATTCAGGCATCTCATTCTTGCTGCAAAGATGGTTAGAAGAAAAGAAAATAAATGGGTTATCACGAATCCATTCGCATCATGAGCAGTGTAAAAAGCATGCACAGTGGAACAATATTCATTTATTTTTACGACAGTGATTGAGAAGAGAAAAAAGGAAGTGAAATAAACCTAGGGATATGTAGTATTATTACTTCCATGCACAGGGAGTTAGGACGGCTGGAATGAAATACCTCAGCATTGCAGAGAAACATGTATTTAACTTTGTGTGTGAGTGTGTGTTGTAGGGTGTGATCTTTGCAAGTGTTGGTTTATTGAGTTAATGAGTTTACTTCTGTTGCAAAAACCCTGAATTAACATTTATTTAAATCAGCAGTATTTTAAAAGCTTATTCTACAGAATGTTTGTCAGAATAAAGAAGACATGTACACATTTTTCTCCATTTGCCATTCTCAAACAAGACACAGTTGAAAACATATATAAAAATGAATCTCAAATATTCATAGATATGGAGTTTAACAAAGATCAATTTTTTAAACATTTACATATTCTGCATTTATATACAGGGTTAAAAACAAAAGCATTTCTTCCAATGCAGTACAAAATTGGTTGATGCTTGAATCTTAATCTCTAGTTGATTTTTTATGCCTATTTATTCAAAGAATAAGTGGATCTTACCCTGAAATTTAAGAAAACATTTGCAAGTACCTAAACTGGACTTCTTTATATTGAGATACTATCTATCCAAATCCAACTGTTAGATTATTTACATTGATTTAGAAAGATAGTGATATGGTAAAATTTATTCCCAATAAGCAGCACATGTTGCAAATTTTTTCTTAAGTTTAATTTAAAATTGTTTAAAATACTTGTTTACTAGTTAATATCATAGAAAAATTGCTGCAGAACTTTGAATAAATTATGTGTCTTTATCCTGTTCACTTTTATAAATACAAATTTTTATAGTAAATGTTCCTTAGAAACTGTGAAATTTGAGAATTCACAGTATGCTTTGCACACTTCTGATGCATACTCATTGAATCAGTGTTATCAAGCTTGTACTTAGGCATAGTATTAAGTGCATACACTCTGGAACTGAACTCTTTGGGTTTGAATATTGGTTCTGACACTGACTAGCTGTGTGACCTTGGAGAGTTTACTTAATCTCTCTGTGCCTTTATTTTCTTGCTCTTTAAAATGTATAGAATAATATTACCCATCTCACAGGTTTGTTGTAATTAATAGATGAATAAAAAGTATATACAATTATTACTTACAAGAGTCATGGCATGGTACAAATATTGCAATGATTGCTACTATGCCAGGAAATCAAAGGCAAAAGAGCCAGAGTCCTTGCTCTGAAGGAGCTCATAATCTGGCTTAGAAGATAGTTGGGTGTTTTTGAGGTATTAGTACAAACTAGGCATTGGAGATACAAAGATGTACGCGTCAAGGTGCTCTCAGGCACAGGTGGGAGACCCATAATGCAGTGCAGTAAATGAAGTGATAAACCTATGCTCTGGAGAGAATATAGTGCATCTAACCTGCAGGTTGCACAGTTGGGGGAGGTTGGGCTATAGAGGATCCATTCCATGAGGGGACGCACCTTTAACTGGGCCTTGAAGAAGAATATGAGTCAGTAAGCAGAGGAGGAGTATGAGAACTCTAAGCAGAGGGGTCATCCTAGGCACAAACATCGAACACATGAAAATGTTAACTGTTTGATGACCTCTAAGTAATTCATCCATTAAATAGAAGATGCATATAAAAAATTTAAAAACATCCTTTTCCTCGAAGACATTTAATTTTAACAAGAAAGAATGAAATAATACTTTTCATATATATGATCTCACACTATAGTAGAATTTCAATTTTGTCATTCATTGGGCATGAAGATTATCATTTATTATTTGATGTAAGGAAAATAGGGCTGGGCTTCTATCATAGATTGCATCTATATTTTACAAATGCAAACAATATTGGAAATACAAACAATGAAATGTCGATGGCATCCAATTCTTTCACCTAAAAAAATGATTGTGTTTGGATTAAAAATCACCATCTGAGACCAGTAATACTTCAACAATACTACCCTTAGATCATCATATTATCAATATGGTTGTATAATTTCAAAAATAATGATTAGTTGTGATATTATGATTTATAATAATATGTTATATATAATAGATATGTATAAAATACATAAAAATATATATTTGGTCTTCATCCCCATTCCTGGTGTAGAGCTCCTAAAATCATGGTTGGTAAACACATGATGATTTGGAGAGCATGGTTCTCTCAGAGAGGCAAGGAGGTTCCTCACCCTTTTCCCATATCTTGCCCTATGCATCTCTTCCATCTGGCTGTTTCTGAGTCATATGCTTTTTATTACAGAAAACCAGTCATCTAGTAAGTAAATGTTTCGGAGTTCTGTGAGCTACTGTAGCAAATTAATTGAACCCAAGGAAAGGGTCATTGGAACTTCCAACTTATAGCTGGTTGTTCAGAAGCACAAGTGAAAACCTGGACTGGCAATTGGCAATTGGCATCTTAATGGTGGGGGGGCAGTCTTGTAGGACTGAGCCCCTAACCTGTGAGATCTGATGCTATCTCCAGGTAGATGGTGTCAGAATTGACTTGAATTGTAGGACACCCAGCTGGTGTTAGAATTGTTTGGCAGTGTGAGAAAAAAACCCACACATGGGAATTGGGTGTCAGAACTATATTAGTGTAATGAAAAGATATAAAGCTTACATTAATGATTATACTAGCAGTTGAAAAACAGGTAGGAACTGGGCCAAAATGGCATATTGCGTACAAATTTGTCTCTCTTCCAAATGAAAATATGTATTTAATTTTTAAAAAGTTTTAAGTATTATAAAGCTAAAGAAGATATATCATAAAGTTTCTCTTTCTCTCTTATGATATAAATACACAGTAAACTAGAAATTATGAGGAATTCCTGTAAGATAGAAAATAGATGGAATTGAGTTAACAAAAAAGCTAGACCTGAATAAACCACAACAAAGAATATAAGCAAGGTAAAGCTTCAAAAAAGACAAAATAAAATTTCTGTTTTGGCTTGAAGCGTCTATTCAAATTAGAACCTCAACAGAAAATAAGAACCGCTAATCTAAAATCACTACCTTTTGAGAAAAAAACACCATGAAAGAAAGGGACCAAATGAGTAAATACAGTAAATGGCTCCCAATGAACAGAGTTAAAAGGGAAAATAGAAAATAATATAAATATAAGCAGTAACCTTCAAGGGAGGAAAGAAGGCAGTGTTCATTAACAACATTCATCAGCAATGATAACAAGAATAAGCTAGGATAAGAAATCAGAAACTGATCATCAAAGTATAAAATTCGATTATGGAAAATGTAACCAAATTGTCAAAGCAGAAGATAAAATTAGTGAGCGGAATGATTATGCTAAGGAATGAGAGCCCTAATGGACAGAATGTTTCTCTAATATCCAAACTTCATAGAATGTATTACTTTGGCTGGTGTTTGTACAGTAAAGAGGTATATTTACTTACCGAAACCGAAATACAACATTTTCAACAAAGTAAAGTGGGGAAGATCTTGAATTATAATTCAGCAGCTGGTCAGAATCATGTGTAGATACTTTAAAGTATGTACTGTATCAACAAAGGGATGAGTATATTGGTTTTTCTGGGTGCTTAAAGAGGTTACTAAAAACTAATGTCAGCCTCCAAGTTCACATTTTTATGCAGAGCGCTTTTTAAAAGAATAGAATTTTGATATTAAGATGGAATATATACCTCAATATGTAAAACAAAAGCCCAAAGAGGTAGATGAAGACATGTTGATAGATGTAGAAGTCCCAGTGTCAAAGGTGTGTGCATTCCAAAGGGCAGGAACAAGAAATGAGGAATGAAATGCTTCAGAGGAAAGGAAGACATGTCTTCACGCTTAATGAAAAACCAGACGAGTAGACTCAATGTGGTGAAACTTCAGAACAAAGAAGATAATGGTTCAATTATAAAAACAATAATGCTGCAGAAAAAAACAAGCATGCAGGCAAACTCTCACACACACACAACCTAGGTTATCTACAAAGGAGAAATAATCAAAGTGGCATCAACAAAAAGTAACAAATTTGGAGAAAATACTTGAAAAATATATTAGACAAATAATTGCGATACATAATTTGTCTAAAATCCCTTAGAAGTTAATAGAAAATTATAATCACAATTTAAAAATTGGGCAAAATTCAAGTATGGCCAAGTGACAAAAGAAGAAATACACAAAGGCAATGTAATGTAAAAAAATGCATAACTCACTAATTGTCAGGAATATACAAACTGAAATGGCAGTGAGATGTCAGTTTTGCTTATAATATTGGCAAAAATATTTAAGATTCACAGTATCTAGTGTTATAAGGGTTTGAGATATTAAAGTCTCTTACACATTACTGTCTTATGAAAAGCAACCTGCAATATCTAATTAAACTTCAAAAGACTAAAATTTCTTTACTCAAGAGGTCCACTTGAAAGATTCTATTATACAGAAATATTTGCCTAAGTATGTGTATAACCGTGTGTGTGTGTATATGTATACATATCCAAACAAGAAATTTAAATAGAGCAGTATTAGTGACCCCCAAAGTTAAAAATAATCTAAATACCCGTATGCTTATTCTTAAAATCTGTCACATACTTAATATAAAGTATAGCATAAAATAATACAACAGTTAAATCAAATAAGGTAAATGTGTTTTTATTGATAGGTGTATAAAATGATATATATATTATACATAATATAAAGAAGACAAAATAGTACTTTTTATCTGTTTTATTCATAGTAATTTGACATGATATAAGTGAATATATATAAAAATACAAATATATATAAATATATATATACATGAGTTTATATGAATGTATACATATATGTAAGATCATTTGAAAGTATATGCAACAATCCAGGTATCATTAGAAATTAATTTTGGCAGGGAAGTAGTTGTGGGTGACCAGCATATGAGTGATTTCCATTTTTATATATGTATTTCAGTGTTTGATATTTTAAAATTGTGAGTATATTTATTTTTATATGAAAAATATATGCTTATTTTTTAAGGAAGATATTTAGGGGAAAATAAATTCTACAAATTGGGGAAGGCTTTGTGGAGACAGATTATTTTTGCTCCATGTGTCACCTGGGAAAACTATTGAGACTCAAGGATCTACCTCTAAAATGGCCTCCTTTACATGGCTGTCAAGTTAGTGATCATTCTCAGTCGGGAGCTCAGCTAGAGCTGTTGATCTGGGATCTTGTTTCTCCTCCATTTTCCCTCCATCTGACAAGGTTGGTCATGTCACAGTAAAACAGTCTCAGAATAGTTGACGTCTCAAATGGTAACTGGCATCCTGCAAAGTGAAATAGAAGAATTTGGCAAAATTTTCTTAAATCCTGGACTTGGAGATGCCAAAACAACACTTCCTCCACATTCTATTGGTCAAAGCAGTAACAGGACTAGTTTAGGAAAAAAGGAGAATGAACTATACAAGGACATGAATAAAGGGGGACATGGTTCTTTGGGGGCCATCAAAGCAACAGAGTACTACAAACTATCAAAAGATAGAGGTTGGGACTGCCAGAATAGCTGCAAAATTGAACAGGCATTGATCCAAGAGGAGAGAGATCCAAAGCAGGAAGGATGCCATATCTACATATAAACTCTCTCCAGATCCTTAATTGTCCTCTGAACTGAGCAAGACCAAGGAGTACTTAGAGAAGCCAAGCAGAAAGGGATAGCTGGAAATTAGAAAAAGTGGGGCAGAGATTTCAACTGCTTCCCACTACCAGGGAAAAAAGTGTTGGAATTTCAGTCTCACGAAGTTAGAGATTAGACAAAAACCTCAGGCTGTCTATTGAAATACCAGAAAGGCTCCAGTTTAAGAAGAAAATCTATATGCAGGCAATAGTCTCATCGTAACAAAGTATAAAAGTGAGGCTCCTCAAGATCAATGTGATTAGTCTAACTTTACTCTCTGCTAGAACACATGCCAACACTCTTCAGAGGAAGATAAAAGAATGCAGAGTCTCTAAACACGTTACTCAGATTTACAATAGAATGTGACTCATAGATATATTTGTATATAGATATATAGAGATATCTATATACAAATAGATATCTCTCCATCTGTTTGTATCGTCTTTAATTTCTTTCATCAGTGTCTTATAATTTTCTGCATACAGGTCTTTTGTCTCCTTAGGTAGGTTTATTCCTAGATATTTTATTCTTTTTGTTGCAATGGTAAATGGGAGTGTTTTCTTAATTTCACTTTCAGATTTTTCATCATTAGTGTGTAGGAATGCAAGAGATTTCTGTGAATTAATTTTGTATCCTGCTACTTTACCAAATTCATTAATTAGCTCTAGTAGTTTTCTGGTAGCATCTTCAGGATTCTGTTTGTATAGTATCATGTCATCTGCAAACAGTGACAGCTTTACTTCTTCTTTTCTGATTTGTATTCCTTTTATTTCCTTTTCTTCTCTGATTGCTGTGGCTAAAACTTCCTAAACTATGTTAAATAAGAGTGGTGAGAGTGGCAGCCTTGTCTTGTTCCTGATCTTAGTGGAAATGCATTCCGTTTTTCACCATTGAGGATGATGTTGGCTGTGCGTTTGTCATATATGGCCTTTATTATGTTAAGGAAAGTTCCCTCTATGCCTACTTTCTGCAGGGTTTTTATCATAAATGGGTGTTGAATTTTGTCGAAAGCTTTCTCTGCATCTATTGAGATGATCCTGTGGTTTTTCTCCTTCAATCTGTTAATATGGTGTATCACGTTGATTGATTTGCGTATATTGCAGAATCCTTGCATTCCTGGAATAAACCCCACTTGATCACGGTGTATGATCCTTTTAATGTGCTGTTGGATTCTGTTTGCTAGTGTTTTGTTGAGGATTTTTGCATCTATGTTCATCAGTGATATTGGCCTGTAGTTTTCTTTCTTTGTGACATCTTTGTCTGGTTTTGGTATCAGAGTGATGGTGGCCGCGTAGAATGAGTTTGGGAGTGTTCCTCCCTCTGTTATATTTTGGAAGAGTTTGAGAAGGATAGGTGTTAGCTCTTCTCTAAATGTTTGATACAATTTGCCTGTGAAGCCATCTGGTCCTGGGCTTTTGTTTGTTGGAAGATTTTTAATCACAGTCTCAATTTCAGTGCTCATGGTTGGTCTGTTTATATTTTCTTTCTCTTCCTGGTTCAGTCTCTGAAGGTTGTGCTTTTCTAGGAAAGTGTCCATTTCTTCCAGGTTGTCCATTTTATTGGCATATAGTTGCTTTTAGTAATCTCTCATGATACTTTGTATTTCTGCAGTGTCAGTTGTTACTTGTCCTTTATCGTTTCTAATTCTGTTGATTTGAGTCTTCTCCCTTTCTTTCTTGAAGAGTCTGCCTAATGGTTTATCAATTTTGTTTGTCTTCTCAAAGAAGCAGTTTTAGCTTTATTGATCTTTGCTACTGTTTCCTTCATTTCTTTTTCATTTATTTCTAATCTGATCTTTATGATTTCTTTCCTTCTGCTAACTTTGGGTTTTGTTTTGTTCTTCTTTCTCTAATTGCTTTAGGTGTAAGGTTAGGTTGTTTATTTGAGATTTTCTTGTTTCTTGAGGTTGGATTGTATTGCCATAAACTTCCCTCTTAGAACTGCTTTTGCTGCATCCCATAGGTTTTGGGTCATCGTGTTTTCATTGTCATTTGTTTCTAGGTATTTTTTGATTTCCTCTTGGATTTCTTCAATGATCTCTTCGTTATTTAGTAGTGTATTATTTAGCCTCCATGTGTTTTATATTTTTTACTGATTTTTTCCTGTAATTGATAAGTAGTCTCATAGTGTTGTGTTCAGAAAAGATACTTGATATGATTTCAATTTTCTTAAATTTATTGAGGCTTGATTTGTGACCCAAGTTATGATCTATCCTAGAAAATATTCCATGAGCTCTTGAGAAGAATGTGTATTCCATTGTTTTTATATGGAATGTTCTATAAATATCAATTAAGTCCATCTTGTTTAATGTATCATTTAAAGCTTGTGTTTCCTTCTTTGTTTTCATTTTGGATGATCTGTCCATTGGTGAAAGTGGGGTGTTAAAGTCCCCTACTATGGTTGTGTTACTGTCGATTTCCCATTTTATGGACATTAGCGTTTGCCTTATGTATTGAGGTGCTCCTATGTTGGGTGCATAAATATTTACAATTGTTATATCTTCTTCTTGGATTGATACCGTGATCATTATGTAATGTCCTTCTTTGTCCCTTGTAATAGTCTTTATTTTAAAGTCTATTTTGTTAAATATGAGAATTGCTACTCCAGCTTTCTTTTGATTTCCGTTTGCCTGGAATATCTTTTTCCATCCTCTCACTTTCATTCTGTATGTGTCCCTAGGTCTGAAGTGGGTCACTTGTCGACAGCATATATACGGGTCTTGTTTTTGTATCTGTTCATCCAGTCTATGTCTTTTGGGTGGAGTATTTAGTCCATTTACATTTCAGGTAATTATCAATATGTAAATTCCTATTACCATTTTCTCAATTGTTTTGTGTTTGTTATTGTAGGTCTTTTACTTCTCTTGTGTTTCCTGCCTAGAGAAGTTCCTTTAGCATTTGTTCTAAAGCTGGTTTGTTGGTGCTGAATTCTCTTAGCTTTTACTTGTCTGTTAAGCTTTTAATTTCTCCATCGTATCTGAATGATATCCTTACTGGGTAGAGTAATCTTGGTTGTAGTTTTTTCCCTTTTATCACTTTAAATATGTACTGCCATTCCCTTCTGGCTTGCAGAATTTCTGCTGAAAGATCAGTGTTAACCTTATGGGGATTCCTTTTTATGTTATTTATTGTTTTTCCCTTGATGCTTTTACTATTTTTTCTTTGTGTTTAATTTTTGATAGTTTGATTAATATGTGTCTTGGTGTGTTTCTCCTTGGATTTATCCTGTATGGGACTCTCTGTGCTTCCTGGACTTGATTAACTATTTCCTTTCCCATGTTAGGGAAGTTTTCAATTATAATCTCTTCAAATATTTTCTCAGTACCTTTGTTTTTGTCTTCTTATTCTGGGACCCCTGTAATTCAAATGTTGGTGTGTTTAATGTTGTCCTAGAGGTCTCTGAAACTGTCCTCAAATCTTTTCATTTCTTTTTTTAAAATTCCGCTCTGCAGTAGTTCTTTCCACTATTTTATCTTCCAGGTCAGTTATCCGTTCTTCTGCTTTATTTATTCTGCTATTGATTCCTTTAGAGAATTTTTAATTTCATTTATTGTGTTGTTCATCATTGTTTGTTTGCTCTTTAGTTCTTCTAGGTCCTTGTTAAATGTTTCCTGTTTTTTCTCCATTCTATTTCCAAGATTTTGGATCATATTTACTATCATTACTCTGAATTCTTTTTCAGGTAGACTGCCTATTTCCTCTTCATTTGTTTTGGTCTGGTTGGTTTTTACCTTGCTCCTTCACCTGCTATGCGTTTCTCTGTCTTCTCATTTTGCTTAATTTAGTGTGTTTGGGGTCTCCTTTTCACAGGCCTCAGGCTCATAGTTCCCATTGGTGTTTGTGTCTGCCCCCAGTGGCTAAGGTTGGTTCAGTGGGTTCTGTAGGCTTCCTGGTAGAGGGGACTAGTGCCTGTTTTCTGGTGGATGAGGCTGGATCTTGTCTTTCTGGTGGGCAGGTCCACGTCTGGTGGTGTGTTTTGGGGTTTCTGTGAACTTATTATGATTTTAGGCAGCCTCTCTGCTAATGGGTGGTGTTGTGTTCCTGTCTTGTTAATTGTTTGGCATAGGGTGTCCAGCACTGTAGATTGCTGGCCATTTAGTGGAGTTGGGTGTTAGCGTTGAGATGGAGATCTCAGGGGGAGCTTTCGCCATTGGTTGTGTGGAGCCGGGAGGTCTCTGCTGGACCAATGTCCTGAACTCGGCTCTCCCACCTCAAAGGCACAGGACTTACATCTGGCCAGAGCACCAAGACCCTGTCAGCCACATGGCTCAGAAGAAAAGGGAGAAAGAAAGAAAAGAAAGAAGGAAAGAAAGAAAGAAGAAAAGAAGGAAAGAAGAAAAGAAAGAAAGAAAGAAAGAAAGGAGAGAGCAACCAAACCAAAAAACAAATCCACCAATAATAACAAGAGCTAAAAACTATCTTAATAAAAACCCAAAACACCAAAAGAGAAAAAAAAAATGGAGAGACAGAACACTAGGACAAATGGTAAAAGAAAAGCTATACAGAGAAAATCAGTCAAAGAAGCATACACATACACACTCACAAAAAGAGAAAAAGGAAAAAAAAAAAATTTTGTTGCTCCCAAATTCCACCACCTGAATTTTGGGATGATTAGTCTATTCAGGTATTCCACAGAGTCAGGGTATCTCAGGTTGATTGCAGAGATTTAATCTGCTGCTCCTGAGGCTGCTGGGAGAGATTTCCCTTTCTCTTCTTTGTTCGCACAGCTCCTGGGGTTCAGCTTTGGTTTTAGCCCCGCCTCTGCGTGTAGGTCGCCTGAGGGCGTCTTTTACCTGGCCAGACAGGATGGGGTTAAAGTAGCAACTGATTAGGGGGCTCTGGCTCACTCAGGACAGGGGGAGGGAGGGGTATGGAATGCGGGATGAGCCTGCGGCGGCAGAGCCTGGCATGACGTTGCAATGGCCTGAAGTGCACCGTGTGTTCTCCCGGGGTGTATTCTACTGGGGAAGTTGTGTCTGGATCATGGGACCCTGGCAGTGGTGGGCTGCACAGGGTCCCGGGAGGGGAAGTGTGGATAGTGACCTGTGCTTGCACACAGACTTCTTGGTGGCTGCAGCAGCAGCCTTAGCGTTTCATGCTGGTCTCTGGTGTCTCTGCTGATAGCCGCGGCTCGTGCCTTTTTCTCGTTTAAGCAGTGTTCTGAATCCCCTCTCCTTGCGCACCCCGAAACGATGGTCTCTTGCCTCTTAGGCAGGTCCAGACTTTTTCCCAGACTCCTTCCCAGCTAGCTGTGGTGCACTAGCCCCGTTCAGGCTGTGTTCACACAGCCACTCCCAGTCCTATCCCTGGGATCTGACCTCCAAAGAAGCCTGAGACTCAGGTCCCAGCCCCTACCCGTCCCACCTGTCAGGTGAGCAGACAAGCCTCTTGAGCTGGTGAGTGTTGTTGGCCCTGATCCTCTGTGCGGGAATCTCTCCACTTTGCCCTCCTCACCTCTGTTGCTGTGCTCTTCTCTGTGGCTCCGAAACTTCCCCCCTCTGTCACTCACAGTCTCCGCCAGTGAAGGGGCTTCCTAGTGTGTGGAAACCTTTCCTCCTTCACAGCTCCCTCCCACTGGTGCAGGTCCCATCCCTATTCTTTTGTCTCTTCTTTTTCTTTTTTCTTTTGACCTACCCAGGTACGTGGGGAGTTTCTTGCCTTTTGGGAAGTCTGAGATCTTCTGCCAGCGTTCAGTAGGTGTTCTGTAGGCGTTGTTGCACATGTAGATGTATTTCTGATATATTTGTGGGGAGTAAGGTGATCTCCACGTCTTACTCTTCCACCATCTTGAAGGTCTCTCTGTACCGCATCTTCTTTATCCATTCCTCTGTGATGGACATTTAGGTTGTTTCCATGTCTTGGCTATTGTAAATAGTGCTGCAATGAATATTGGGGTGCATGTGTCTTTTCGAATTAGAGTTTTCTCCAGTTATATGCCAGGAGTGGGATTGCTGGATCATATGGTAACTCTATTTTTAGTTTTTTAAGGAACCTTCATTTTGGCAATGTTGATTCTTCCAATCCAAGATCATGGTATATCTCTCCATCTGTTTGTGTAATCTTTGATTTCTTTCATCAGTATCATAGTTTTCTGAGTACAGGTCTTTTGCCTCCTTAGGTAGGTTCATTCCTAGATATTTTTTTCTTTTTGATGTGATGGTAAGTTGAATTTTTTCTTTAATTTCTCTTTCTGATCTTTTATTGTAAGTGTATAGAAATGCAACAGATTTCTGTGTATTTATTTTGTATCCTGCAACTTTACCAAATTCATTGATGAGCTCTAGTAGTTTTCTAGTAGCATCTTTAGGATTTTCTATGTATAGTATCATGTCATCTGCAAATAGTGACAGTTTTACTTCTTCTTTTCCAGTTTGGATTCCCTTTATTTCTTTTTCGTCTCTGATTTCCATACTGGGACTTCCAAAACTATGTTGAATAAAGGTGGTGAGAGTGGACATTCTTGTCTTGTACCTGATCTTACAGGAAATGCTTTTAGCTTTTCACCATTGAGTATGATGTTAGCTGTAGGTTTGTCATATATGGCCTTTATTTGTTGAGGTGGACTCCCTCTATGCCCACTTTCTGGAGAGTTGTTATCATAAATGGCTGTTGAATTTTGTCAAAAGCTTTCTCTGCATTTATTGAGATGATCATATGGATTTTATTCAATTTGTTGATGTGGTGTATCACACTGATTGATTTGCAGATACTGAAAAATCCTTGCATCCCTGGGATACATCCCACTTGATCATGGTATATGATCCTTTTAATGTATTGTTGGATTCTGTTTGCTAGTATTTTGTTGAGGATTTTTGCATCTATGTTCATCAGTGCTATTGGCCTGTAATTTTCTTTTTTTGTGGTATGTTTGTCTGGTTTTGGTATCAGGGTGATGGTGGCCTCATAGAATATGTTTGGTAGTGTCCCTTCCTCTACAATTTTTTGGAATAGTTTCAGAAACATAGGTGTTAACTCTTTTCTGAATGTTTGATATAATTTGCCTGTGAGGCCATCTGGTCCTGGACTTTTGTTTGTTGGGAGTTTTTAAATCACAGTTTCAATTTCAGTATTTATGATTGGTCTCATTCTTGGGGGATTGTACCTTTCTCAGAATTTGTCCATTTCTTCTAGGTTGTCCATTTTATTGGCATATAGTTGCTTGTAGTAGTCTTTTATGATCCTTTGTATTTATGTGGTGTCTATTGTAACTTTTCCTTTTTGACTTCTAATTTTGTTGATTTGAGCCCTCTCCCTCTTTTTCTTGATGAGTCTGGCTAAAGGTTTATCAATTTTGTTTATCTTTTCAAAGAATCAGCTTTTAGTTTCATTGAGTAAATGCTATTTTATAAAAAAGTAAAAAGTACCGGAAAGTTTTCATAGATAAATTGGCTTTCCCCTTCAATAAATATTGAATATATAATAATAATATATAATATAAGTATATAATATTGCACATAATATATAATTTAGTATATAAGCTCTTCTACATTGTCTTCAGATTGTATCTTTAAAAATCATTAATTAATATAATTTGATTAAAAGCCTTCTGGTGCATTTGTCTACATCACAACAACAAAATGTTTTTAAGACTAAGTATTTTGTAGGATTGCAAGCCAATAATGGACCTCTCAAAATTTGTCACTGGAACTTATAACAATTTGTTGTGTTCTATCTTGTGTCCCTGTACATTTCATACATTTAAAAAGTTCTGAACCATTTCAAATGGCGAGTTCATTTTTCTTACAAAATTTCTTATGCAAAATAATGGATTTCAAGTTTTTTCTATGTGTATAGATGAAATCTTATGCTGAAGTCTTGAAGAGGATTTTACTATCTTCCTTTAATGATGAAGCTTGTATTAAAATGTAAATAATCATTTTGGTTTACTCAATATCATGTTATCTAATTTATTAAACAGAAGAGCCCATTTGCTATTTTTGGATCACAATTTTGATAATGAGTACAGATTTTGTCAGACACATAAAGTTTATATTCAAGTTTAGTGTATTTTCTTTGGTTTCAGTTCTATTTTACAAAATCTCTGTATCTTGGAAAGGATTAAACAATGGACTTGCCTTCAAATATGTTTCCCATACAATCAGCATATTTGTCACTGAAGCAAGGTCTTGACAGATTTTGAGGGTTAGGAATTTTCGTAGAAAATACTATGTACAAAACAGCAATTGGTAACATGCTCCAAAAATTTAAGTCAAATGAGATAGCACTAAGGAACACTTCTCTCATTAGAAAAATATTTCATCTAATGCAATGCCAAAAGATGTCTTTTGTCCATTGTCTCTGAAAGGAAAGCAAGTGACTATTGCTTTCTATTTTGAGGCAGAAATCGAGAATTGTAGAAATAAGGGTAACAATCATTCACCTTTCTATTAAACAATGACCAAAAAAAAAAAAAAGCAAAGCAAACATATTGACTGCATTGGGCTTTAATCTGCAGAAGTGGGTTGAACTGTCCAGATGGTAGGATTGAACTGAATATTAGGCGAAAGACACTGATGCTTCTTGACAACATTGCATGGATGGTGCTGAAATGTGACTATGTAAACAGAAGGACCCCTCTTTCCCAGTCTGCTCTTCCTCTTCTCTCCTCCAGCCTCATCCAGCCTGACATTTGACAGTTGGCAGATACCTCATCCCAAGAAACAGAGCCAGATATTTGATTTGAATAATCACCCAGAAACTGTCTCACTTTAATGCCCATGACCAACTTGCTTGCATTTTCTGTTTCTTGGATTATGTGAGAATGTTTATTAAAAACAGTTGGAACTTTGGATGGGTTATCAGGTTCTAAATGAAGGGAATCAAGAGTTCTGTTCTTGGGCTTTCTCACAGGTGTATAGTATAGCAGTGTGTTTTCTTTCATTAAAAAAGGAAGTGCTTTGTTGAGAGAATTAAACTTTGAGGATTGTTGCCTTATTTGTGCTTTTGGCTTTTGCACAATCTCTAAAAATTTTCAGAGATGTCAGTTTGACAGAATTTGAAAGTCAGTAGACAAGGCTGTGATTTTTTATGCAGCTCCTGTGTATTACATTCTTTTGTGGGTTTAGTATTGGAAATAATGCTTGTCTTTGGTATTGAAAGTGGAGACTTATGATTTATGATGAAATAATTTAACACTATGCATTTGGGCCAAATCATCTCTATTTTAGCATGAGAGGAAGCTGTTGCTAAGGATTATTGGTTAAAACCACAAGACGGAGCACCAGCACAACCCCAGAGTGAGCTCCCCAACTACATAAGCATCTATGCTTCTCCAAAATCTTCATTTATTTATTCAACAAAATTTTGTTTAGCATATGCAATGTGTTCCTTCCTGTGGACACAAGAAGGAAATATAAGCCAGTCCATCTCCCAAGAGACAGATGGTAAAATGGAAACAATATAGACCACCTCTGATTTCATCTCTCTATAACAGTCAAAAAATTCAAAAATGAAATTAAAAAATAAAGCACTGACGTTAGTATAAAAATTATCCAATACCTAGGTATAATCTATTAAATATTTTCTAGACTTCTTCAAAAACCTACTAGTTATTTTTGAGATAAATTAAAGAAAATTTATATAATAGAGATGTCACATGTTCATGGATTGGAAAACTCAATATGTGTAACATTTATATTCTTCACAGATTTATTTATAGATTCACTCCACTCTCAGTGAAAATATCTGCATTTACCCCACATTTATCCCACTCTTGGATGTATACTCCAGAGACACCTATGTGCAGGTCTCAGGGGAAGGAGTGTGAAGGTATTTATGTTTGTGATAGTAAAGATTTAGAGGTCACCTAGGTGCCCATTAAAGGGGAAATGAATAAGTGAAAACTGGTGGATGATTTCTTTAGAAAAAAGTGTGCATAATTTGGAAAGAATGAACTAGAATTATATTTAACAACATGAACAGATGTTAAAACCAGATGTTGAAAGAAAAAAGTAAGAAACAGAATGAATGCTATAGAATGAGTCTATAGCGCAATGCAATTTATATATATTTAAAGAGCATACACAAAGATAATCTATATTTCTCAAAATTACATATGTATCCAAGAGCATATACCAGATATATTAGAGTGGGTGCCTATTGTGGCAATAAGAATAGGGATGGGCTCAGAGATGAAGATGAAAATAAACACAAGTAATGCCAGAGATGAGCTTTATATAGGTTGATGGTAGTCATTTACTATAAGTATAAGAATATCTTAAGTCAACTTCATTCTTTAGATAAAATATGAAAATATAGTATAAATTATTGAATAGATGGAGGGAATCATTGGTTAAGTCCACTACTCCTGAAAATATGAGAAACATCAGGAAAAAGCTGTTACTTGGACTTGACATCATGGTCTTCCTTAACGACCTCAACAAGAACAATTTCAGTAGAGTAGCAGGAGTGTAAGTCAGATTAGATGGCCATCAGGGGTGAACAGGAAGTGAAAAAGTGGTCATATCATGTGCAGAGTCTTTCATACCTATAAGACATTGCAGGGAAATTCTCTGTGAACCTCCCAGGGACAAGGGGAATATGTAGAATTTTTCAAATATCTATGACCCCAAACTCCTTACCCCAGGGCTAATGTTCCAAAAAAGAAGTTTAAAAATGTTAAATTAAGCAAAGGGGTGACTGAAGTCAATTCATTTCAGCCATGAAGGGCCAGATAAATATAGTTTTTTCTAAATTTAATTGCAGAAATTACTACTTAAGTCTACATATATTTAATCCTCTCATTTGTTTTCATAAACTGAGATTCAGGGCAGAAAAATTTTGAATGAAAATGTAGCTCTTATTCACTTGATGAAATGAGTGACTTCAATCACATTAGGAGGCAGTTTTTGAGAGGGGAATAGATGTAATTATGAAAAAGCAGTCATGGGCTGTATATTAGTTTCCTACAGCTGTTTTAAGAAGTCACCACCAATTTAATGGCTTAAACAATACAAATTTATTGTCTTATAGTCTTAGAGGTCAGAAGTCTTAAAACCAAGGTGTTGACAGGGCTGCATTCCTTTTGGAATGTTTAAGGGAGAATTAATGTTCTTGCCTTTTCTGGCATCTAGAGGTCACCTGCACTCCTGCTCATAACCCCTTGCTTTCTCCATCTTCAAAGCCAGTAGCACAGTATCTTCCATTGTCTCACTCTTTCATCTCTGCTTGTATATCATGGTGCCTTTACTAATTCTGACCTTCTGCCTGCCTTTTATAAGGACCCTTGTGCTTGCATTGGACCCACACAGATATTCCCAGAAAATCTTATCTCAAGATCCCTAAAGTTATCATATCTCAAAATCTCTTTTACTATGTAAGGTAACATATTCACAGGCTTTGGGCATTAAGATATGGACATCTTGGAGTCCATTATTCTGCAAATCACAGACTCTAAAGCTGTATTTCTCTTTTCAATTATTTTTATTTTCACCTCTCTGAGACTAAGTTCACTAAATTGAGGGAAGCATATTTTATGTTTCATATTTGGTTTTTATGAGTTAAAATAGTATAAAAATTACTTTGAAAGAATATATTATTCCCCCTGAGGAGAATAGAAAAAAAAATTTCTTTTTTATCTATCATTTCTACTTACTCTTATACAATACTATTTATGATTGTTGAATTATAAAAAGAATACAGGAGTTTTAAATGTCTTTCTATTTTCCTTTAATGTTAAATTATCTTTTCCTTCTCAATATCATTTTCGCACAAATTGATAACAAATGAAATATCGAATGCTAACAAATTAGTATTTTAACTAATTAGTTGGATGGGAGGAAGGGAGCGAGAAGAGGGGGATAAAAAAGAAAAGGAAGAGAGAGAAGGAGGATGAAGGAAGGAGAATATACTGAGAACATATTGGCACTATTGTGCTAGGCATACCACAAGCTAATTTCATTTAATCCTCACAGTAATTGAACATTATCATTTCCATTCTATAGTTTAGAAAACCCAGGCTTGGGAGAGTCACATAACTTGCCTAAGATCATAAGTAATAAATAGTTGATTAAAACCATTCTTTCTAACTTCAAAACCCATGACTTCCTACACCACAGTGGTAAATGTTTTATGTTAAACGTGTTCTGTTACTTTCCTAGGGTTTCCATAACAAATTACCACAGATTTTGAGGCTTAAAATAATAGAAAATTTCCTCACAGTTCTGGAGGACAGAAGTCTGAAAATCAAGATGTCAGGAGGGCCATGTTCCCTAAGAACACTTTAGAGTAGAACCCTTCCTTGCCCCTTCCAGCTTCTGGTGGCCCCACGAGTTCCTTGGTTTGGGGCTGCATAACTCTAATCATTGTTACCCTCTCACAAGGCCTTCCCACCTGTGTCTCTGTGTCTTCTTTCTCTCTTTGAAACAACTTCATTGAGATATGATTGACATTCAAAAGCTGTACCTATTTAATGAACACAACTGAATGCATTTCAGGACAGTAATACTGGTGAAACCATCACTACCATCAAGGCCATAGGTATATCCATTACCTTCCAAAGTTTCCTCCCATCTGCATGATGATGATGATGTGTGTGTTAAGAACACTTAACATAAAATCTACTTTCTTAGAAAACTCTAAGTATACAATACATGAGTGGGATTGTGTTCTGGTCTTACTGGTTGTTTGACCTGAAGCTTCCAACACTGGAGTTGTAGGCTATTGTGTAGAGCTGGGTCTTGGTGCTGAGATGAGGAACTCCGTGAGACCTCACTCTGATGAATATTCCCTGGGATCTGAGGCTCTCTGTTCGTTCAGTGGTTCAGACTTGGAGCTCCCACCGCAGGAGCTTCAGCCAATCCCACTCATTAAAAAAAAAAGAAAAAAAAATGAGATGGCAAAAAAATATGTCACGAATGAAGGAGCAAGTTAAAAACCTACAAGACCAAATAAATGAAGAGGAAATAGGCAATCTACCTGAAAAAGAATTCAGAGTAATGATAATAAAGATGATCCAGAATCTCAGAAATAGAATGGAGGCATGGATTGAGAAAATACAAGAAATGTTTAACAAAGATCTAGAAGAACTAAAGAACAGACAAACAGAGATGACCAACACAATAACTGAAATGAAAATTACACTAGAAGGAATCAATAACAGAATAACTGAGGCAAAAGAACTTATTCAGTGAGCCGGAAGACAAAATGGTAGAAATAACTGCCGAGGAGCGAATAAAGAAAAAAGAATGAAAAGAATTGAAGATAATCTCAGAGACTTCTGGGACAACACTAAATGCACTAACGTTCAAGTTATATGGGTCCCAGAAGAAGAGAAAAAGAAAGGGTCTGAGAAAATATTTGAAGAAAAAATATATATATATTTGAAGAGATTATAGTTGAAAACTTCCCTAACATGGGAAAGGAAATAGTCACCCAAGTCCAGGAAGCACAGAGAGTCCCATACAGGATAAACCCTAGGAAAAACACACCAAGACACATATTAATCAAACTAACAAAAATTAAATTCAAAGAAAAAATATTAAAAGCAGCAAGGGAGAAACAACAAATATCGTACAAAGGAATCCCCATAAGGTTATCAGCTGATTGTTCAGCAGAAACTCTGCAGGCCAGAAGGGAGTGGCAGGATATACTTAAAGTGATGAAAGAGAAAAACCTACAACCAAGATTACTCTGCCCAGCAAGGATCTCATTCAGATTCGATGGAGAAGTCAAAAGCTTTTCAGACAAGTAAAAGCTAAGAGAATTCAGCACAACCAAACCAGATTTACGACAAATGGTAAAGGAACTTCTCTAGGCAGGAAACACAGGAGAAGAATAAGACCTACAAAAAAACCCCAAAACAAGTAAGAAAATGGTAATAGGAATATACATATCAATAATAACCTTGAATGTAAATGGATTAAAAGCCCGAACCAAGAGACACAGACTGGATGAATGGATACAAAAACAAGACCTGTATATATGCTGTCTACAAGACACCCACTTCAGACCTAGGGACACATACAGACTGAAAATGAAGGGATGGAAAAAGATATTCCATGTAAATGGAAATTAAAAGAAAGCTGGAGTAGCAATATTCGGATCAGATAAAATAGACTTTAAAATAAAGACTGTTGCAAGAGATAAGGAGGGACACTACATAATGATCAAAGGATCAATCCAAAAAGAAGATATAACAATTATAAATGTTTATGCACCCAACATATGAGCACCTCAATACATAAAGAAAATGCTAACAACCATGAAAGGAGAAATCAACAGTAACACAATAATAGTAGGGGAATTTAACGCCACTTACACCAATGGACGGATCATCCAAACAGAAAATAAATAAGGAAACACAAGCTTTAAATGACACAATAGACCAGATAGATCTAATTGATATTTACAGAACATTCCACCCCAAAGTGGCAGAATACACTTTCTTCTCAAGTGCACATAGAACATTCTCCAGGATAGATCACATCTTGGGTCACAAATCAAGCCTTGGAAAATTTAAGAAAATTGAAATCCTATCAGGCATCTTTTCTGACCACAACACTATGAGATTGGAAATCAATGACAGGAAAAACACTGTAAAAAACTCAAATAAATGGAGGCTAAAATGTGTGCTACTAAATAACCAAGAGATCACTGAAGAAATCAAAGAAAGAATAAAAAAGTACATAGAAACAAATGACAATGAAAACACGATGACCCAAAACCTATGGGACACAGCAAAAAGCAGTTCTAATGGAATTTTATAGCAATACAATCTCACATCAAGAAACAAGAAAAATCTCAAATAATCAATCTAACCCTACACTTAAAATAACTAGAGATAGAAGAACGAAGAAAACCCAAAGTCAGTAGAAGGAAAGAAATCATAAAAATCAGAACAGAAATAAATGAAATAGAAACGAAGAAAACAAAAGCAAAGATCAAAAAAACTAAAAGCTTGTTTTTTGAGAAGATAAAAAAAATTGATAAACCCTTAGCCAGCCTCATCAAGAAAAAAAGGGAGAGGATGCAAATGAATAAAATTAGAAATGAAAAAGGAGAAATCACAACTGACACTGGAGAAATACAAAGCATCATAAGAGACTACTACAAACAACTATATGCCAACAAAATGGACAAGCACGAAGAAATGGACAAATTCTTGTAAAGGTACAATTTTCCAAGACTGGACCAGGAAGAATTAGAAAATATAAACAGACCTATCACAAGTAATGAAATTGAAACCATAATTAAAAATCTTCCAACAAACAAAAGTCCAGGACCAGATGGCTTCACAGGGAATTCTATCAAACATTTAGAGAAGAGCTGACACCTATTCTTCTCAAACTCTTCCAAAAAATTGCAGAGAGAGGAACACTCCCAAATTCATTCTACGAAGCCACCATCACCTGATACCAAAACCAGACAAAGATACCACAAAATAAGAAAATTATAGACCAATATCACTGATGAACATAGATGCAAAAATCCCAAACAAAATACTAGCAAACAGAAACCTGCAGCATATTAAAAGGATCATACACCATGATCAAGTGGGATTTATCCCAGGGATGCAAGGATTTTTCAGTATATGCAAACCAATCAATGTGATACACCACATTAACAAATTAAGGAATAAAAACCATATGACCATCTCAATAGATGCAGAAAAAGCTTTTGACAAAATTCAACACACATTTTTGACAAAAATTCTCCAGAAAATGGGCATAGAGGGAACCTACCTCAAGCTAATGAAGGCCATATATGACAAACCCACAGCAAACATCATGCTAAATAGTGGAAAACTGAAAGCATTTCCACTAAGATCAGGAACAAGACAAGGATGCCGACTCTCTCCACTCTTATTCAACATAGTTTTGGAAGTCCTAGCCACAGCAATCAGAGAAGAAACAGAAATACAAATTGGAAAAGAAGTAAAACTGTCACTGCTTGCCGATGATGTGATACTATACATAGAAAATCCTAAAGATGCCACCAGAAAACTACTAGAACTAATCAATGAATTTGGTAAGGTTGCAGGATAGAAAATTAATGTACAGAAATCTCTGGCATTCTTATACACCAACAATGAAAATTCAGAAAGAGAAATTAAGGAAACACTCCCATTTACCATTGCAACAAAAAGAATAAAATACCTAGGAATAAACCTGCTTAAGGAGGCAAAAGACTTGTACTCAGAAAAGTATAAAACACTGATGAAAGAAATCAAAGATGACGTAAACAGATTTAGAAATATACCATTTCCTTGGGTTGGAAGAATCAATATTGTGAAAATTACTATACTACCCAAAGCTATCTACAGATTCAATGAAATCCCTATCAAACTACCGATGGCATTCTTCACAGAATTAAAACAAAAAATTTTAAAATACTTACGGAAACACAAAAGACCCCGAAGAGCCAAAGCAATCTTGGGAAAGAAAAACAAAGTTGGAGGAATCAGGCTCCATGACTTCAAACTATACCACAAAGCTACAGTCATCAAAACAGTATGGTACAGGCACAAAAACAGAGATATAGATCAATGGTACAGGATAAAATGCCCAGAGATAAACCCACCCACATATGATCACCTTATTTACGACACAGGAGGCAAGAACATACAGTGGAGAAAAGACAGCCTCTTCAATAAGTGGTGCTGGGAAAATTGGACAGCTGCATGTAAAAGAATGAAATTAGAACATTACCGAACACCATACACAAAAATAAACTCCAAATGGATTAAAGACTTAAATGTAAGATGAGACAATATAAAACTCTTAGAGGAAAATATAGGAAAAACAGTCTTTGACATAAACCACAGCAAGATCATTTTGACCCACCTCCTAGAGTAACAGAAATAAAAACAAAAACGGGGCTTAATTAAACTTAAAAGCTTTTTTTAAAAAAATATATTTATTTATTTATTTATTTTTGACCTCATTGGGTCTTTGCTGCTGCATGTAGGCTTTCTCTAGTTGCGGTGAGCAGGGGCTACTCTTCGCTGTGGTGCACAGGCTTCTCATTGCGGTGGCTTCCCTTATTGCGGAGCGTGGGCTCTAGGCACACGGGCTGCAGTAGTTGTGGCTCGCGGGCTCTAGAGTGCAGGCTCAGTAGTTGTGGCACACGTGCTTAGTTGCTCTGTGGCATGTGGGGTCTCCCTGGACCAGGGCTCCAACCTGTGTCTCCTGCATTGGGAGGCAGATTCTTAACCACTGAGCCACCAGGGAATCCCTAAACTTAAAAGATTTTGGACAGCAAGGGAAACCATAAACAAGAGAAAAAGACAACCCTCAGAATGGGAGAAAATATTTGCAAATGAATCAACAGACATAGGATTAATCTCCAAAATATACAAACAGCTCATGGAGCTCAATATCAAAAAAACAAACAATTCATTAAAAAATGGGTGGAAGACCTAAATAGACATTTCACCAAGGAAGACTTACAGATGGCCAAGAAACACATGAAATGATGCTCAACATCACTAATTATTAGAAAAATGAAAATCAAAACTACACTGAGATATATGCTGTTCGGAATGGCCATTATCAAAAAATCTAGAAACAATAAATGTTGGAAAGCAAGCGGTAAAAAGGGAACCCTCCTGCACTATTGGTGGGAATGTAAACTGATACAACCACTATGGAAAACAGTATGGAGGTTCCTTAAAAATCTAAAAGTAGAACTACCATATGACCCAGCAGTCCCACTCCTGGGCATATACCCTGAGAAAACCATAATTCAAAAAGAGACATGTACCACAATGTTCATGGCAGCACTATAGCCAGGACATGGAACCAACCTAAATGTCCAATGACAGATGAATGGATAAAGAATATGTGGCACATATATACAATGGAATATTACTCAGCCATAAAGAGAAACGAAATTGAGTAAATTGTGGTGTCTCATGAGCTAGAGTCTGTCATACAGAGTGAAGTAAGTCAGAAAGAGAAAAACAAATACTGTATGCTAACACATATATATGGAATCTAAAAAAAAAAAAAATTGTACTGATGAACCTAGTTGCAGGGCAGGAATAAAGAGGTAGACATAGAAAACGGACTTGAGGACATAGGGTGGGAGGGGTAAGCTGGGGCGAAGAGAGAGTAGCATCGACATATGTACACTGCTTAATGTAAAATAGTTGGCTGGTGGGAAGCAGCAGCACAGCACAGGGAGATCGGCTTAGTGCTTTGTGATGACCTGGAGGAGTGGGATAGGGAGGATGGGAGGGAGGCTCAAGAGGGAGGGGATATGGGGACATGTGTATGCATGTGGCTGATTTGCTTTGTTGTGAAACAGAAACTAACACAGTATTGTGACGCAATTATACTCCTATAAAGATCTATTTAAAAACTATATACAATACAGTATTGTTAGCTATAGGCATTATGCTGAATAGTATGTTTCCAAAACTTACTTGTCTTGCATAACTGAAACTTTGTACCCTTTGGCCATCACTTCTCCATTTCCCCCTCCCCATTGCCTTTGGCAATCACCCTTCTCTTCTTTGTTCCTATGAGTTTGACTATTTTAGATTCCACATGTAAGTGAAATCATATAGTATTTGTCTTTCTGTGTCTGGTTTATTTCCCTTAGCCTAATGTTTGTGTCTTCTCTTCTAAGGATTCAGTATCTTCTTAAAAGACTCCACGTCTTCTCTTATAAGGACTTTTCATTGGGTTTAGGGCCCACCCAAATCCAGGATGATCTCATATTAGAAACCTTCATCTACAAAGCCTTTTTCTAAATAATATCATAATTACAGATTTTAGGGCATGGATATATTTTGGGGCAGAGGCTCATCATTCAACACACTATACACTGTTTATTGATTAAACACATTTAAATTAAGGGTCAAATTGAGGGCAAAGACTATCTTCACTTTTGTGTCATTGTGTATTTTGCAACATAAGTGCACACAATAGGTACCTAATAAATATTGCAAGAATTAGAAACACATCTGTGACCAGTAATTAAAGTTTTTCTAGAAGTTTGTTAAATGATGAAGTTAAACTAATTTTTAAGTTAACAAATGATACATCAGTAGAATACCATGGTTTCACACTATTCACAATGTGAATCAAGATTCTGCTTATATACTAATGAATTGTCCCTGTTAGCAAATTTCTAACTGTATGAAAAAGAAATGGGCCTGTGTATGATATGAAATATGTGAATATAATTTAAAAAATTGACTCTAGCTATTGGTAATCACAGGTAAATATTGCTTTACAAAACTTATGTTGAAATTAGCTCAGTATACCACCATGGCCAATTACATAGCCAAATACATTCTTGATGGGACTTTTGTAATGGGCAATCATTCTTTCAAGAACAAAATTGTTTCCTATTCCTATGATTTGATAGTAAGTAATAAACATGTAATATATCAATTTACAAAGTCAATTACATAATCAAGAAGAGTGCCAACAGCAATAACCAAAATACTCTGTACTGTATTTACTTTCATATTCTCTACTTTCCCTAAGGCACCAGGCCTGGCATTTTTCCTACTTTCTCAATTTTCTTTGCATAATTTTCCACTTGGTGGACTGCCATTGTCAACAGCAGCACTCTTCAACTTCTGGAGGTTTGGTAAGAGCAGTTGAAGTGATGGGAACTGTGTTTAATTAAATCCTGGTTGCTGAATGTAAATGCAAAAGTGCTTAATTATTCAACATTGCTGGTGAGGAAAGTCACAGGAGAGGATCTAGAAGAAATGTGGTGTCTCATGAGCTTTGAGATACAATACTGAAAAGTATCAATTTCCTGTTTACCTCCTTTAAATTAAAAAAACATTTGAAAGAATGCAGATGAAAGTAAGAATAATTCATAAAATACCTAGCTGACTAATTTCAGCTGCTAAAAAAGACACATACAGACATAGATAATGTGGTCTTATAATTATGTGTCAGATATGCTTCATGGAAACATCTACAGACTTTGTGATTCATGTATATTTGAGGGAAATCCTTAAGTAAAAAATAAAGAAAAGGAGGATATTAATTTGAATTCCAGGACAAGAGAGTATTCTACTTTAAAATTTGATTTTATGTTTCTTTCAAAATTTGTTTTACTGTTTAGGAACTGACTTAAATATTGGAGATTTCAAAGTGTTTGCAACTAATTATTAATACTTCTATAAATTTAATGTAATTTTAATTACTACCCTGATTTCTAAAGTGTTTTTGAATAAATATGAGTCAAACATCTCTCAGAAAGGATTACTACCAATTTATTTGTTAAATGTAAGCACAGATATATTAGACATCTACCATAGTCTTACAGTCCTATTCCTTCAGTTTCTGTCTAGAAGAGATGGAATTCTTTGGGTACGTTTCACATTTTACATAGCATTGTATAAGAACTCTTTTTTATTGATTATTTAGTTTTTACTGACAGTATTGCTGATAACATTTGGATAAGGTGGCATTTTAAATTTTACAGTAGAATAGCTAACCAGAAATAGATTAAATTTTATACACATGTGGATATCCCCAGATGTGAATACAGGAAAAACTTAGTTTTGTCTCCAGGTTATATCACCATATAAATCTCCTAGCACATTCTTATCTGTTATGTAAATAAGATGTGGAATTCCAATAGTGTATCAGTGTTCTACAGCAGATGGTACATTGAGATTTACCACACCATTACATTTAATGGGTTTGAATTCATTTGGATTTCTTGATGTTCTCTCGGTCCTTCTCATAGCAGCAGTGTTGCCAATGTTCCTGATTATATATGATTTGAGAGAGTGCTTACAGAAGGAAAACTCCTTTATCTTAGAAATATGAGTATTTTATGTCAAAGTTTAAAGTGTATATGTATTGCATTGCAGAGGATTTATATGCCCTTGAGAAAAGGATAGTTAATGAATATTCAACAAAGTACTTGCAGTCATTACACTCAAAGATATTTTATAAAATGGAAACACTCAATTAACTATTGTAGTGCTAGTAGGGAGTATTCATATGAAAAACGAAAAGAAATTTTCAGCCTACATCATCATGGATGAAGTGAAAAAAAAGTTTAATATAAGAGAATACAAAGACTCAGGAAGCATGTGTCTCAGTCATATTAAGGAAAGATGCTCATGACTATTTCTGTTAACAAAAATTTATATAGTTTTTGGCTCACTAATTACTCTAGATTAATAAATAATATCCCTAAAAGTGCTTGATCTGTGAAGGGTCAGACCTCAGTGGTAATTTAAAAAGGCAGCATGAGCCATATGCACTTTTTGTCTCTGAACTTGCTCTTTTTAGGACCAGAATGAGTGCTGGTGTAGCTTTCGTCAGTTAGTTAACAGAAATTACTGTTGATGAATGTGTCTCCGTCGTATTAAGGAAAGATGCTCATGACTATTTCTGTTAACAAAAATTTATATAGTTTTTGGCTCACTAATTACTCTAGGTTAATAAATAATATCCCTAAAAGCATTTGATCTGTGAAGGGTCAGACCTCAGTGACAATTAAACATGGCAGCATGAGCCATATGTACTTTTTGTCTCTGAACTTGCTCTTTTTAGGAGCAGAATGAGTGCTGGTGTAGCTTTCGTCAGTTAGTTACAGAAATTACTGTGGATGAACATAGAATGGAACAAGAATAAGGAATCCAATCTTGTTGTATAACCAGGTACCTCTAAATCAATATGTTTCCAAGAGTAGCCAAAAAAACAACTATAAAATCTTATGAGAAATGGAGACGCCTGGGCCGGGTCCCAGATTCACTAAGTCAGAATCTGTGAGGGTGGAAGCTGTGAACCAAAACATTAAGAAAACTCTGCAGTGATTCTCATTGCGTGTATAAATATATATATGTGTGTGTGTATATATATGTTGCAGGTCAACATTCAAAGCCAGGACTCTAAAGCAGACTTCCCGGGTTTAAATTGGGTTCCTTCCCTCACTAGTTCTGTGACCCTAGTAATGACCCCAGGCTCATTACTTAGTCTCTCTGTGTCTTAGTTTCATCAGCTGTTAATGGGGCTGATCTACCTATGTCACAGGGTTGTTTTGAGTATTAAATGAATCAATATTTGTAAATCAGTTAGTACCTGGCACCTAGTAAGCACTAATCAAAATAGGAGTTTGTGTAAGGATAATAAAAAATAATATACCTGTCTGTTGGAACTGCCAGATCATGGTTAACATTTACAAGCTTCCCATTAAAAAAAGAAAAACAAAATCTTCCCCAGAAAATATCTACATACTGAATAAAACACTATGATTCCATGTTTGAATTTAATAGAAACTGAAGTTGCATTCCATATTGTTTTTGCTTTCTTCATTGTTACAACTTTATAATAAATATCTTTAATATTGTCAGAATCAGCTTCTAGTAATACTCTGAGTAAAACATCCTTTCAATTTTTTTCAGTCATGCTGAATACTAACTCTGGTGACATATGCACTCTCATGAATGGTGAACACATTTTTCATTAGAATAAGATAAGGCTTAAATACAGTGTCTTGGTGTATATATATGTGCCATGCTATTTCCTGCAAATCATCACAGTAATACAGCATGGCAGTCATCTTAAAGTGACACTACAGACAGTATTCCATGCACTTGGTTTTCAGTTCATTTGTGGGACATTGGACTCATTTGGCAGCAGTACTGAAGTCACATTCATTTATAGACACTTCAGAGACATCCACACAACATTCCTTAATTACATTACAGTATCCTGCCATTGCCATTTGTTTATTGATTTCAGTTCTTAGAAGCCTTTTCTATTATTATCTGTAAACTCCTTTGATTTACAGTCACTTGTCTACATTTAGAACAAGAAAAGCTGAGTGCCAAAGACATATAGGAGGAGAGCTTGATTTTATTTCAATTGACTGATAGCTGGCTTTTTACCTAATGACAACCAATTCCAGGAATGAACCACAATTTTTGATATATCATGATGTTGCCATCATTTTACCCATTCTAATATCAAGATCTTGAGTTTTACATATATACCATCAGTATAAGCAGACAAGTTCTTCTATATTGAAAGCAATATGTCTGGGCAGTTCATAATCGTACTTGCAGCATTATTCACACAAGCTTCCAGTAAGTCTAATTACGTCTTCAAATTGGCCTGAAAAGCATTTAGACAGTATGGCTTTCCATTGGCCTGGAAGTCATTTGATCTCTTTATGACTTCCCTGAGCTAGCATCAGCCATTTCAGATTGGCTGTGGCTGTGAAACAGGCAGTGGTGCATCTGTTTTTTGGTTTGATTTTAATGGGAAAAACACTTTTTTTTTGCCTAAGAAGGCAAACTTCATATCGTTACTTATGAAAGAGTTATGTGTAACCCTTTAAAATATATGAAAGCATCCATAGGAAAAAAAAAGTTCATCAGAATGTAATTTGGAAACTGAAAAATGTACCCAGGTCAATTTTAATATTATACAATCTGTTTATTTTGGGGGAGGTGTGTGTGTGTGTCTAAAATTATAAAAATACTACCAAGTTGGTTCAGGCAGATTTTACTATTCTAAATATAAATGTTAATAGTGATTTGGAAAGTTTTTAAATCATATGTTTTAAGTAGTGATAAAACTGAAATTTATGCTGAGTGACATGATCTTTGCCTCCTTGGAGCTTAAAAAAATACTATACTTTTTTTAAAATTAGCAGACTGACATTTTAGTATCACTAAAAATACAAATAAATGTGGATTGCAGTTACTTGGGAATGTCTGAAAAATCATTTATTGTGTATTTTAATCTCAGACCAAATTAAGGCTAACAAATTCTTATGAAATTGAAAATGATTTAGTAATAAAATCCTAAAGTCATTTACAAAAATAATTTTTACCCACTCAGTCTTTTCCCAGTCTCACCATTTAAGAAGTGCCAATTTATCATAAAATTTGGGGAAAGTAAGCAAAGAAGAGTTTATTAGCAACTGTCAAATCTATCTTAATTGGGATTTGCTATAATAATTTGAATACTTCTTCAAGTACTTTTTTGTAAATTGGGGTATGGTGGCTTTACAATGTTGTGTTAGTTTCTGGTGTACAATGAAGTGAATCAGCTATATGTATACATATATCCCCTCCCTCATGGACCTCCCTCCCCTCCCCATCCCACCCATCTAGGTCACCACAGAGCACCGAGCTTAGTTCCCTGCGCTTTACAACACGTTCCCACTAGCTATCTGTTTTACACATGGTGGTGTATATATGTCAATCCCAATCTCCCACTTCATCCCACCCCACTCCCCCATGTCTACACATCCATTCTCTATGTCTGCGTCTCTATTCCTGCCTTGCAAATAGGTTCATCTGTACCATTTTTCTAGATTCCACATATATGTGTTAATATACAATATTTGTTTTTCTATTTCTGACTTACTTCACTCTGTATGACAGACTCTAGGTCCATCCACGTCTCTATAAATGACCCAGTTTTGTTCCTTTTTATGGCTAATATTCCACTGTATATATGTACTGCATCTTTTTTATCCATTCATCTGTTGATGGACATTTAGGTGGCTTCCATGTCCTGGCTATTGTAAATTGTGCTGCAATGAACATTGACCACCTCCTAAAGTAATGAAAATAAAAACAAAAATAAACAAATGAACAAACATATGGACACCAAGGGGGAAGCAGGGGAAGGGGATGGTGGTGGTGGGATGAATTGGGAGATTGAGATTGACATATGTACACTAATATGTATAAAATAGATAAATAATAAGAACATGCTGTATAAAAAAATAAAATAGATAAAAAGAAAAAAATAAACAAATTGGACATAATTAAACTGAAAAGCTTTTGCACAGCAAAGAAAACCATAAATGAGAAGAAAAGACTATCCTCAGAATGGGAGAAAATATTTGCAAACAAAAAAACTGACAAAGGATTAATCTCCAAAATATGCAAACAGCTCATGCAGCTTAATATCAAAACAACAAACAGCCCAATCAAAAAATGGGCAGAAGACCTAAATAGACATTTCTCCAAAGAAGGCATACAGATGGCCAAGAGGCACATGAAGAGATGCTCAGCATCACTAATTATTAGACAAATGCAGATCACAGCTACAGTGAGGTATCATCTCACACAGATCAGAATGGCCATCATCAAAAAATCTACAAAGTTCATGATAAACCTCAAAATATCTCATAAAATGCCAATTGTAACTCAGTGAAGATCAAAATAAAATTATTTTAAGAAGTGTACCCTTTTCTCTAATATTTATGACTGGGAAAGCAAAGGATTTAATGTATGACAAAGGAACATCATGCATACAAGCCTTCTATTACTTACAATCATCTCTGACTTCTCCATATTTTTTATATTCTATATCCAATCAAATTTAAAATCATGTCAATATCACTTGATTTATTTAACAAATAGTTATTTAACACCCACCATATCCAATCACTCTAGTAGGATGCTAGGACTAATAAAAATATAGTAATAAAGACAGTACAGGAGACAGACATCAAAGAAAAAAATTGCATAATTATAACCTCTATTTTGCACTGAAGAAAAGTTAGAGTGATCTATAAGAGTACCTGATCTAGCCTAATAAATTCAAGGAAGGTTTCCTTGGAGAAATTCTATTTGAGTTCAGATCTGAAGAATGAGAGTGAGTCAGGAGCAATGAAGGAAATCATTCTAGTCTCTGAAACCCTGAGAACAAGGAGGGGAAAAGAAAGTCAATATGGGGCAGCACAGAGAGTGAGGAGGGAAAATGAGAAGATGAGACAGGAGTTAGGTATGGAAAGCCTCATACAGCAGGAGGTTTTTAAAGAACACTCTAGATGCAGAATACAAAATGAATTCGTGGCAGGCAAAAAAAGTAGATGTGAGAACAATTAGGAGACTACCTCAATAATGCTGGGGGAAGGAGATTATTATTACACAGAGCTGGGTATTGAGGGCAGTAGAAATGGAGATGTGGATAATACTGAGAGATACTTAAAATGAAGAGTCAAAATTACTTGGTAGAGTTGGATGTAGGGAATGAAGAATAAAGAGGTGTCGAGGATGATTCCTAGATTTCTGGCACGCCTAGTTGATGGATAGTACTGCCATGCATTGAGATACAGGAGTCTAGAGTAGGACCAGAGCTGGGGGAAGAAAATAGTAGTGGGATATGGCATAAAACAAACATCAAAAAAGAGATTCTGGCTCCTTCAGGTACTGAAAATCATAGTAATAGGAAGAATAAGATCCAAAAGAGAGGCAGAGAATAAGACCAGTAGTTTCTGATCTTCACTTTTTGGGGGTTTTAGCCTAGAGGAAGGAAGGCATAAGAAAAAGGAGTTGAAAGAAACAAAAAAGGAAAGAGACTTTTGCTCATTAGATTAATATAAGATTAGTGTTAGTATTAGATTAGTGTAAGTATTAGTATAAGACTTAAGATTTGGACACATTTCCTTTAATGTTAGCTTGTTTTTTCCCCCAATTCTTACCCCCCAGCCATGCCTTTGCATGAACTTGGAGAGCAACTCCATAGCAAGTAAACCTGGCATCTCAGTGTAATTAAGGAAAGGAAGGTTTACTGTTTAACTGTCCTAAACTGCCTCTTGTTTCTGTCTTGTATGATGGGACTCGGAGGTTCTCCCAGGCTCCTTGGGGATGGTATGCACAAGAAGCAGTTGGAGCCTTCCAAAGGCACTGGAGAGGCTGAGGAGAGGACCTCTTGGCCAGGGTCTAGACAGAAGGTGTGGTAGAGCATTAGAGAGGATTGTCACCTATGAGTGCTGAAGGCTCTGACAAATTCTAGAGAGGTGGGCTAGTCCATACATTATACTGGAGCAACAAGGTGAGCACTTATCAGACAGGGT
The DNA here is from genome assembly GCF_005190385.1 of Monodon monoceros. Classification (NCBI taxonomy): domain Eukaryota; kingdom Metazoa; phylum Chordata; class Mammalia; order Artiodactyla; family Monodontidae; genus Monodon; species Monodon monoceros. The sequence continues at coordinate 116,613,686 of NW_021703767.1, read as the reverse complement.
GACTGGATAAATACTAGGAGAGAGGTGGCTAAAGTGACCAGAAAATGCCACAATGATTAACAGCAACAGCAGAAACTTTTCTCCACTAGTACAATGCCCCTCTTATATGTCAAACGCCATCTTGGGTAAGAAAAGGAGGAAAGAAGTGAAAAGAGAAAATTGAGCATTTTGCTTAAAGTGACTGTCCATTACCACATTGAGCTAAGTGTATGTGATTTACTGAATAAGACTTTTCCCCTCTCCCAAAGTTCAGGAGGTTCAAGAGGAAGATCAAATAACTTAAAGACATAATAAAGAAATGTTTTTCTTTATATATCTGAACATACTGCAAGTAAATTTAAGCCTTTATATTTAAATATGGAATAAAATTGAATTGAAGATTCAATACTCAGGTAATGATTCAATGACAGGTAAATACCATGGACACATCTAACATCTTTTAATGTGTCTTACTTCAGTTGGACTTTGTCTACAAAAGTGAAGCTAGAGGTACTATAATAATGTGGAAAGTGACACTCATTACCACTGTCAGAGACAGAATTCTGAGTTGAATTAGCATTAACATGATATAAATTAGTGCATTCTTTGATATGTTTTCACATAAAACCTGAGATACAAAGAAACAATAGGATTATAATCTATTTAATGGATCACTTCTTTAACATGGTTGCTTTTACCATAGACTTAGGTCCAAATCTTCAGCCTTTGATGGCTGTACTAGACACCAGATCTTTAGAACTACATATATTTTATGATTAAGTTTTTGCAAAAAAATAACAGAATAATATTTTTAAGCATAAGAGGGGAATTCTTTACTTACAATCCCACTTCCAAGAGACATGTTGGTGATTTATTTCCATTACTTCCACATCCATCTATATGTGTATATGTATTATATGATTAAGTGCATGATTTCTAGGTGCAGAAGTGCAGTCACTAGCAGATTCTTTTTCTCGAAATTCCTAAGCCTTTACAATGAACTCAAAAGTCTATTGCTAAGATATATATAAGCTTTACTGACAGCTCCCAGCTTTCTTCTGAGGGGGAAAAAAAGAAGATTTCTAGTCTTATGGACTGTTTGTGTTCCCCTCCCTCCCCACAAAATTCATATGTTGAAGCCCTAACCCCTGATGTGATGGTATTTAGAGGTGGGGCTTTGGGAAGTAATTAGGTTTAGATGAGGTCATAAAGGTAGGGCCCCCATGATAGAGTTAGTATCCTTATAAGAAGAGGAAGAGACTATAGCTCTCTGTCTCTCTGCCAAGTGAGGGCACAGTGAGAAGGGGGCTGTCTACAACGCAGGAAGAGAGCCCTCACTAAGAACCTGTCCATGCTGGCACCCTGATCTTGGACTTCCCAGCCTCCAGAACTGTGAGAAATAGATGTCTGTTGTTTAAACCACTCACTCTATGGTATTTGGTAACAGTAAATCAAACTGACCAAGATGTCTAGTCAAAGAGAGTTAGTAATTGCAATTTCCTACTATTCCAGGATGCTTTACTAATGGAATAGAAGAGTGAATAGAGGGAACCCGACAATTTTCTGTCTTGTTTGACCAAAGGAGGAGCTGCATTTATATCAGCAGGTCTAGGTATGAAATGGTGTCTTGAGTCCAGTGGTCAGTGCAGATCCTTTTACTTTTGACTGTCAGAGAAAGTTGGTCAGGGGGCCTTCAGTTTTATGGAGACAGCTGGGTCTAGTTCTTACACTGGCCAAGAGTGGTAAGGCAATAGGAAATACACTTCCTGATCATATCAAAGTTGGTCCAGGAGCTATGGATTCCAGAGCAAAATAATCCCCCAGGCCTCCTCAAACATAAAACTAAAACCCAATCATACACTTAACATTTCTAAACTTATGCTGGTCTTTAAATTCAGCTGGTTATGTGGTAACCAAATTGCTTAAACCAATTTAATATCTAAGTCTTCTGGGCTTGAATTTCTCTTGTTGACAGGAGACCAAAAAAATTTCATTATAACATGACATTTGCTTGAGGAGCCCTAGGCTTCAGAGAAAAAGATTTGTTATAGACAACTATAACTGAAAAACATATGCAGATAAAAATATATGAATATATTAAAATAGGGAAATATTTACGGTTTTGTCACTTTATTTCATGAACATTTTCATAAGTCAGTGAAATTTCTTCAAATTCACCATTATTGAGTGGTTGCTGAATATTTCATCATACTGTTGTAGTAGAAAGTCCCTATTTTGGGATATATAAACTATTTTCAACTTTTATATATTATATAATAGTAATATATAACTATACATAAAGCATATGTATTATAAATACATAAAATGTTATTTTATTTATTATAATTTCTAGTAGGTAACTGACCTTGAACATATATCATTGTCAATGTCTCTGATTATTTTTATAATATAGATTCCTAAATGTAGAGGTCTTGGGTCAAATAAAATATCCTTTTTAAAGTTTTTGAAACCTAGATATAAATTGCTTGTAGGAAGTTGATCCATTTTTATTCCTATTATTTCTAATATCAGTATTCACTTAATTTTTCTTTATTCTCAGCATTTCTGTTATAAAATTTTATTAAGTATAATTTGGAATTTGAAACACTAGAATGGTGTCATGTGTTCTGTTAAGATGCAATACTATTAGATTAAAAGTGCACTGCATAACAAATAAACAGATTTACTTAGCATGTTATTTTTATTTAATAATTCCAAATTGGATTAAGATTGATAAAATTTAGGAAAGAATCTTAAACTAGGATGGGAAAAGTGTGATGTATTGATGGAAACATTATTAAGGTTTTAATTCCCATTAGTTTGAGATGAAAACAATTTACACTCATTAATGCACAGAACACATGAGACTTTTAGACCTGTAACATCAGGGATTTGTAAAAATTCATATGTATAATTTAAAGTAAAACATATAGATAAGTGAACTGACCTTCATTCTATTTTACACTATACAATTTTCTTTGGGGAATTATTGGCTTTATTTAGTCCATTACATAAAGTATTATTTCAGAATAAAATTTAAATATATTTATTAAAGATCTACATTATTAAGCAGCTATATGAACATAAAAGTTGAGATAAGGATCAGACATAACCATTTCAAATGTAATAGTCTATGGTATCACTATGTTCTATATTCTAATTAGGTGCTGCTCTGGATTTGGATAAAAGAAATGTTCAAAAATAAAATAGTCACTAATATGTATAAAATAGTTAACTAATAAGAACCTGCTGTATAAAAAAATAAATTAATTAAATTAAAAAAAATATTATACATGTTGATTAACTGCAGTAGTTTCCTAGGGACAAGACATTTTATTCCTTCTGTTAAGCAGGTGTGTGCCTGTCTTAGGCAAGTGTAAGACAATTTAGCCGTGCTTGTGTTTGATTAGATTTACTTAATATGCACTTTTTCTCTATAAAGACAAATTTTATGTACATTAATTACATACCTGTTTCTAAAAACTTCTGAGCCTTTATTTTGTGCTGTCTACTCATTAATAGTCATAGTCATGGTTTTAAATAAGGAAACAAGCTGTTTCCCTGAAGATGTGAACATATCATTTCAAAATATATGTTCTCTATCCTTACCTATTATAAACAATATTTTGTACCAATAGAATCAGGGCATTGTCCTTTTCATTGTTAGAAGAAAATTATTTTTATGTATACTTTTTGACTGGAAAGTACCAATTTGCTAACTATACATTTGAATTTGTCTACAAACTGAGAAAAAAATAGGTTCTTTTTAAATAATAATAATTGCAGATAGCACTCAGAGTCAAGGCATTTTTTACAGGCTTCACGTATAATAATGCATTTAATATTCACAGGAAATTTGTGAGACAAAGATATATTGACAGGGTGAAAGAGAATAAACTGGTATTTAATACAAGAACCTCTTAGACACATCATTTTTCTTTATAAATAATAGATTTCATGAGTATTAAAAGGTATCCATTACTGGTTACTTATGGTATCTCTTTATCAAATACGATAATGCATTTTAAAATCCTTTATAAGCTGTTTATATGTGAGAAAAATGTAACTTGTCCCCAATATCTAGCCACAACTTTTTTTATGCAATAGAAATTTTTGCTAAACACAGAGAAATATGTCATATTCTATCTTTGCCTGAAGATAGGTGTGACCATATGATAAAGTTCTGGCTAATGGAGTAGATAGAAGTGTATGCAACTTCTGGGCAGTGCTTTTAAAGGGAGGGGGCCAGCATTCCATTTCCTGTTTTATTCACCTGGCTGGCTAGAATGTGGCCATGGCAACAAGGAGGCAGAACAGCCTTCTGGGACCATGAGATGGAAGCTGCCTGTTGAGGATGGCAGAGCAACAAAACAGGAGCCTAGATCTCTGACAGCTTTGATGATGAGAGTCACTGTACCAGCTTAGAATGTTACATGAAAGACAAAGTTCAATTCTATTTAGAATACTGCTGACTTGGGTAGCAGCAGTTTAAATGATATATTTACAATTTTTTTATTTTATATAGGGCTACAACTGATTTACAGTGTTGTGTTAGTTTCAGGTATACAGCAAAGTGATTCAGTTATACATATGCATGTATCTATTCTTTTTCAAATTCTTTTCCTGTTTAGGTTATTACAGAATATTGAGCAGAGTTCCCTGTGCAATGCAGTCTGTCCTTGTTGGTTATCTACTTTAAATATAGTTTTGTCAATCCCAAACTCCCAATTTATCCCTCCCCCCGACCTTTTCCCTTTGGTAACCATAAATTTGTTTTCTAAGTTTGTGAGTCTGTTTTGTAAATAAGTTCATTTGTATCATTTTTGTTTTAGATTCCACATATAAGCGATATAATATGATATTTGTCTTTCTCTATCTGATTTACTTCATTTAGTATGATAATCTTCAGGTCCATTCATGTTGCTGCAAATGGCATTATTTAATTCTTTTTAATGGCTGAGTAATATTCCATTGTATATATTGATATGTACCTCATCTTTATCCATTCATCTGTCGATGGACATTTAGGTTGCTTCCATGTCTTGGCTATTGTAAGCATCACTGCAGTGAACATTGAGGTGCATGTATCCTTTCAAATGATTGTTTTCTCCAGATATATGCCCAGGAGTGGGATTGCTGGATCATATGGTAGCTCTATTCTTAGTTTTTTCAGGAACCTCCATACTGTTCTCCATAGTGGCTGTATCAGTTACATTCCCACCAACAGTGTAGGAGGGGTCCCTTTTCTCCACACTCTTTCCAGCATTTATTGTTTGTAGATTTTTTGATGATGGCCATTCTGACTGGTGTGAGGTGATATCTCATTGTAGTTTTGATTTACATTTCTCTAATAATTAACAAGGTTGAGCATCTTTTCATGTGCCTCTTGGCCATCTGTATGTCTTTGGAGAAATGTCTATTTAGGTCTTTGGCCCATTTTTTGATTGGGTTGTTTGTTTTCTTGATATTGAGCTACATGAGCTGTTTGTAAATTTTGGAGATTAATTCCTTGTCAGTCGCATCATTTGCAAATATTTTCTTCCATTCTGTGAGTTGTCTTTTTGTTTTGTTTATGCTTTCCTTTGCTGTGCAAAAACTTTTGAGTTTAATTAGGTCCCATTTGTTTATTTTTGCTTTTATTTCTATTACTCTAGGAGATGGATCTAAAAAGATATTGCTGCAATATATATCAGAGTGTTCTGCCTGTGTTTTCCTCTAAGAGTTTTGTAGTGTCCTATATTTAGGTCTTTAACTCATTTTGAGTTTATTTTTGTATATGGTGTTAGAGAGTAAAACAATAAAAAATAAATGATATTTTAATAAAGTACAGTACAGTTTACTTATTCTACTATTGCTATCATGACTACTACTATTGACTGTATACCCATTATTACAGAACTACGGAGTGCTATTAGTACAGTTTATCAGACATCAGCTAGACCAGTATGTTCCCACCCTTATCCCATATTTGTCAAGTGAAGAAACTAAGTCACAAAACTTAGATTTTAGATTTTAAGTAAACTGCCTAATTGCAATTTAATGTTGTTTAATAGTCTTAGGCTTCTGTTTTTATTTTTCTTCTCCATTCTATAGTTAAAAATAAAATGCATATAATGTCAATAGTATGAATTGACATAATATTGACATACTATCTATATTACTTGCTTTACCTATATTACTTGTTCCAAGAATTTAATTTTAAAATAATTTAATAAGAGTATAGATGTCCATGAAAATTATTCATTTAAAAAATCTAGTTTTAGAACAATATGTGTTCTATGACCCAGTTTTTGCTTCAAAATGTATATTTTTGTGTTTATATTTGCATGGATGCATCTATGTATATTCAAATAAAAATTCTTATGGAAGCATACACATCTCAGTATTGCCCTCTGGGAGAAAAGTTAAAGATAATAAGGGAAGAACTTTGACTCTTTTTTCTTTATACACCCCTGTATTAATTGAATTTTTCAATGATAATTTACAACTTTTGTAATCTATCTTTATAAAATTTGCTTTACCAATTTTATATGATCCCATCCAAAATAGCAATAAAAAACCCAAAATTTGGGGACATAAATACAACTAAATCCACTTAAATTATTTAAATATGTCATTAATTTTATGTAAGTAAAACATAGCTAAATGGAGTAAACAAACAAACTCTGTATACAGAGCACTAGAGCAATAATGAGTAACCCAACAGGGATTACTCCTTACTCTAGTGATGAAGAGTAATAGTGTTGTCAAGGTGTATCGTCAAACACTGAGTCAGAGGATACAGAGGTGCTGTCTTCCTCATTGTAAATAGTATAAGAAAAAGTGGGGGGAAGAAGACAAAGAGAAGGATGGGAAGAATAAAAGAAAGAAAGAGGAGGAGGAGGAGGGAAAAAAATTAGAGAAGAATAAAATATAATCAGATTTTTACCAATCCCATATAGAGATTATTTGAGAATAAAAAGGTAAATCTGACCTCACTAGTCAATGTCTCAATTACTCAGTGAGCAAAATTAGTTCATGTGTTCTTGATATGATTTAAGATTTTTTCTCAATCATGTGAAAACTTTTATAAAATATGGAATTTTACTAATATCATAGCATATAGCATTAGAGCTTTAGTATTTTCAGGAATTTTAACTTGTTTTAAAGAAAATCTTCCAAGTACAAAGCAATCTACTCTGAGTTTTACCTATTTTTGTATTGTGTCAATTTTTTACTGGAAGTAAAGAAATAAAGAAGAAAAAATCAGTAAAAGCTATTTTTCACAAATGTACCAAGACACAAATAAAACACAGAGAATTAGCCTATAAATACCATAGTTCATACATTCATGGAAGATAGGTAATATGACTCATCTTATGGTTAAATTGACCATGGGAGGTTGTGAAAAAATTAATACTCCATGTGTTACTTATATAATAAATGTGTTTATACACTTTGAAAGGGAATAAAGAACGAAGTTCTGTTTTTAATCAGTATGGTTTGGAAAGAAAATAAAATTAGTGATATTTATAATAAAAAATTTAATATCCGCATGTTCTGTTTTCAAACAAGGTTGTGGGAAATGAGTAAGCTATAAGACACCTAGAAATAAAAAGCAAAGATGATACATTTTCCTTAATGAATATATTTTGTTACAGTATAGGACAAGTCTGTCTCAATATTGTTATTTTTTTCTTGGTTAAATTTCAGTTCTGTTGAATCATGTGCGAGCAAAGATTAAACTGGGATTTTGTTTTAAGAGGGGAAGGGAGAATACAGACAGAGAAAAACACCATAGAAATTTAAACACTGAAAAAGTTAAAATATAACTGAGTGATTAAAATCGTTAAACTCCAATGCAACCCAATACTTGTAAAATCTAGTGTTTCAGGATTCAAACTAAAAATCTAGAACCCACATAAAGCAATGGTTAATTAAAAGAAAAACTCTACAGAAATAATAGTTTCTGATATAGAGTAAAATGACTTTCTAAGTAGGTAATTGAGCTATAGGAGAAAAACAAAGGTTTAAATCTGAATAAGGGACAATTAAATGAAAATTACAGTGCAAGCCTAATGACAAAATTCTATTAATCTTGTTTCTTGTGAGTTTATCTTTATATATATTTCAACTGAGTAATATAATTGGTCTTTTAATAACATGTTTTCTATTTTTTTCCTAGAAAAAGAAGAAAAGTAGAAAAAGGAGATAATGAAGAAACAGCCATTATTCAGTCATTTTTCTGCAGCTTTACCTGAAAGGAGAATTGCTTCTATGTGATTCATTACAAGATACCAACAGCATCAGGTAACAATTATCTTCTATTATAGTGCCAATATACCTGGATAGAATAATCAGTCTTTATGCCATTTCAGTATAAATTTATTTTTTTAGTAAAAATGCCATAAATGTGTGTTCATATGTATGTGTTTATATAGATGAGAGACAACATTTTATTAACTATCATTTATTAAGAGAATTTCCAGAAGATTTGTGCAACAGAGATAACAGATGTTTTATGTAAAAGAAAGTACAATGAAGAACGGATATACTGCAAATTGTGGTAATCAAATGCATAATTAGATAACAAGATGCTAGTTTAAAATATATAGTCAAGTCCTAAAGTTTTTTCTTTCTTTTTTAATACATGTCCTAAAGTTGTTTTTTGAAGACTACTATATCCTTAGGTAAAAACATCACAAGATTTTTGACAGTTCTTAAGTATCATCATTCTATATTAATTATGGAATTTGTGATACTCCCAGAAGTATAAATAATCTAGGTACATAAGGAAATGGCAACTTTATGATGACTCTTAGCACATCTACATATATTCATTCATTCATCCTTTCCTTACTTATTGAGCACCTACGATACGCTAGACACTATTTAGTTCTAGGCATAAAATGGTGAAGAAGATAAGCACAGTTTCTGGTCCATGCATTTTCTTTTTTATTGAGAAACAGACAATGAACAAATATACTAACAAAACAGTTTCAAATTGTCGTAAGTTCTTTAAGAGATAGAACCAAGGTGCTGTGCTAGAAACTAATGGCTGGAGGGGCTGGATGGTTATTTTCAAGATCGTTCAATAAGCAGGCCAGGGAATTCCTCTTTGGAGAGGTGTTTTTAGGCTGAGACCTACAAGACAAGAATAAACTGGGTCTGCCAAGATCCAGAAAAAGAAAATGAGGAAAAAGGACCCTTGGGAATCAGCCTCCTTGATTTGATATGTGTGGTCAGGGTGCAGTACCCTGGGGGAGAGGGTTGAGATGAGATTGGAAGAGGGAGGGGAGGGGGAGACCAGGCCCTACAAGTTGTGGTAGGAGGTGTGTATTTTAACTCAAGTGAAAAGAAAAATCACTGGAGTTTTAAGCAATTTTTTGACATAGATATTAATTTTATTTGTCTGAATTAAACACTAGTTCCTAGATGCCTGAGACTCCAATATCAATAACTAGGCTATCTGACTCAAATCATAGATATTTAATATTATCCAAAGTGCAGAAAAGGCACAGGAAACTATGTTGGAAGAGGAGTTTGGGGTAGATTGAAGAGGAAGGGTAATGAGAGTCCCTTATTATCCAGTAAAGTCAGAAAAAAAAAGATATCAAGGTGGAGAAAAAAGCAAAGAGTGAGACATAAGCTTTCACCAGCTCTTCTGAAATCCCCATCAGAGGTGTGGAGTTAATTGAGGGGAAAGTCCAATCAGAAGGGGTTTTGCCCATTTCTCTTCTGAACTCTGAAAATGGGACCTTACAGTGTGGTATTTGTAGCAACATGGGCCGGCCACGACACAGGAAAAGAAGTGAAGATACGGTGGCATTAAGCAGAGAGAGGACCTGAGACCGTGCTCAGAGCTTCCTTTGTTTCTTGGGGCATGCATGGGACTTAGAAGTGCCCACATGCCCCACAGAGAAGGTGCAGGAAGGTAGCTGAGTCCAGAGCTAGGAGACCAGCGTGTGTGTAGCTACACTGGCAAGAGGCAAGGCGGCTATGGTGCAAAAGCCTCAGCATAACTAGCCTCATCAGGCACCAGGTGGATGATGTTTCTGAACATCGGAGGGGAGGATAACCAAGCTCTCAAGTGTCCAGCAGAACAAGTCACAAATATACGCTGCACCTCAGAACATAGTGCAGTAAACCTGGGGATGGACCATCCATTATACAGCCGAGACCTGGGAGGATGCAGACGCCCAGAGGTCACCCCATGAGCTCCAGGTCTCCCCTCCACTTCTGCAGAGGCCCTTTTGTGTCCCCGCCCCCCAACATTGCCACTTGCCATTTTGAGACTTGCAGATGGCAGTCTGTAAAACAAAGCAGTTTCCTGAAACAAGGTTCAAGCCAGAGCCTATGATGCTATTAATTAGCCAGTTAATATCCCCACCATGAACTCCGTCCCTGTTTGGCAGGGTCAGGGCTTGTGAGGAAGATTAGATTTGTTAGAGAAAATCAAGAACCTTCAATTATTTTGTACATTGGAGTTGTCCCGAGTGTAAATGTGCAGCATGAACACAACACTTAGATTTAATAATTATTCCATTTATTTCAGTTCATTGACTGTCTACATGTAATTAGTATACATTGACATATACATGTTTATGAAGGTTTGTGTACTGCTATTAAGGAAGTACTCTGAAATGAAGAGTATTCTGAACCTGAGTAAGAAATCTCCTGTTCCGTGGCTGACACTGTGACTGCCACCAGCTGGTTCTGTAACCTGGGGCGAGTCATTTAATTTCTCTGGGCATTCATTTTCTCTGAAAAAATGAGGAGACTGGACCAAATCATTGCTAAGGTCCATTTTGATTTCTGATGTCTGTCATGCGAGTGCTAAAATGAGGCCTGCTGAGATGATGGTGGTTAGATTTGCATTAATCAAGAAACAAGGATAATAAGTGTAGAACCATTTAGTAAATCCAGGCCATTTGCCTGGCACAAAGTAAGTCATTTTATGTAGGTTATTTCTAATCATCTAAATAAACCCACGAGGAAATAGAAGTTCAGAGAGGCTGTAATTTGTTCTGTGCTACATACCTGGTAGGTGGCAGAGGCAGGCTTGTGACCCATGGTTTTTCTCTGGAGTTTTTGAATTAGATAGTATGGTGCTTATTATTCATCTCTATTGTTTGATCTGAAGATTCCACCTTCTAAGCACTGTTAAAATCCTATCCTTCAAGCTCCTCAAGTTATGAAGCTATTTTTATAGCATCAAGGCAAGGAAAACTGTCCGAAGTTCCTGAAGAACTCAGTGATACCATTGATTTAGCACTTATTTTCAAGGCATATATATTTATAGATATATATATATACACACACATATATATATATGTATATAGATGGATAGATGGATAGATAGATAGATAGATAGATAAATCTCCTGTAAATATACCCTGTTTACCTACAACCAAATTGTATATGCTCTGAAGGAAGGCCAAGGACCCGGGCCAAGGAATGGTCAGGAGGTGTCTGGCACCACCAGGGCTGGAATTCAGAGTGCAGTGGTTGAGAGGTGGAAAAATCTCAGGAGCCACTCACTCCCAGGATCATGCCAGTGCAGGGCCACCTCACCCCAGGCCTGGCCGTGGGCAACACAAAGCAGCTGGTAGATAGGTAGCTCACTGGGGCCATTTGAAGTTCAGCAAGATTAGTTCTCAAAAGTGATATCTATAGAAGTTTGGCTGCACAGTGAGATGCTATGTGATGCCTAGAGAATCAAACTTGTGGAGAGAAAACTGGTGTCCAGAAAGATAGAACAGGGCAGCGTTGGTGATATAGAGGTGAGCATAGCTGCCTTCCAGAGAGATAGATAAGAGGTAAGCCAGGGTGGGAGGACCTTCCCTGGTAGTGTATCCTTATGGTAGAATAATGGATCACCAGAAGAGCTGAAACAAAGGTAAATGAGCAGATATCTTTCCATGCAATCATTTCCTGGAGCTAAACCATAGCAATGCAGTGTTACAAATGGAAAGGTTTCTGAAGCAACTCCTGTGTAGTGTTTTAAGGTTTTACCCATGTGTGTTAGTCTCTAGGGCTGCCATAACAAAACACTACAGACTGGGTGGCTGAAACAACAGAAATTAATTTTCTCACAATTCTCGAGACAAAAAGTCCAAGGTCAAGGTGTCAGCATGTTTGGTTTCTTTTGAGGCCTCTCTCCTTGGCAGAGATGGCTGTCCTCTCACCGTGTCCTCACAGTCTTTTCTCTGTGATCATGCATCCCTGGTTTCCCTTGTGTGTCCAAATTTCCTCTTCTCCTAAGAACACCAGGCAGATTTGATTAGGGCCCACTCTAATGGCTTCATTTTAACTACTTTTTTTTCTTTCCAGTTTTATTGAGGTATAATTGACATAGAGCACTGTATAAGTTTAAGGTGTACAGGATAATGATTTGATTTATATATGTTGTTAATGATTATCACAGTAAGTTTAGTGAATATCCATTGCTTCATATAGATACAAAATTAAAGAAATAGAAAAAAATATATTTTTTTTCCTTGTGATGAGAACTCTTAGGATTTACTTTCTTAACTTTTGTATATAATGTACAGCAGCATTGATTATATTTCTTATGCTGTACATTACATCCTAGTACTTATTTTTATCTTAGAACTGGAAGTTTGTACCTTTTGACTGTCTTCATCCAATTCCCCTCTCCCCACCCTCCATCCCTGGTAACCACATACCTTGTCTCTTTTTCTATGAGTTTGTTTTGCTTGATTTTGAAGTACAATTGACCTACAACACTGTGTTGGTTCCTGTTACACAATGTAATGATTTGATATTTCTATTCATTTCAAAATGATCACCATGATAAGTCTAGTTACCATCTGTCACCATGCAAATATATTGCATAATTATTGATTATATCCCCACACTGTACATTTCATATCTTTGATTCATTTGTTTTGTAACTGAAAGTTTGTCCCTCTTTTCTCCCTCACCTATTTCTCTCCTCCACCCATCCCATCCCCCCTCTGGCAACCACATGGATTGGATTAGGGCCCCCTCTAATGGCCTTATTTTAACTTAATCACTTCTTATTAAAGGTCCCATATCCAAATAGTCACATTCTGAGGTACTGGGGGTTAGTGTTTCAGCATATGGATTTGTGGGGGAACACAATTCAGCCCATAACACCATGGATTTAATAAATTAGAAGATTTCATATGGGCACATATCCCTGTAATTGCTACCAGAATGTCATACACATTAATAGATAAGTACAGTTGACCCCTGAACAATTCATGGGCTAGGGGCACCAATCCCTACACAATTGAAGATCTGCGTGTAACTTTATAGTTGACCCTCTGTATCTGTAGTTCTGTATCCACAGATTCAGCCAACCTCTGATTTTGTAATACTGTGGTATTTGTTGAAAAAAGTCTGTGTATTAGTATTACAAAAACAAACTTGGGTCTGCTCTCCCATGCACAGCAAAGCAATCTCCTGACTCCAGGTTGTGGTGAAGGAAAGAACTGAGTTTACTGCCAGGCCAAACAAGGAGTCCTGGTAGCTAATGCTCCCTGATGGATTTCAGGGAATTTTTAAAGACAAGCTGAGGAAGAGAGTTGCAGGATATATAATCAGCTCATGCACAATTCTCTGATTGGTTGATAGTGAAGTAACAGGGTGATATTACAGGGGTTAACATCAACAGTCCTCAGGTTCTATTCAGTCTGGGAGCTATGTGTTCATGGTCATCATGCAGTTAGCTTCTTCCTACTGGTGGGGGTTTTAGTATCTGCAAAACAACTCTCTATGTCCTTCAGGGAGGAACTAAAGATTCTGTGACTCTACTATATGACTAATCTATTGTTTAAATCGTTACCAGTTCTCGTGGTCCAACTGCTATCTTTGGTTACTACATGTTCACATTATTCCAATTATTAACTCTTAAGCCTTTTGTGACTCAAAGGAGACCTGGGAAACTAAAGCTTTTCTATAAACAAGAGACTGACAGAGGACATTGTGGCGGGGGGGGGGGGGGCGCTGTCCCGGTAAGGACCGCCCCCCAATAGGGTCCTGCCCAGTTGTATTAGTGGACTCACACAATTCAAACCCATGCTGTTCAAGGGTCAACTATTTCATTTATTTCTTCATCTTTCAAAATTCAGTTCTGACAGCATAAGAATCAATATGATTTTTTGAATGAATGAATAAATTGAAGTTTACTATCTTGGATGGTCAGTAACACACTATCTGAATAATAAAACTTGAGTTAATTAGAGATATAGCTGAGACGCAAATTAATAAATCACCCACTCTTTATTATTTGAAAGTTGATATTTTAATTAAATAATTGAACCTAAGTAATGTTACAATCTAAGTAGATAATTCTTATATAGCAGGAGCTCTTCTCTTTATAGCAAATATCTGAAATTGAATACTTTTTGTTCCTTCTTTTTTATTAGCTTTAATCAGACCTAATTCATATTCCCAGTATGAATTGGATATTTATCACCCTTAATCCTATATTAACACTAATTCATCTTTGGACTGGCTTTCTAGTCTTAGGTTATCTTGAAGTAAAAATATCATTTTGCATTTAGCTGCTGAAAAGGTCTCTGTATCACGCATATGTATTTTAAGTATTTATTCAAACCATTATGATAATAATGTATAGTCTCCATTGAATTTTAATTTATTTATTATATTTTTAGCCTTATACAGCTCCTCATCAGCCAAAAGATCAGGACCTTTTCCCTTGTATCCTCTGGGCTAAGATTGCATGATTTATCTTTATCACATAGCCATGAAAAGAAAAGAAAAACTAATTGTCTAGGTTTTCTTTTTTTGCACATTGCAGTGTACCACCAACATTCTTGTCAAGATGCTCTCTAATCAGATGATTATTCTCCTTTTGGCTCTTTAAAAATAAAATAGTCCATCACTCATCAATTATTACTAGCAAAAATCACTGACTTGTTTTAATTTGAAATTTAAATTGAATAGTTTCCCCTTAGAACACGCCAGTGGCAACTGAGCACACAGAACTTATGCAAAGGTATTCGAGACATTTGTTTTTGGAAAAGTCTATATTTTTATTTATTACATGTATTTTTATATTCTTTTTTACTTGAAAGATTTGAGGCCGATTATAAATTATGAGATGAAGCACTATATTCTTTATACAGAATAGAATTTCTTATTGAGTTTTCATAAGATTAATTTAAAATAGCATTTAGCAAATAAAGCTTGTGCAAGTTTAAAAGACCACAAAAGACATAAATTCATAGATGGAATAATTATTCATTTTACAGTAAAGAAACTGAAGCTAAGATCATACAGGCAAAGTTGTATACAGAGGAATGATCTTGAAAGGATTTTCATTTTCAGGTTCAGGAATTGTTTGAGGAAAGTGTTCCTGACAGTGCCATTGAGGAACAAGTAAGTGTTCTTGCAGCTAAACATGCATGAACCAAAAATAATTAATTCATTAGGAGGAGTGTTGAGGTACTGTGGTACGATTTAAAGCCAATGGGAGAATGAGTCTTGTCTTGTGTACTGGAAGAAGAAAGTCAGTTGAGAAATAGCATAAAGTTCAGTATGACTTAATTGCATAGTTTGTGACAATGCTGTCTGACCAAATGGACTGAGATGGAAGAAGTGGGGTTAAGGACGCCTGTGAGAAAATGCCTGCATCTGATCCATTTGTGAATTAACTGAGGTCTGGAGAAAAACTATGGTGATGAAAATGTGGTAAAGAAAAACACAACAGGAATTGACTCACATACTCACATATTAAGTCCTAAGGATAGCCTCATGACACTGAAATTAGGTCAAAATTTCAAAAAGAAAAATAAATCATTAATAAAGAAAGTAGGAAAAAGTTATTATTAAAGAGGAAAAACAGGGTTAAGGATGAGGACATCCAAAATTGGGGCTTTACTTTTTTTGTAGAGTAAATGAACTAAGCCTGTATTCATATTTCCTCAGGAATTATTGCTCACAGATTATTTTAAAAATAATGAAAAGTGGTAGCTTCTTTTTTTATTTTACAATAAACTAATATGACCACATAAACGTATATTGACCACATAAACAGATTCTAAATGCACCTCGCCTTTTGTACTTTGTGTATTTAGCAGCTCTACTCAGAGGGTCTTATATTTTGGACCTGAGAGCCAGTCTACATGACAGCACACATATGCAATGATGAAGGCCAGGGGAAAAAAATGTCTTTGCTTTCACACTTCCTTTGTACAAAGTCACTTGGCAATATGGAAAAACTCCCTTTTCTTTCTTCCCAGTGATGTTTACGGTAGGGAGGCGTTTGCATATTGTTTCACAGTGTGCATTTGCAAGTTGTTTGGATGCTCAGCATTCTACTTCTGAGGACCTTGAGCTGGTGGGAAAGCTCAGAATCAAGTCATTTGAAGTGGGAAAACGACTCTGATGTATTGCTCCTTTTCTCTATTTTCCTTGGTTGCTCAGCCCCCTACAGTGTTTTCAACCCTAGAAGTGTGAACGGCAGTGCAAAGCAAAAATATCACCACGGCTAAGGATATGTCTAATCTAAATTCGTCCATATGCATTCAGTCATTAACTGTACAACACTTTCTGAAAAGGGAGTATACATCACAGTTCAAAACTGGGCAACATCATGAAAAAGAACCAGCTTAATTGGGGTTGAGGAAATAACTTTTTTTAAGTGACTGCTCCGAGGTCATGAGATTTGGCAGTATACCTGAATAAGAAATATCCAAGGTTTATTACGTTACCTCACCTCTTCTTTTAGTACATACTTTGCTTTGTGGAAATTGGTGTTGAAATCCCAAGAATTATTTGATAATACTTGGTATGAGTTGAATTACGTTCCCTAAAAAGCCTATGTTGAATTCCTACCTGCTGTTACCTGTGCATGTGACCTTACTTGGAAAAGACTCCTTCCTTCCAGAACTGTGAGAGAGGACATTTTTTGTTGTTGTTATAAGCAGCCCAGTTTGTGGAATTTTTTTACAGCATCCCTGGGAAACTAATACATATTCTGAGCTCAATTTTTTCTCTGATTATAAATTATCTACTTATTGTTATATTTTCATTACTAAAAAAATGTTCCCAATTTTTATTTAGAGAATATTGAGATACCTTAAAAGACTTCTAGTAACGTTGGGAACTTCTGAACAGAACATACAAATTTAAAGGGAAAGAAACATTTCATCACCTTAATGAATCAATGTCGATTGTGTGAATATGAACATTCTCATTTCCATCTTCAGTCTGGCCTTGGCTTCACTTGCTAGCACCCCAGAATTAAATTGTATGAACTGTTAACTTCCTGAGGGTCTCAGAAGGAGAGACTGATGAGGATGGTGGTAGTGGTGGTGATTACTAGAAACAGGATAATTCATATCTTAAATCTTTTTAGCTTGATAAGCATTTGTTAGTACTTACTGACATGTTATATACACAAGTATATATATATATATATAGTGTGTGTGTGTGTGTGTGTGTGTTGTGTGTGTGTGTGTATGTGTATGCACACACACATATATTTACCTTTTGGATAAAAATGTAGTTTTCCATTTCCTTTCATCATAGATTGGATTCCCCAGAAAGCAAAGCCTAAAATTAAAAGGAGTATATGGAGACTTTACTGGGGCATATGAGATACATACACATATTTACTGAGGGAACAAAGCATGGAAGGAGGGAGATTTACTATAATTTTTTTATCAAGTTGGCCACTTATTTGGGAAATTCTGGAGTTACAACTTTATGGTAAAGAAACTCCTCTATATCCACAACAAACTCAGTGAATATAGCCTTCCACCTCCTTGACCAAAAGCCCGGGCCCTCTCTAGAGGTCACCACTTCTCTTTCAGTTCACCAAGCAGAGGCAACTTAATCTCTCACACTCCAGGTATTATAGAACCCCAATGAGATCAGGGAGTCTCTTTGCTTCCCCTGTTACATTGTTTCCCTGTCTTAAATTTCTGACCCTTTCCTTTGATTCTCACAATCTTTCTGTACACTCCAGCTACCGCCCGCAATTATAATGACTTCAATATTTACCTGAAGGAGACACCAAACATGTGGACTCTCAGTTCCCAGACCTTCTGGTTTCCAAAAGCCTTCCTTACACTGGAGTTCAGCCATTATCTGCCACTGTATTTACCTTAACCTCTTATTTTACCAATACCTTAAACTACCTTGCCTCTATATCTCATGAGTGGAAGCCTTAATCTAGAAGACCCACACATCCAAGCTGTTTCCTGGAAAGTTGGCTGTCATGTTGGAGCTGCAATAGGAAGAGGTCATATGTCAAGGAACTGAAGGCAGCTGGTAGCTGGTAGCGAGCGAGGAGCTAAGGCTCTCAGCCCAACAGCCCACAAAGAAGTAAATCTTGCCAACAACCATGGGAGTGAACTTGGATGCAGATCTTGCCCTAGTTGAGCCTTGAAATGACTGAAGCCCTGGCTAACACCTTGATTACAATCTTGTGAGAAGCCTTGAGCCACAGGTCCCCAGCTAAGTATACCCAGATTCCGGACCCACAGAAACTGTGAGATATTAAAGTTGTTCTTTTAAGCCATTAAGCTTTGGTGCCATTTGTTATTCAGCAATAGATAACAGATGGGGTATCTAAGCACCACACCCCCCCAAAAATAGTCATCCGTTCCTTTGGAAACTGACATAAATCCTGAAAACCAGTGTTTTGTAATTAACTGTTAAGTGAAAAGCAACAATAGAGCCTCTAAGAAAAAGAGCCAGAAAAAAAGAGAAAATAGCCCAAGAGAGAAACATATACCCCATAATACACCCCATGAATGCATCCAGATTTCTGCCTTTCCCATAAAAGTGCTGTTGGTGCCATTACTATTTATTGTTGGCTCCTAAGGACTCGGTATTCTCATCAAACAGTACATAATGGATAGAATGACTCTAATGCATTTTTAAGCCCTCTTTCCAGACTACATGAGCAATTTAATAACACTTATTTCTTCCTATTTCCAGCCTTCCCCTGCTTAGACAATTTATGTAGTAGCATTCTTGTCTTATCCTACTCTCACCAATAGGATGTAGTAGAGTAGGTTTCTCCAAATTCTTCTTTGCGCGCTTTATTCCTGTTGTTGCCTATATGGACTCTGATAATGATGCTAACAAAATGATGATGATGGAAGGGTCTAATCATATGCAGTTATGGACCATTCAGGAGCAGGTCACTATCATTAACCTTTGTCCCTGCATGGTTAGACTCCATTGTTCCCATGTGGTGTCTACATTCTAAATTTATCTTAGGATTTGCTTGTACTGTACTTTTGTACTACATCTCAGAATGGTATAGCTAAACCAGTTTAGACACGAGTGTACTCTTCTCATAGCATAAGAATGGTACCAGTTCAATCAGTGGCATCCATAAAACTTCAGAATAGCAGAAGGATTAACAACATGGATGAGCTACTTGGTCTCTCAGTGTCTCAGTTTACTGATCTGTCAAATGGGGATAAAAAGTCATCTCTACCTAATGGTTGTTGTGAGCATTAAATAAGTTTAATACTTAACTTATTTAAAACAGTATCTGGCACATAGGAAGTTCTAAGTGTCAGCTGTATATGCCATATGTGAACCTTCCGAAAATAGGAAAATCTCACTTCTGTAAACAATTTCCAAAAGGTTTTCACACACATTATCTCACCCTACTGAGACAAAAAAACCAAAAAAAAAACAAAAAAAAAAAACGAAGGAAGAAATGACAGAGGGTATTGTACTCCTTTTCCAGATGAAGAAACAAAGGTCAAAAAATATTAAATAACAAGCATCAAATCTCATAAGTGTTAGTGCTGAGATTTGAATCTAGGTTTTCTCCTGAAAATTTTCCTGGAGCTTCTTCTGTCTGTTTTAGAGAGGTTGATAGGTAGAAACATGTGTTCTTATTGTATTGGATGGAGATTCAATGGTTGAGGATTTTCTGCCCTTCACAGGCACATAGTCATGCTCATTCTTTCCACTGTAAAAGAAGGTGGGAGTGTGATGGGAATTTAGTAAAGAGTTGAATGGAATATGTAGGAAAAGATGAAGTATTACCATGATTTATGGACACCCCTTGGGCAATCATTATCTAGTATCTCATCAAGATTGGGATGATGTACTCCTGTTTTTGTTTGGTATTTTTTTTTTAATATCAGATAGTAACATAGTAATTTGTGGCCAGTGTTTGAGTGTTGGTATAATGATGCTCAGGACAGCACTTCTCAGTCTTTCTTGGGAGTATATTTTTGTTTTGTGTTTGTTTTAAGACTAAGAAAAGGTCCAATCTCACCATTTGATAGAATGAAACAAAACCATTAAATAAAGGAGGATGTGCACCTCATATTTTTTGGTACCTGTATGATGTTTCTGGCTTTAACATAAGCCAATACATTGTTTTTAGCTCTACAAAATGTAATAACACAAAAGAAATGGGCCGTACTGGTGGAAGTGAGTAAGCTATCTATCTATTAACCAGTCCATTCAGAGAGTTAAATCTTTTTCTTTACCTCAATCACATTTAATGCATCTTTGCCAAGAGTCCCGGATATCACACTTTTGAAATATCAGAAGAATATAATGAAAAAATATCCAAAAGCCTGTTTTTATGTCTAGATAGTGTCTTTTTATATTTTACTTTTTTATTTTTATAGGAATTCACTGTCAGCAGAGAGCTATCAGGTCCTAGAGTTTATCTATAGCTCTGGCGAAAGCTCCGCCTGTCTACTTTTGGCTTGTGAGAGTTTCTTTCCTTTGGGGCGGTGGCTGGTGCCAGAATGAGAGGAAATATCATGCCCTCCGAGAGTCAAGAGCAGCTGGCGCAATTGCCCTGGTGTTTATGGGATATTATAGGCATAAAGGCACATTTGGAGCTGGTTGGGGAACGAACTTAGTGCTTCTTTCTTTTATCTTTATAATCCACTTTCCTAGCAAGGATTATCCTAGCATTCATATTAAATTTAGCAAATGCAGATAAAAAGAAGAACTAAAGAAAGCTAGGCTGCCACAAGGTACTTTGACAAGGCAATCCATATGCTGGGTAGATAAACTGCCTTTTATCAAATGAAACAATAAAGACACAAAGAAACTTGTTCAAATTTTTTTTTTTTTTTTTTTTTAAAATGAAAAACCATTTTTGTAGGAATTAACCAGAGGGAGTTGTACATCTGGAAAGCAGTAAACACATAGTTTCTGTTTGGGAGAAAACTGACCTTGTTGCCCCCAAAATTACACATCTGCAGTATGATCCAAATTTGTCAAAAGCTGGGGGTATCATGGAAAGGAATTTTCTACCAGAAATTTGCATTAGATGGTGTTTTTCATTATTTATTTTAATGACATCTTCCTTCGTTTTTGGCAGAATTTTTATAGTGTGTATTTCATGAAGAGCTACAGAAATTTAATATAATAAAATAAGTAAAATGTCAACCTAGCTAAACTAGGCTCCTAGGGTCATAAAGGTGATTTTTGTTTTATTTCCTCATAGAAGTAAGGTCTCAGGCAAATTTTGCAAATCACAGAATTTATTCCTTAGTACTCAGCTGTCTGCTTTTTTTTAATACTCTCATATTTCCCACAATTCCTTCCTATTATTTTTTTTCCCTATCATATAAGATAGGCCTTTTTGATGTTTATTCTTCATTCTTCGAATGAACATCCACTCTTAGGACATTCATGTCTGCCTTATTCACATATTAAATAATCCAGAAGACAATTGAGGAGCAACTATGGCCCACAGACTTGAGAAGGCACTGGAAATATAAAGATGAATATTCGAATCAATAGTGAACTTCTGTTCAAAATACATCGGAATGCTGTGTAAATGAAAGCTATTAAATATTATACAGCCGCACTCAAAGAAAAAATAAATGAAATTTGTCAGATGCTATTAATGTACCAAGAATACAAAGTCAATGCAGTGTTGAAGTCAAGGTGGGCCTAGGCTTTTCCAACATAGATTTAAATTTTATGGGGTTGGATCATGGATTTTGATGCCCAGATAAGGTTGCAAGAAGAGGCCCTTCATGTCTTGAAAGGCATGAAGCCTCCATATAAACTCAAGAAGCAGGAGGCATACTCTGCTTATTCTCCTGAAATATGGCATGGAAATTTTCCATCTGCCCACGGCTCTGGGGAGGCAGAGAGTGACCTGGGAGAAATTGGAACCCAAGTCCGCCCACATACAGCTAGGAGGTTAGAATTTTTATTCTCAGTGTTTTGAGAGTAAAATTTGCCCCTCTCAGAGGCAAACTTAAAAATCATGTGTATGCTTACATCTAAAAAACAGGGTACTCCCAGGGAAGACAATGCCCTCTGGAAATAATCATACCATCAAAAATCGCCAGCCACATAATGAAGTAACATCCATGAAAGAATCAACAGATGCAACACAGGTAAATGGAATTCAATTATAATAGTTGATATTCAATGTGTTATTTGGCACAATATTTTAGTGTTGTCACAGTATTTTAATTTTTCTCAAATTAAAAAAATTTTAATTTAATTCTCATTCCTACTTATGTTTATCTGTTGACTTGCACTGAAGTTAAGTTAGAGGAATTTTGTAGTTTTCTGGAATTTGAAGGGGGATTTCAGGCACTTGCTTACTCATGCCCTTAACAAATATTTATTCAGAGCTATGTTGTATCAAGTACTCTGCAGCATACTTGAGATACAGCACAAAAATGACACTGTCATTGTGGCTCAGGAGATAAAGCTTAGCAAGGCAGGGAGACTAGTAAGAGGGTAGCTATATTTCAGTGTCATAGATTAATGATATAAATAAACAGTACAGCACACAGAGCTCTTGAGTTAACCTAACTTTTTACAATCCTGGAGAAGGGTTACCCTGGTTAAATATTTTTAATTTAATGCATAGAAAAACATCCTATAGACACCAGAATGAAATGAAAATTTGCCTTAATGGAAATCACAGATCAAATTGGCCTCAAATGCCTCCTCTAAACAAAACTCCAGAAGATTTGGCAATGTCTACACAATTGTTGGTGAAGAAAATGGTGTGCCTCAAAATTGTGTACTCTAAGTTTTCAATCACATGAGACATTAATTGAAAGGTAACCTTATCAGTATATGAGCTTAGAAAGTTTGTCACTATGTTACTCAATGAAAAAAGTTGATGAAAAGCACATTGCAGTTGAACCAGAAATAAACCAAAATAAAGAATAGGAAGGTTGGGCTATAAAAGGATGTAATTCCAAAGCAAATATAATTCTAAAATAAAAATTAAGTGTTAAAAATTATTCTTGAAGAGGAAAATACATTCTCTGAAATAAAATTAATAAGAGTAATCAGGGGTCTTTGGCTATTAGGATAGTTCCATATTGGTTAGTTAAGAAAAAGCACCTTATTAAAGGTGACAGAAAGAAAGCCAAAAAGAACATAGTTGATCTTTCTTAAGTGAGATTGGTATAAAGTGAATCTATATTCAATATAAGAAATATTACAGCAACACTAGTGAAGTGACGAGGGCTCATGGAACCAAAACTTCATTGAATGTCCTCAAGTTCAGATTTCTTTTTGGTGAGACTTGCCAATTGGCAGGATGATGACATTACATCTACAAATTTTTGATTTATTTTAATTACTGAAGTTATTTAGGACAAAACCTGCCTGACCAACTTTCTTGAAGTTGATCTTTTCCATGATAAAATATGTTATTAAAACAAAATGTAGTCTGTGATTTAAATTCTTGTTGACATCAAAACTATCAATTGTTATTTACTCCTTTTGCTATCTTTTCTTGTGTTTTACTAAAAAGTACCACAAATAAATCCCAAAGGCCTCTATGAGCAGTACCAACAGGTTAATCAGATCTGGAACAAGATAATGGAAAACATGATAAAGACAAATGGTTTGAAATAAGTAGTCATTTTTTTCACCAGGGAATACTGCAAAAAATTAGAAAATGCTTGGTAGTCTAGTTATGCATTATCTGTTATCATCTTTATGTTTTGTTTGTTTGAAAAGTCAAAAGACTGAAGAAGGTCAAGTTTGTAATGGGAATTCTAATAGAACTTTATGATAAAGGTAAAGTAGTTCTGGGGAAAAAATTTTACCAGTGGAAAAAAGTAATCTGGGTGAAAATACTAGTTAATATGAACCAAAATTCAAAAGTTAGAAAGGCAGCAGTGAAATATAATAAAATGTCCTCATCTTATAACAAGGAGAAATCAACCACTACTGTAACTTGTGATAATATAATTGGAGACTGATCTGTGTTTTAAAATTGCAAATGAAAAGTCTAGGATAATTAAAATAAGCTATTTACTTTTGAAATCACTAGAGAAATTAAGAAGGAAAAAGGAAGAACATAAGATTAAAAATTATTAAAATAAAAATTATTAAAATGATGGCTCAGAAATCTGAAAATAGAAAGAATAAACACTACCCTTTTTAACATTACAGTGAAACACATTAAAATAATTCCTCATCCACAATTTATTTTATTTCTCCTAAATATATATTTCTATCATAAGTGGTTTTGGAGTTCATAGAGAAGAATACTTTTCTAGCCCTTATAAATGTTATTATGTAAAGGTTTTAAAAAGGTAATTAGCTTACTATATTAAAAAGAAAGAAAAAATATAAAGATGAAATGGGTTATTACACTCAAATTAAACTCAAATTATTTCATTATGATTTAACTTGTGTTGTACAGTGACTCAATCAGTTTTCTTATTTTGTAGTTGGATTCATTACATTATTTGTCATAATCAAATAATATTTATTCAATTTTGTAAAAGCTATCATTACAAAATCATAGAATAAACTCTCATGTTCAGACATTAAAATAGCTAAATTATCTTTCTTGTCAACGAGTGTAGATTTCCCCTTTCAATTAAAAATAAAAATGAGATGTGACACAAAGGAAAGATATTAATTTCCAAACCAGGATCAGAGTTCTGGAAATTGGATATATTTTCAATATGCGTAAAGGAAGAGTCTGCTTTCAACTGAAAGGAAACTAAATCTTGAAAATGGGTTGAAATGGGGTTGTGATGTGACCACTGTCTTCTTAGTTAATCCTTTCTGAGTGCCATGTTCCCTCTGGCCATAGTATCTTTGCACATACTGTTCCCTCTGCCTAGGACACTCTTCCTCCTGTCCACCCCCCTCAACACCTACCCCTTCTTCAGATCTTATCTCAAAGACTAATTCATCCTTAAGAAGGTCCATTTTCCCTTTTATGTTCTCATCCCAATATTTCATTTATTTAACAAATACCTACCATATTTCATTGAAACTAAGACACTGCTGATGGTAAGATACATCTTATTTTATGTGGAATCACTTGAAAGGAAAATATGATGCTAATTAAACTATGACACAATGTTTCATAGGATTCAGAATTTTTATTTTTCTTTTATTGAAAGAGCTCTTTCAGAAATAGACCTATTTTTTACCATATATTCCTCTTGTGCATATATAAAAATTTTTTTGAAATGAAATAAAGATATTCCTAAAATACTCACATTCAGAATTCAACTTGTAATTCCTTTTCAATTCGGAGATGTCAATATCCATGTGATATTGGTCAATTCTCTTTTAAGGCATCAGAAGCATTGGGGGTGCAGTGCTTCATAAAATTTTGCTCCAAACTCCAAATCACTGGCTTTCTTCTACAAGTTTGCTCCAAGTTTCTCCTTCATTGGAAGATTTGCATAGGCACTTTACTGATGTCACCAGAAGGTTTCAAATTAAGGTTTTCTGATACAATCAAAACTTTTATTTCTTCCTCAAATGGACATGAAATCAAGCCACAAAAATAGACAGCCAGGTCCAAAACAATGCCAACTCTCACACCCCTTAGGTAAGTGAGTATAAGACACCACTGATTCTAAGAGCCCAATTTCCAAAATGTTAAACTATATATTTTAGACTGATTAAATGTTCTCTGTAAATGTCAATGTGCCAAGCCTTGTTTTAAACACTTTATGAATATTAACTCATTTCATCTTCACGACATTTCTATGAGGTAGGTGCAATTAATTCCTTTTTATATAGGAGGAAACATAAGCACAGAGGTTAAATAACTTGCTGAACTTCACACAGTCAGAAAGTGACAGAAGTGTGTAAACTTGTGTATCTCCTATAATTACATTAGTACTTTCCCTGTTTTAAAAATGAATTCTGCTTACTACCAGATTGTAAACTTCTATGAGAGTACATTGTTTTGTCTATTGAAACCCCAGTACATTTCAGTGCTTGATACAAACTAAAAGTTCAAGAGATGTTTGTTATAGATTGAGCATAGATACTCTTAGCTTTCTCTCTAACCTCAATATCTTTCCTTCCCTGTTTCTTACTGTTAACTTTGACTTTTGTGATCTAGATTTATGTGTAACGAGACTATGTCTTCTCATACGTGCTATAACAAGGAAAGTCAAAAGATTTTCACTTGAAATTATCTTCCTAAGTGATTAATGAAAGCCAACTTTTATGATTCACACTTTTGTGTTTGACATTGTTCTTTCTTGGAAGTTCTCTTTTTAAAATTTAAATACATATGTGTGAGAGGTGTAATATGTTAAATAATACTGAGTGAGTTCATTTAGCTTATCTCTCTTATTGATAAACAGAGTAAAAATGGATTTAACATGAAGATGCCTTCTGTGGGAATCAGGGTGAATTCAGGGAATCTGGAAGGGTTAAAATCAAATCTCACCAAACCCAGATTGTTTTAACTTCTATGAAATATGACATACATACAGAAAAGTGTACAAGTCATAAGTGTACATCCTGATGGGATTTTTCACAAAGTAAACACACCTTAACCAAACAGAACAATATCAACATCCTATGATCCCTAGTCACTAACCCTCCAAGAACAAAAGCTTTCTGACTTCGTTCATCCTTGATTAGTTCTTCCTGTTTATAAACCTAATATAAACAGAATGCTAAAGTATGCACTTTCTTGTGTATGGCTTCCTTTACTCAATTTGTGTTTGTGAAATTTATTTATAATTTTATGAGTCCTTGTAGCTCATTCATTCTCATTGCTGTGTTGTATACCACTACATAAGCACGTCATGGTTTATTTACCTATTTTACTTTTGGTAGCTGCTGGCATATTTTCCAGTTTGGGACTATTATAAGCAATACTGCTATGAACCTTGTATGTGCCTTTGGTAAAAATTAAAATTAATTACTTCTGGGTATACAGCTAGGAGTAGACTTTGGGGGCCACATGGTATGTGAAATGTTCAGCTTTAGTAAATACTGCCAAATGTTTCACTAACAACAGTTACTTTTTCTTTCTTTTTCTTCCCGTCTTTTGGTGGTTTGGGAGAGGAAGGTTCATCCTGGTCATCTTAACTGATCTATATTTTTTAATTTAAAAAAATGTCAATACAACTTTAAAGGTTACATTCCATTTATAGTGATTACAAAATATTGGCTATATTCCCCATTTAGTACAATGCATTCTTGAGCCTGTCTTACACCCAGTAATTTGTACCTCCTACTTCCCCACCCCTATATTGCCCCTCCACCACCTTCCCACTGGTAACCACTAGTTTGTTGTCTGTACCTGTGAGTCTGCTTCTTTTTTTGTTGTATTCACTAGTTTGCTGAATATTTTAGATTCCACATGTAAGTGATGTCATACAGTATTTGTCTTAATCTGTCTGACTTATTTCACTAAGCATAACACCCTCCAAGTGCATCCATGTTTTTGCAAATGGCAAAATTACATTCTTTTTTATGGTTGAGTATTATTCCATTTTGTGTGTGTGTGTGTGTGTGTGTGTGTGTGTTTGTGTTATATATACACCACATCTTCCTTATCTACTCATCTTTTCATGGACACTTAGATTGCTTCCATATCTTGTCAGTTGTAAATAAAGCTACTGTGAACAGTAGGGTTCATGTACTTTTTGAATTAGAGTTTTCTTTTTTGTTTTCAGATATATACCCAGGAGTGGAGTTTCTGGGACATATGGTAGTTCTATCTTTAGTTTATTGAGAAACCTCCATACTGTTTTTCACAGTGGTTACACCAATTTACATTCCCACCAACAGTGTACGTGGATTCCCTTTTCTCCACATCCTCACCAACATTTGTTATTTGTGTTCATTTTAATGATAGCCATTCTGACAGGTGTGAGGTAATATTTCATTGTTTTGTTTTTTTTTTAACATCTTTATTGGAGTATAGTTGCTTTAAAATGGTGTGTTAGTTTCTGCTGTATAACATGGAATCAGCTATATGTATACATATATCCCCATATCACCTCCCACTTGCGTCTACCTCCCACCCTCCTTATCCCACCCCTCTAGGTGGTCACAAAGCACCGAGCTGATCTCCCTGTGCTATGCAGCTGCCTCCCACTAGCTATCTATTTTACATTTGGTAGTGTATATATGTCCATACCACTCTCTCACTTTGTCCCAGCTTACCCTTCCCCCTCCCCATGTCCTCAAGTCCACTCACTATGTCTGCGTCTTTATTCCTGTACTGCCCCTAGGTTCATCAGAAACTATTTTTTTTTCGGATTCCAAATGTATGTGTTAGCATATGGTATTTGTTTTTCTCTTTCTGAATTACTTCACTCTGTATGACAGACTCTAGGTCCATCCACCTCACTACAAATAAATCAATTTCATTTCTTTCTATGGCTGAGTAATATTCCATTGTATATATGTGCCACATCTTCTTTATCCATGCATCTGTTGATGGACACTTAGGTTGCTTCCATGTCCTGGCTATTGTAAATAGGGCTGCTATGAACATTGTGGTACATGACTCTTTCTGAATTATAGTTTTCTAAGGTTATATTCCCAGTAGTGGGATTGCTAGGTTGTATGGTAGTTCTATTTGTAGTTTTTAAGGAACCTCCATACTGTTCTCCATAATGGCTGTATCAATTTACATTCCCACCAACAGTGCAAGAGGATTCCCTTTTCTCCACATGCTCTCCAGCATTTATTGTTTGTAGACTTTTTGACCATGGCCATTCTGACCAGTGTGAGGTGATACCTCCTTGTAGTTTTGATGTGCATTTCTCTAATGATTAGTGATTTTGAGCATCCTTTCATGTGTTTGTTGGAAATCTGAATATCTTCTTTGGAGAAATGTCTATGTAGGTCTTCTGCCCATTTTTGGATTGGGTTTTTTTTTTTTTTTTATATTGACCTGCATGAGCTGCTTGTATATTTTGGAGATTAATCCTTTGTCAGTTTCTTTGTTTCTCAATATTTTCTCCCATTCTGACAGTTGTCTTTTCATCTTCTTTATGGTTTCCTTTGATATACAGAAGCTTTTAAGTTCCATTAGGTCTCACTTATTTGTTTTTGTTTTTATTTCCATTTCTCTAGGAGATAGGTCAAAAAGGATCTTGCTGTGATTTATGTTATAGAGTGTTCTGCCTGTGTTTTCCTCGAAGAGTTTGATAATTTCTGGCCTTACATTTAGGTCTTTAATCCATTTTGAGTTTATTTTTGTGTATGGTGTTAAGAAGTGTTCTAATTTCATTCTTTTACATGTAGCTGTCCAGTTTTTCCAGCACCACTAATTGAAGAGGCTGTCTTTTCTCTATTCTATATTCTTGCCTCCTTTATCAAAGATAAGCTGACCATATGTGCATGGGTTTATCTCTGGGCTTTCTATCCTGTTCCATTGATCTATATTTCTGTTTTTGTGCCAGTACCATACTGTCTTGATTACTGTAGCTTTGTAGTATAGTCTGAAGTCAGGGAGTCTGATTCCTCCAGCTCTGTATTTCTTTCTCGAGATAGCTTTGGCTATTAGGGGTCTTTTGTGTTTCCATACAAATTGTGAAATTTTTTTGTTCTAGTTCTGTGAAAAATGCCATTGGTAGTTTGATAGGGATTGCACTGAATCTGTAGATTATTTGAGGTAGTATAGACATTTTCACCATGTTGATTCTTCCAGTCCAAGAACATTGTATACCTCTCCATCTGTTTGTATCATCTTTAATTTCTTTCATCAGTGTCTTATAGTTTTCTGCATACAGATCTTTTGTCTCCTTACTTAGGTTTATGCCTAGGTATTTTATTCTTTATGTTGCAGTGGTAAGTGGGAGTGTTTCCTTAATTTCTCTTTCAGAATCTTTATCATTAGTGTATAGGAATGCAAGAGATTTCTGTGCATTAATTTTGTATCCTACTACTTTACCAAATTCATTGCTAGGTCTAGTAGTTTTCTGGTAGCATCCTTAGGATTCTCTATGTATAGTATCATGTCATCTTCAACCAGTGACAGTTTTACCTCTTTTCCAATTTGGATTCCTTTTCTTTCTTTTTCTTCTCTGTGGCTAAAACTTCCAAAACTGTGTTGAATAATAGTGGTGAGAGTGGCCTATCTTCTATTCTTCCTAATCCTATAGGAAATGGTTTCAGTTTTTCACATTGAGAATGACATTGGATGTTGGTTTTTCACATATGGCCTTTATTATGTTGAGGTAGGTTCCCTCTATGCCTACTTTCTGGAGAGTTTTTTTTATTAAATGGGTGTTGAATTTTGTCAAAAGCTTCTTCTGCATCTATTGAGATTATCATATGGTTTTTATTCTTCAATTTGTTAATAGGGTGTCTCACATTGATTGATTGCATATATTGAAGAATCCTTGCATTCCTAGGATAAACCCCACTTGATCATGGTGCATGATCCTTTTAATGTGCTGTTGGATTCTGTTTGCTTGTATTTTATTGAGGATTTTTGCATCTATGTTCATCAGTGATATTCACTTGTACTTTTCTTTCTCTGTAACATCTTTGTCTGATTTTGGTATCAGGGTGATGGTGGTCTCATAGAATGAGTTAGGGAGTGTTCCTCCCTCTGCTATATTTTGGAAGAGTTTGAGAAGGATAGGTGTTAGGTCTTCTCTAAATGTTTGATAGAATTCGCCTGTGAAGCCATCTGGCTCTGGGCTTGTTTGTTTGAAGATTTTAATCACAGTTTCAATTTCAGTGCTTGTGATTGATCTATTAATATTTTCTATTTCTTCCTGGTTCAGTGTCAGAAGGTTGTGCTTTTCTAAGAATTTGCCCATTTCTTCCAGGTTGTCCATTTTATTGGCATAGAGTTGCTTATAGTAATCTCTCATGATCTTTTGTATTTCTGCAGTGTCAGTTGTTACGTCCCCTTTTTCATTTCTAATTCTGTTGATTTGAGTCTTCTCCCTTTTTTCTTCATGAATCTGGCTAATTGTTTATCAATTTTGTTTGCCTTCTCAAAGAACCAGTGAGAAAAAGTTAGTTTTATTGATCTTTGCTATTGTTTCCTTCATTTCTTTTTCATTTATTTCTGATCTGATCTTTATGATTTCTTTCCTTCTGCTAACTTTGGGTTTTTTTTCTTCTCCTTCTTTCTCTAATTGCTTTAGGTGTAAGGTTATGTTGTTTATTTGAGATTTTTCTTGTTTCCTGAGGTAGAATTGTATTGCCAAAAACTTCCTTCTTAAAACTGCTTTTGCTGCATCCCATAGGTTTTGGGTCATCGTGTTGTCATTGTCATTTGTTTCTAGGTGTCCTTTGATTTCCTCTTTGATTTCTTCAGTGATCTCTTGGTTATTTAGTAGCATATTGTTTAGTCTCCATGTGTTTGTATTTTTGCAGTTTTTTTCCTGTAATTGATATCTAGTCCCAAAGCATTGCGGTCAGAAAAGATACTTGATACGATTTCAGTTTTCTTAAATTTATCAAAGCTTGATTTGTGACCCAAGATATGATCTATTCTGGAGAATGTTCCATGATCACTTGAGAAGAAAGCGTATCCTGTTGTTTTTGCATGGAATGTCCTATAAATATCAATTAAGTCCATCTTGTGTAATGTGTCATTTAAAGCTTGTGTTTCCTTATTTATTTTCAGTTTGGATGATCTGTCTGTTGGTGAAAGTGGGGTGTTAAAGTCCCCCACTATGATTGTGTTACTGTTGATTTCCCCTTTTATGGCTGTTAGCATTTGTCTTATGTTTTGAGGTGCTCCTTTGTTGGGTGCAAAAATATTTACAAATATTATATCTTCTTCTTGGATTGATCCCTTGATCATTATGTAGTGTCCTTCTTTGTCTCTTGTAATAGTCTTTATTTTAAAGTCTATTTTGTCTGATATGAGAATTGCTACTCAGCTTTCTTTTGATTTCCATTTACATGGAATATCTTTTTCCATCCCCTCACTTTCAGTCTGTATGTGTCCCTAGGTCTGAAGTGGGTCTCTTGTAGACAGCATATAGATGGGTCTTGTTTTTGTATCCATTCAGCCAGTCCATGTCTTTCGGCTGGGGCATTTAATCCATTTACCTTTAAGGTAATTATCAATACGTATGTTCCTATTACCATTTTCTTAATTGTTTTGGGATTGTTATTTTTGGTCTTTTCTTCTCTTCTGTTTCCTGCCTAGAGAATTTCCTTTAACATTTGTTGTAAAGCTGGTTTGGTGGTGCTGAATTCTCTTAGCCTTTGCTCATCTGTAAAGTTTTAATTTCTCTGTCGAACCTGAATGAGATCCTTTCTGGGTAAAGTAATCTTGGTTGTAGGCTTTTCCCTTTCATCACTTTAAATATGTCCTGCCACTTCCTTCTGCTTGCAGAGTTTCTGCTGAAAGATCAGCTGTTAACCTTATGGGGATTCCCTTGTATGTTATTTGTTGCTTTACCCTTCCTGCTTTTAATATTTTTTCTTTGTGTTTAATTTTTGATAGTTTGATTAATATGTATTTTGACGTGTTTCTCCTTGGGTTTATCCTGTATGGACTGTCTATGCTTCCTGGACTTGATTGACTCTTTCCTTTCCCATATTAGGGAAAATTTCAACTATAATCTCTTCAAATATTTTCTCAGTCCCTTTTTTTTTCTCTTCTTCTTCTGGGACCCCTATAATTCGAATGTTGGTATGTTAATGTTGTCCCAGAGGTCTCTGAGACTGTCCTCAATTCCTTTCATTCCTTTTTATTTATTCTGCTCTGGGATATATATTTCCACTATTTTATCTTCTGGGTCATTTATGTGTTCTTCTGCCTCAGTTATTCTGCTGTTGATTCCTTTTAGAGAATTTTTAATTTCATTTATCGTGTTGTTCATCATTGTTTGTTTGCTCTTTACTTCTTCTAGGTCCTTGTTAAACGTTTCTTGTATTTTCTCCATTCTATTTCCAAGATTTTGGATCATCTTTACTATCATTACTCTGAGTTCTTTCTCAGGTAGACTGCCTATTTCCTCTTCATTTGTTTGGTCTTGTGGGTTTTTACCTTACTCCTTCATCTGCTGCATATTTCTATGTCTTCTCATTTTGCTTAACATACTGTGTTTGTGGTCTCCTTTTTGTAGGCTGCAGGTTCGTAGTTCCTGTTGTTTTTGGCTTCTCCCCACCGTGGGTAACGTTTCAGTGGCTTGTGTCTGCTTCCTGGTGGAAGGGACTGGTGCCTGTGTTCTAGTGGGTGGGGCAGGATCTTGTCTCTCTGGTGGGTAGGGCCACGTCTGGTGGTGTGTTCTGTGGTGTCTGTGAGTTTAGTGTGATTTTAGGCATCCTCTCTGCTAATGGGTAGGGTGTGTGCCTGTGTTGCTAGTTGTTGGGCATGGGGCGTCCAGCAGTGGAGCTTGCTGGCCGCTGGGTAGTGCTGGATCTTAGCATTGAGACAGAGATCTCTGGGAGAACTCTTGCTGATTGATATTACATGGGGCTGGGAGGTCTCTGGTGGTTCAATGTCCTGAACTCAGCTGTCAACCTTAGAGGCTCAGGCCTGACAGCAGGCCAGAGCATCAAGACCTTGTCAGTCACACAGCTCAGAAGAAAAGGGAGAAAAAAAGAAAGAAACAAAAATAAAAACAAAAAAAATTATAAATAAAAAAAATTCTTAATTATTAACATAAAAATAATAATTAATAAAAAGAGAGCAACCAAACCAATAAACAAATCCACTAATGATAAGCACTAACAACTAAAGTAAGATAAACATAAATATCAGAAACAAATCAGTCACAGACAGGAAATCCCACATCTACAGTTCCTTCTAAAGTCCACCACCTCAAATTTGGGACGAATTGTTGCCTGTTCATGTATTCCACAGATACAGGGTACATCAAGTTAATTGTGGGGATTTAATCCACTGCTTCTGAGGCTGCTGGGAGAGATTTCCCTTTCTCTTCTTTGTTCACACAGCTCCTGGGGTTCAGCTTTGGTGTTGGCCCCGCCTCTGCATGTAGGTCACACTCAGACATCTTTTAGGAAGTCTTAGGTCTTCTGCCAGTGTTCAGTAGGTGTTTTGTACGAGTTGTTCCACTTGTAGAAGTATTTTTGATGTATTTATGGTGAGGAAGTTGATCTCCACATCTTACTCCACCGTCATCTTGAAGGTCCCCCCTTCAATGTGGTTTTCATTTGCATTTCCCTGGTGATTAGCAAGGATGGGAATCTTTTCATGTGCCTGTTGGCCATCTGCATTTCCTCTTTGGAAAAATGTCTATTCAGTTCTTCTGCCCATTTTAAAAGTTTTTGTTTATGTTTAGTTGTATGAGCTGTTTGTATATGTTGGATATTAATCCCTTATTGGTCATATCAATTGTAAATATTTTCTTCCATCCAGTAGGTTGTCTTTTCCTTTTGTCAATGGTTTCCTTTGCTGTGCAAAAGCTTTTAAGTTTAATTGGGTCCCATTTGTTTATTTTTGCTTTTATTTCCTTTACTTTAGGAGACCGATCCAAAAAAAAAGTATGACCATACTACCCAAGGCAATCTACAAATTCAGTGTAATCCCTATCAAAATATCAAGGCATTTTTCACAGAACTAGATCAAATAATTTTAAAATTAGTATGGAAACACAAAAGACTCTGAATAGCCAAAACAATCTTGAGAAAGAAGAAAAGAGATGGAGGAATCACAATCATGCCCCCTGATTTGAAACTATACTACAAAGCTGCAGTCATCAAAACAGTGCAGTACAGGGCTTCCCTGGTGGCGCATTGGTTGAGAGTCTGCCTGCTGATGCAGGGGACACGGGTTCGTGCCCTGGTCCAGGAAGATCCCACATACCATGGAGCATTTGGACCCGTGAGCCATGCCCACTGAGCTTGCGTGTCCAGAGCCTGTGCTCCGCAATGGGAGAGGCCACAACAGTGAGAGGCCTACGTACCACAAAAACAAAACAAAACAAAACAAAAACAGAAAACAGTACAGTACAAGCACAAAACAGACACATGGATCAGTAGAATGGGATAGAGAGCCCAGAAATAATCCCATGCTCTTATGGTCAATTAACCTATGACAAAGGAGCTGAGAATATACAATGGAGAAAAGACAGTCTCTTCAGTAAATGGTGCTGGGAAAACTGGACAGCTACATGTCCAGTTTGAAATCAGAACATTCTCTAACACCATATACAAAAATAAACTCAAAATGGATTAAAGATCTAAATGTAAGACCATATACTATAAAAATCCTAGAGGAAAACATAAGCAGAAACTCTTTGACATAAATCACAGCAATATTTTTTTGGATCTGTCTCATCTTGTCTGATTTGTAAGGGTTTTATGATACACTGAATCCTTCATTCAACATGTACATATTGAGAATCTGCTGTGTACAAGGAAATACTAATAGAGAATTTTATGCTTTGGGGTTGAAAATATGCTTACCTATCCATTTTCCATTCAATCACCATAGAATCACTGTAAAACAGGTGGTAGAGGCACTATCATTCTTTCCTGTATTTGGATTATGACATTCAGGAAGGTTAAATGACTTGCTCTTCCCAGCTGGTAAATGGCAGTGCTTGAACACAAGCCCAAGAGTTCTGACAACAAATCCTATGGTGATTCTCCTCGGTCAGGTCACCTCACCTTAGAGATATGACATATTTTCTTCTATCAGTCTGCTTGTCATTTGTGGGAGGTTTGAGGTCAGGATTCTTATGAAATTATCTTGGCTATCAAACCTGCTTCTTTGCAACATCAGGAAAGTAACTTTGACTTATTGCCTTCTACCATTTTACCAGAGGAGTTGCTGGGTGCAGGCACATTGTGGGGCAAGGAGGTCAGTTCTCCTTCAACATGCCCTGAATTTACCTAGAGGTGAAAGTAAGCTGAACTTTTCTAGATGCCCCAGGCAAAAGCATGCCCTCAAGCCAGAGATGACAGGCAGGAAGGGTGAGCCAACATTGTCCAGCCTGCTCAGTTCTGCTCTTTCTGACAACCTCTTATTTCACAGTCTTACTTTTTTCCTCCCTAGTCTAATTTCATAAATCTACAACTGTTTTTATCACCTAGATAAAATGAAACTTTGACTAACAAAATTTAGTCTCAGTGACAAGAGTCCAGTAAGATGGGTTGTAAGAGGGAAGAGGTAGAAGAAAAATAGGAATAAAACATTTTTACTTGAATATTGATACAGTAAAGAAATAGAATATATAATAAAATATTATTGCACAAATGAAAAATCTCTAGTTACAAAGTATTTTTCATAAAGACAAAAATCAAGCCAAATTGTACCTTTTATGATCTACCCATAAATTTATGTCAGTGTTCCTAGATTCATTCAGGGTCCAGAGTGAAACATTTTAATTGCACACAGAAGTCCTGGAACAATCTTTTGTTCCTTTATTTACCTCTATTATAAAATGCCTTGGCAAACTTAGCCATTAACTTTTTCTGCTTTCTCAAGGAAAAAATAATTTAGCCACTTAAAGATATTAGGCTCCTGTGTATTATTTTCCTCCATTTGGTATCTGTGATTCCCCCTCTGAACACTTGAACACTTGCAATCAGGGCACAATGACACACTAATAACAACTGAACCACCACACCAGCCATAATGCTGCACAGCTCCCAGATTCATCAGCACCGAGCCCCAGCTATGTGGAACGGAGTCCCAGAGCAGAGGCCGGCTCCTCTTCACAGCTACATCTGTTCCTTCTCCCTCTGGAGCATCTGTTATGAAGCATAATCCCTGCTGAGCATGTGTAGACCCAAACTTGGGCCTCTTTCCCCTGAAATTCTCAGGCCCTAAAATTCTACTGCTTGCATTCAAATACTTAGACTCCAATAGCCATTGGAACAATGCTGGAGTTCAGAAGAAACAGTGTTCTTGTTTTCATCAAGGGTATTTTTCCACTGACAGAAATTGTTAAAAGAGGTTAGTATGACTTTTCCAGAAGAGAAATAGATATTTTAATTTTTCTGATAGGTGGTAAAAAATTGTATCATTTTTTATATAAATTAAATATCATATGAATCCAAAGATTGTCCCCATTGGAGGAATTTTGACACTTCATCAACTGTTTTATCTTATAATGCCTTACCTTCATCCTCATGTTCAAGCATGTCCAGTTTTATTTTTATGTGAATTAAAAATATTCAGCCATCAAGGATCAAGAACTGGCATGATCCTCTTGAAATAATGAAGATAATAGAGTAAGTCACAAATCAGAATTGTTAACCAAATTAAATCATGAAGATAAGATGGAATTTTCCCTTAGAAACAGCAGAATCATCAGATTTCTAGTGGCTATTTTGATATGCTGGGGGCAGATCATATTGTACCCAGCATTCAGCCCTCATGGAACTGTATTGTGATGAGCTCCCTAACCACTGTAATCTCACTTAGTCCTTTTAAAATTGCAACATATAATATAGGAGATTGGGACGGGGGTTTGGAGGGATCTTTTTGTCTTTAAAACAGAAATCCATCTTTGTTCTCTCCAGTCAATACTTCTCATGTGTTATTAGCCCAACAACATCCACCTCTCCTTATAGTCTTCCATTTGTCTTAAACATTATCCAACCAACTTGCTCATCCTGTCCATAAACCCTCTGAAAACAGCTTACACACTTACACAACCTAGCAGCGATTGATGTAGCAGCAAAGCTTGCTGTAAATATCTGTTGAATAAATGAATGATTAAAAACATGAATTATAGGATTTTCTGCATGCTTAGACTAGACATTTACCTTAGGAATGCCTATTATTTTAATGCCAAAATGTGTTTGATCTATAATTTAAGTCACTTTTTTAAGATGTGAGTTTCCAGTTGTTCTCTCACTGTAGCCTGGACCTTGTAAAGATAGACAGGTGTCTACACTGCAGTAAGAATCATCGCTGACTTACCTCTGGTCCTGCTCACCTCTTCTTTGATTAGTGAGGCAGGTGAGCGAAGAGGCTCTATTTTACCACATGCCAGCCTGAATTAGTCCTGAGCTGTTGCTGGAAGGGTTTGTTTTGTTAAAGGTATCAGTCCAGGGATGAAATAGAAGTAAAGTACCACAGGGCCTTCCTAGTCATTCTCATTAAGCCCTTTCAAGCTTCCTTTAACTCCAGCCTATTTGTAATACTCATCACCGTGAGCAGACCTACTAGAAACAACCCCTTCAGCCAGAAAACCAGGTTCACAACTCTCTTTCCTCTGGGTAGCATACCAAGTATCACTGAGATTTTTCTTCGGCATTACCAACCTGTTTTGTGTTTGTTTGCCTCCCTCCCTTTTAATAGAAGAAATTAAGTATAAAGCTCAGTGTTTATATTAACTTCATCATTACCTCTCAGAAGAGTTGGAAGATCAGTTAACTAACATATAAAGGGACCAGGAATGTCTTTGGGGACAAGATATAATATTAATTACGGGCATGTACTTCCCGCTGCCTTTGTAATACCCATTTCTGGCTCCTGACAAGCACCTCCCCCAGAGCCTGGAGGAGCTCTAGTCACTCTGCAAGCAGGAATTCGGCTGAAATTACCATCTCCGTAGTCAGAAAAGCCTTTGGGCAGCAGAGGGGCTCTTTGTGTGTGCAGTCTCCTGCATGTAGCAGGTTGGCGTGGCCAGCCAGCTGTGGTTACCTGTTGGCATCAGTCAGGCAAGTCCACATACTGGGGAGGAGACCCAAACTCCCACACCCCCTCCTCAGATGGATACAGCTGGGATCTGAGACGCAGAGGGTTTGAGGCATGTGGGGAGTGGGGCGGCATCAAGGAAGATAATGGTCCCTTGCATATAACCCAGCCCTCTCCAGGCAGCTCAAGCCAACAGTGCATTTTATATCTATATCTTTCTTTTTTACAAGGCAGTGGCAAGATCTTTCTCAATCAATCTCTCTCTGTCTCTGTCTCTCTCTGTCTCTCTGTCTCTCTGTCTCTCTCTCTCTCTCTCTCTCTCTCACACACACACACACACACACACACACACACACACACACACACACAC
>NW_021703767.1:116489050-116574572 GCF_005190385.1 Monodon monoceros | reverse complement strand
ACACACACACACACACACACACACACACACACACACACACACACACAGGCTGCCAAAACAGAGAAGTGGCTATGCAAAGCTATAGAGCAGTGACTCGTTTTTCT
The DNA here is from genome assembly GCF_005190385.1 of Monodon monoceros. Classification (NCBI taxonomy): domain Eukaryota; kingdom Metazoa; phylum Chordata; class Mammalia; order Artiodactyla; family Monodontidae; genus Monodon; species Monodon monoceros. The sequence continues at coordinate 116,574,468 of NW_021703767.1, read as the reverse complement.
CTGAAATAGGGAAGCAAAGCTTTAAATCACTGCGAAGCTTGCTACTTCCTCATTTTTTGTTTGTTTTCAGTTTAAATCTGGCCAAAATATACATGGCAGCAAGGGAAGTGTGATTGGAGAGTCCAAGTCAGGTTCTCTCTTCTAAATCGTCATGGCCCTACAGAAACCTCTATTTGTGTGTTCTGAAAATGGCAAGAGATATGTATTGTATATTCGAATAATATAGCAGTAAAACCAAGATTCAATGATTGTTAATCAAACATATTATGCGATTGCAGAGCAACTAAGGTACTGAGTGTCTCCATTTTAATTACCAGGGTTGGCAGAGAAATCCAATTATGTTGCTGTGTCCCCAACATAACCCTTTCTGTCTTTGTTTGCTGCTCGTCTATTCTGAGTGTGTTTTGATCACCATTGTTTATTTATTTGTTTGTTTCTTGTGTTCTGTTTTCTACTGTGCAAGCCTCTTGCTATACCTGGATAGATATTTTTAGAGGTTTTATTCTCATTGAAAGAGCTGCTCATCTTCCTCTTGTAATCATGATATTTTTCATGTTAAGAATATTTTCTTTCTTTTATCATTCCCTAGTGGAATTTAGGCAATGAGGATGACTGGCTTCCCATATGTGCCAGACCGCTGTTTGAATGTGATGGTTACAAGCACGGGTTGCACAAATTATTCTAACTCTGAGCTTCTGACATCCCTGGAAATTTCAGGCTAGGGGTAAATTTTGCTTCCATATGAATCCTTAGTGCAATGCAAAGAAAGGATCCTTAGGTCTTCTGCTTCTAAACATATTTTCACATCCTAGTATCTGTAAGATCACAGGACTGGTGAAAATAAAATAAAATTTTCAATTCAAGTGATCACTCTCATTGATAGTTGAGCTGAAATGTTATCTTAATATTATAGATAATGCACAGCACTTTTATAATAAACATCAGATTAGTGATCAAGTTCTTTGCATTCTACCCTCCGTTATCCCTGGAATCCACACTTTCATTTCTTTTCCTTACTGCCACTGTCTACTTTAGCCCTCATTGTTCTTCTCTAAATATTTTAATAATTACCTGACTAGTCTCTCTGTTTCCAATCTGCCCTTGCTTTCTCCCTCACTTTGATTTTTCTGCCCAGACATAGGCATGACCATCTCATTTTTTCTGCTCAAAAAATTTACAAGATTTCAATCTGCTTATAAACAGCTATCATTCACTCTCCTTATCTGACATTCAAAACCTTCTCTGGAATGACACCAATCTAACCTTTCTATCTACACTTTATTTCCTTATATTCAACACTTCCGTCACACTGCATTATTTTTTAAAATAAGGGTCTATTTGATAAGTAGTATTTTTTTAACATGTTTATTGGAGTATAGTTGATTTACAATGTTGTGTTATTTTCTGCTGCGTAACAAAGTGAACAGCTCTACATATACATATATTCCCATATCTCCTCCCTCTTGCATCTCCCTCCCACCCTCCCTATCCCACCCCTCTAGGTGGCCACAAAGCACCGAGCTGATCTCCCTGTGCTATGCAGCTGCTTCCCACTAGCCATCCTTTTACATTTGGTAGTTTATATATGTGAATGCTACTCTCTCATGATAAGTAATATTTTAATATAAAATGGTCAGCTATGTCATTTTGAGGTTACAACATTAAACATTATTGTAGTGTCCCCATAGATGGTATCACCTTCATAAAAATCCTGAAGTGTCTAAATAAAGTGTTTTAAAATACATGGCCTTAAAGGTTTTTTTCTTATAAAACAAGTTGTCAATTTCCTCCCCCCTCCCTCATTTAATTTATTTTTCAATTGAGTTATACTTGACATAAAATTTAAACTAATTACATTAGTTTTAAGTGTATAGTATAGTGATTTGATATTTTTATGCATTATGAAATGATCACCACCATTAGTCCAGTTACCATATGTCACCATAAAACTTGTTGCAGTATTATTGGCTATATACTGCATGTATACATTACATCCCTGTAACTTATTTATTTTACAGCTCGAAGTTTGTACCTCTTAATCCCCTTTACCTATGTTGTCTGTCTCACCATCTCCTCCCCTCTGGCAACCACCTGTTTGTTCTCAGTATCTGTGAGTCTGTTTTTGTTTTGTTTTGTTTATTCACTGATATTGTTTTTTATTTATTTATTTTTGCTGTGTTGGGTCTTAGTTTCTGTGCGAGGGCTTTCCCTAGCTGTGGCAAGCGGGGCCCACTCTTCATCACGGTGCGTGGGCCTCTCACTATCGCGGCCTCTCTTGTTGCGGAGCATGGGCTCCAGACGCGCAGGCTCAGTAGTTGTGGGTCACGGGCGCATTTGCTCCACGGCATGTGGGATCCTCCCAGACCAGGGCTTGACCTGTGTCCCCTGCATTAGCAGGCAGACTCCCAACCACTGAGCCACCAGGGAAGCCCTGATATTGTTTTTTAGATTCCACATATAAGTGAATCATATTATATTTGTCTTTCTCTGTCTGACTTATTTCACTTAGCATAATACCCCCTAGTTTCATCCATGTTGTCACAAATGGCAAGATTTTATTCTTTCTTATGGCTAAGTAATATTCCTTTGTGTATATATACCTTATCTTCTTTATCCATTCATTTATAGATGGACACTTAGGTTGCTTCCATATCTTGACTTTTGTAAATAGTGCTGCAAAGAACATAAAGGTACATATATCTTTTCAAAGTAGTGTTTTCATTTTCTTCAGATAAATACTCAGAAGTGAAATAGCTGAATTGTACAGTAGTTCTATTTTTAGTTTCTTTTTAAGAACTTCCCTACAGTTTTCCATAGTGGCTACACCAACTTACATTCCTACTAACAGCACCCAAGGGTTTCTTCTTCTTCACATCCTTGTCAACACTTGCTATTTCTTATCTTTTTGATGATAGCCTTTCTGACAGGTGTGAAGTCGTATCTCATTGTGGTTTTGATTTTCATTTCCCTGTTGATTAGTGATGTTGAGAAACTTTTCATGTGCCTGTTGGCCATCTGTATGTCTTTTTTTGAAAAATGTCTATTCAGGTCCTCTGCCCTGAATAGATATTTAATCAATTCATTTGTTTGTTTGTTTTGAGTTCATGTTGAGTTTTATGAGTTCTTTATATATTTTGGATATTAACACTTGATGGTATGTATCATTTGCAAATATCTTCTCCCATTCAGTAGGTTGCCTTTTCTTTTTGTTGATGGTTGATGTGCAAATGCTTTTTTAGTTGATGTAGTACCATTTGTTTATTTTTGCTTTTGTTGCCCTTTCCTGAGGAGACGCATCCAAAAAAATATTGCTAAGATTTATGTAAAAGTGGTCACTGCCGGGCTTCCCTGGTGGCGCAGTGGTTGAGAGTCCGCCTGCCGATGTGGGGGACATGGGTTCGTGCCCCGGTCTGGGAGGATCCCATATGCCACAGAGTGACTGGGCCCGTGAGCCATGGCCGCTGAGCCTGCACGTCCGGAGCCTGTGCTCTGCAATGGGAGAGGCCACAGCAGTGAGAGGCCTGCGTACCACAAAAAAAAAAAAAAAAAAGAGGTCACTGCCTATGTTTTTCCTTAGGAGTTTTATGGTTACAGGTCTTACATTTATGTCTTTCATCCATTTTGTGTTTATTTTTGTATATAGTATAAGAAAATGGTCCAGTTGTATTCTTTTGCATGTAATTGTCCAGTTTTCCCAATACCATTTATTGAAGAGACTGCCTTTTCCTCCTTTTTATATTCTTTCCTCCTTTGTTATAGATTAATTGACCATAGGAGTGTGGGTTTATTTCTGGGTTCATACTGTTTTGGTTACTATAGCTTGGTAGTACAGTTTCATGTCTGAGAGCATGATACCTCTGGCTTTGTTTTTCTTTCTCAAGATTGCTTTGGCTATTTGGGAACTTCTGAGGTTCCATACAAATTTTAGGATTATTTGTTCTAGTTCTGTGAAAAATACCATTGGTATTTTGATAGGGATTATGTTGAATCTGTAGATTGCTTTGGGTAGTATGACATTTTAATGATATTGACCCTTCCAATCCATGAGCACTGTGTATTCTTCTATTTATTTTTTAATTTTTAAAAAAATTTTTGGCCATGTCACATGGCATGTGGGATCTTAGTTCCCCAACCAGGGATCAGACCCACACCCCCTGCATTGGAAACACAGAGTCTTAACCACTGGACCACCAGGGAAGTCCCTATTTTTCTATTTATTTATGCTGTTTTTTATTTCTTTCCTCAATGTCTTTTTCAGAGTACAGGTTTTTCACCTCCTTGGTTAGATTTATTACTAGATATTTTATTCTTTTTGATGCAATTGTAAGTGAGATTGTTTTCTTCGTTTCTCTTTCTCAGTTTGTGATAAGTGTATAGTAATGCAACAGATTTCTGTATATTAATTATGTATCCTGAAACTTTACTGAATTTATTAGTTATAAGAGTTTTTTGGTGGGATATTTGGGGCTCTAGATATAGTATCACGTCATCTGCAAATAATGAGAGTTTTACATCTTCCTTTCTATTTTGGATGCTTTTTCTTTTTTTCTCTTGCCTAATAGGTGTGGCCAGGACTTCCAATACAATGTTGAATAAGAGTGGCAAGGTTGGAAATCCTTGTCTTGTTCCTGACATTAGAGGAAGTGTTTTAGCTTTTCACCACTGAGTATGATTTTAGCTGTGGGTATGTCATATATGGCCATTACTGTGTTGAGATATATTCTTTCTGTACCTACTTTGTTGAGAGTTTTTATCATAAATAGATACTGAATTTTGTCAAAAGCTTTTTCTGTGTCTATTGAGATGATAATATGATTTTCGTCTTTGATTTTGCTAATGTGGTGTATCACATTCATTGATTTATGGACGCTAAACTCTCCCTGCATTCCTGGAATGAATCTCACTTGATCATGGTACATAATTCTTTTAGTGTATTATTGAATTCAGTTTGTTAATTTTTTTTGAGGATTTTTGCAACTATGTTCATCAGGGATAGTGGCCTGTAATTTTCTTTTTATGTGGTGTCCTTGTCTTGTTTTGGTATCAGGGTAATGCAGACCTCACAAAATGAGTTTGGAAGTGTTCCTTCCTCTTCAATTTTTTGGAATAATTTGAGAAGAATAGGTATAAACTCTTCTTTAAGTGTTTTGTAGAATTCACCTTTAAAGCCATGTGGGCCTGCACTTTTTTTGGGGGGATGGGGGTTATTACTGATTCAGTTTGGTTTCTAGTAATTTGTCTACAGTAAGTCCCCTACATACAAACCTTCAAGTTGCAACTTTCAAAGATGTGTAGGCCTGAGTGAAATTTCAGCTTGCCCTCTGTCTCCTATTGTTGACAGTCCTTCAGCTCTACCATCTCCCACTTCCTCTCCCTCCTCTAGTCAGTAACTCTTCTTGCCTGTTCACTCAGTGCCAGCCCCTGTATGCCAGCTGTTGTACTGCACTACTGTACTTTTCAAGGTACTGTACTGTAAGATTTTAAATGTTTTCTTCATTTTTTTGTGTTTTTTTTCAGTATTATTTGTGTGAAAAGTATTATAAACCTATTATAGTATAATACTATATAGCCAATTTGTTAGTTGGGTGCCTAAGCTAACTTTGTTGGACTTATGAACAAACTGGACTTACAAACATGTTCTCAGAAGAGAACTCGTTTGTATGTAGGGGACTTACTGTATGCAAATTTTTAAATTTCTTCGTGATTTAATCTTGGAAGATTGTATTTTCTAGGAATATATCCATTTTCTAGACTGTCTGATTTGTTGAATATAATTGTTCATGTATTCCCTTATGATCCTTTGTATTTCTTTGGTGTCACTTCTAACTTCTTCTCTTTCATTTCTGGTTTTATTTATTTGGGCCCTCTTTCTTTTTTTCTTGATGAGTCTGGCTAAAGTTTTGTTGATTTTGTTTATCTTTTCTAAAAACCAGCTCTTAGTTTCTTTGATCATTTCTATTGTTTTTTAGTCTCTATTTAATTTATTTCTGTTCTGACCTTTATTATTGCCTTCCTTTGGGTTTTGCCTGTTTTTTTTTCTAGTTCCTTTAAATGTAAATTCAGATTATTATTTATGCTTTTTCTTATTTATTGGGGTAGGCATATATCACTATAAACTTCCATCTTAGGACTGCTTTTGCTGTGTCCTCTAGATTTTGGAACATTGTATTACTTTCATTTGTCTTAAGGTATGTTTTGATTTCTTTTTTGATTTTTTGACCAGTTGATTGTTTAGTAGTATGTTGTTTATTCTCCACGTTTGTGCTTTTTCCAGTTTTCTTGTACTTAATTTTTCCAGTTCTCTTGTACTTAATTTTTAGTTTCATATTATTATACTCAGAAAAGATGCTTGATGTAATTTCAGTCTTCTTAAATGTATTGAGACGTGTTTTGTGGCACAACATGTGATCTATCCTGGAGAATGTTCTATGTTCACTTGAACAGAATATGTATTCTGCTGCTTTTGGATGGAATGTTCTATGTGTATATCTGTTAAGTTTATCTGGTCTAGTGTGTCACTTAAGGCCAGTGTTTCCTTATTGATTGTCTGTCTGGATGATCTGTCCATTGATGTAATTGGGGTATTAAAGTCCCCTACTACTATTGTATGGTTGTCTATTTTTCCCTTTATTTTTGTTAATATTTGCTTTATGTATTTAGGTGCTCCTATGTTGGGTACATAAATTTTTACAAATGTTATATCCTCCTGTTGGATTAGCTCCTTTATCGTTATATAATGCCCATATTTGTTTTGTTACAATCTTAGTTTTAAAGTCTATTTTGTCTGATATAAGTATTCTTACCCCAGTTTTTTTTTTTTTTTCATTTGCTTGGAATATCTTTTTTCAACACTTCGCTTTCAATCTATGTGTAACTTTACATCATAGATGAGTCTCTTATGGCAGCAATATAGATGGTTTTTTATTTTTATCCATTCAGCTACCCTATGTCTTTTATTCTTCTATCTCCAGCTGTATTACCTGCTGACTCTCTCTTTACACAGTATTTTTATAATTTTATTTTTATTGAAATATAGTTGTACAATATTACATAAGTCACAGGTATATAATCTAATGATTTACAATTTTTAAATGTTATAGTCCATTTATATTTATTATAAAATATTGGCTCTATTCTCTCTATTGTACAATATATACTTTTAGTTTATTTTATACATAATAGTTTGTACCTCTTAATCCTCTATCCCCTATCGTGCCCTTCCCCCCTTCCCTCTCCCCACTGGTTACCACTAGTATGTTCTCTATATACTAGTGGGAACCTGCTTCTTTTTTGTTATAGTCACTAGTTTACCTTATTTTTTAGATTTCACATATAAGTGATATCATACAATATTTGTCTGTTTTTTTTTGGTATGCGGGCCTCTCACTGTTGTGGCCTCTCCCATTGCGGAGCACAGGGTCCAGATGCGCAGGCTCAGCAGCCATGGCTCACGGGCCCAGCCGCTCCGTGGCATGTGGGATCTTCCAGGACCAGGGCACGAGCCCGTGTCCCCTGCATTGGCAGGCGGACTCTCAACCACTGCGTCACCAGGGAAGCCCTATTTGTCTTTCTTTATCTGATTATTTCACTTAGTATAATGCCCTCCAAACCCATCCATGTTGTTGCACGTGGCAAAATTTCATTATTTTTATGTCATTTGATTGGAGCAATTAGTCCATTTTCATTTAAAATAATTATCCATGGGTATGTACTTAATGCCATTTTGTTAATTGCTTTCCAGTTGGTTTTGTAATTCTCTGTTTCTGTCTTCTCTTGTTTTTTTCCCTTGTGGTTTGATGGGTTCCTTTAGTGTTATGTTTAGATTTCTTTCTCTTTATTTTTTGTATATCTATTGGAAGTTTTAGTTTGTGGTTACCATGAGGTTTAGAGAAACTGACCTGTATGTATAGCCATCTATTTTAAACTGATATTTGCTTAATTTTCAAGGCATTCTAAGAGCACTACATTTTTCCTCCCCACCCCCTGCAATTTATGTTTTTGATGTCATATTTTACATATTTTTATTTTATGTATCCCTTAACTACTTACTGTATTTATAGTTGATTGTACTACTTTTGTCTTTCAAACCTTCATACTAGCTTTTTAAGTGGCCAATCCTCTACCTTTGCTATATATTTCCCTTTACCAGTGAACCAATGAGGTATTTTCCTTCACATATTTTCTTATTTCTAGTTGTGGCCTCTTCTTTTCTGCTTAAAGAAGACTCTCCAACATTTTTTGTATGTCTGGTTTAGTGGTGATGAACTCCTTTAATTTTTGCTTGTCTGGGAAACTCTATCTCTTCTTTAATTCTGAATGATAACCTTGCCAGATATAGTATTCTAGATTATGTTTTTTTCCCTTCAGCACTTTAAATATATCCTACTCCCTTCTTGCCTATAATCCTTCGGCTGAAAAGTCAGCTGACAGTCTTATGGAGTTTCTTTTGTATGTGATTAGTTGTTTTACTCTTTCTGCTTTTAAGATTCTCTCTTTATTTTTAAGTATTACCATTTTAATTATAGTATGTCTTTGTGTGGGTCTCTTTGGATTCATCTTATTTGAGACTCTATGTGCTTCCTAGCAATAGACCTGGATATCTATTTCCTTCTCCAGGTTAGGGAAGTTTTCAGCCATTATTTCTTCAAAGTTTTCTGTTCCTTTATCTCTCTGTCTCTCATTCTTGGACCCCTATAATGCAAATGTTAGTACGCTTTCTGTTTTCCCAGAGGTCTCTTAAACTCTCCTCATTTTTTTGGAATTCTTTCTCTTTCTGCTGTTCTGATTGGGTGATTTTCACAATTCTATCTTCCAGATTTCTTATTTGTTCTTTTGTATCATGTAATCTTTTGTTGATTCCCTCTGGTGTATTTTTTATTTCAATTATTGTATTCTTCATCTCTGATTGGCTCTTTCTTACACTGTCTAACTGTTGAAGTTCTCACTGGGGTCTTCCTTCTTCTCCTGAGTTCAGTGAGTATCCTTAGACCATTTATTGAACTCTTTATGAGACACATTCATATCTCTGTTGCATTAAGGTTTTTTCCCTGGGGTTTTATTTTGTTCTTCCATTTGGAATATATTCCTCTGCCTCATAATTTAATTTGACTTACATTTTTTGTTTCTATGAGTTAGATGAAACAGCTACCTCTCTGGTCCTGAAGGAGTGGTCTATGTAGGTATGTACCCTGTGTAGACTGTTGTGCCAGGTGGCGTTGACAGGCTGTCTAGGGCTGGAGTGATTTCAGTCCAGAGGAAATCCCTGGGGAGTGCTGTACCTGAGGCCACCTTGATGGGTTGCCTGGAGCTGAAATGGGCACAGGCCTGAGCAGTCCTTGGGTGCACTGTGCTCAAGGCTGGCTTGACAGGACAGCTGGAGCTGGAGTAGGTGTGGGCCTGGGAGTGTCCTGGGGAAACTCAGATGGCTTTCACTGGCACCTCCAACCCCAGAGAGGGCTTCAGTAGTTTCCTGCCCACTTGGCAGGAGCTCTAGGGTTAGTAAATGGTTTTCCTTCCTGTATAGTCTAGGTGCCCTTTAAACTGCTGTCACTTTGCAGTGTCCCAGGGTGGGCAAGTCTGTGCTCAGGTCCCTCAGCAACATCCCTCCCTATTGCAGGTCATGCATTGGGAGTGGGGTTCCTGTGGATACCATATCTTCATCTTTTTTACCCATTTTATGTGGTCTTTCTGTGTGCAGTAGCTGTTCAATCAGCCCTCGGTTCTTCCTCAGGAGGAACTGCTATATATATAGGTATAGATTCAGTGTGCCTGTGGAAAGAGTTGAACTCAGGTTCTTCCTATACCACCATCTTGAACCCATTCCCGAAACTGCATTATTGACTCTACCTGAATAGGCAACATATTTTTCTACCACTACCTTTTTGCTTTTCCTGTGCTCTATTATTAGGAATTAGGTCTTGCTTCCATTTTCTTATATTCAAATCTCATCTTTCAAGACTGAGCATGGTTATTACTCTTGTCCATTCAACTTCAAAGAAGTCTTTATCAGTACCTTTCTATAGCATAATATTTTATACTTGTTTAATCTTCATTATGTACAGATTGATATCATGTAACATACTGTAAACTCCTTCATCATAAAACTTATGTTTTACACATCTTTGTGTATTCTCAGTTGCCTTAGTACTCTGGCATTCATATAGGTATTCATTCATTCAACAAATATACATTGAGCTCCTACTCAGTGTCAGGTGCTAAATGCTAGGGAGGTGGCAATGAATATAACATGAAAAATTTTTCATGCTTGTGGAATATATATTCTATTAGAGGAAAGCAGATAATAAACAAAGGATATTAGTAAATATGTAGACCTGGGGGGGGGGAAGCTGTGCAAGAGGTATAAAATTGAGATGGTGGGATGTCATTTTAGGTAGGGTGACCAGGAGAGGTGGCATATGAGGAAGTAAGAATGCTGAAGAAAGTATGAGAAAAGGTCATGGCACATCTTGGGGAAGGGCACTGCAGGCTGATGGGACAGCAAGTGCAAAGGCCCTGTGGAGGATTTGCTGAAGGTGAAAGAGAAATTTGAAGAGTAGTAGGAGATGAGGTGAAATTATAGGTGGGTGGGATAGAGAGTGGTGAGCAATTATATAGTACTTTGGAGTTATTTGTAAGGACATTGGTTTTAGTTTGCATACTATATATTATTATAGTATATTATCAGAATCAGATTATTATCAGAATTAGGCAGGAAAGGAGCATTATGTGAATTATGTTTTAAAGCATCCACCAGTTTCAGAATTTAGAATGGATTGAAGGGGGCCAAGGGTGGAGGCGGGAGAGAGCAGTTACAATATTATGAAGACTTGGGTGTGGTGTATTCTGGATATAAATGTATAGGATCCCTATTAAGCCCTCTTTCTAGCCAGCTACATAAAGGCAGAAGAAGCAGCTAGATATATATATACTCAATAACCTTGGAAAATAGTGACAGGCTCTGCCCCTAATCTTTGCATATTATCATGCAAAGCTAACTGGCCTGAAAGGCAAAGCTATCTGGCCATTATACAGTGTGACCTAATCAAAATCTGAAGCAGGAGAAAAAGAAAAACATCTTCTACAACTCTTGTTGCACTGACCCACGAGTGCCACTTACACAAGACTGGACATAGTTGATAGTAGAAAATAAGTCATGGCAAGTAGTTACAGCTTCTTTGATAAATTGATTTCCACAGATCTTTCTCCCTCCATGCATATGCTTCTTAAAAGAAAAAGTAAATTATTTCACTTCTATTCTTAAAATTCAGCTATTTTGTTCAGTCTTTGGTTACAGAAATTCTCTCACCTTGGCTGCTCATCAATTCTGTCATAAGTTAATCAATAGGATGGTTGGGGAAGATGGCAGAAGAGTAAGACGCGAAGATCAACTTCCTCCCCACAAACACACCAGAAATACATCTACACGTGGAACTGCTCCTATAGAACACCCACTGAACGCTGGCGTAAGGCCTCACACCTCCCAAAAGGCAAGAAACTCCCCACGTACCTGGGTAGGGCAAAAGAAAAAAGAATAAACCGAGACAAAACAATAGGGACGGGACCTGCACCAGTGGAAGGGAGCTGTGAAGGAGGAAAGGTTTCCACACACTAGAAGCCCCTTCGCGGGAGGAGATGGCGGGTGGTGGAGGGGGGATGCTTCGGATCCGCGGAGGAGAGCACAGCCACAGGGGTGCGGAGGGCAAAGCGGAGACATTCCCGCACAGAGGATCGGTGCTGATCAGCACTCACCAGCCCAGGAGGCTTGTCTGCTCCCCCGCCAGGGCGGGTGGGCCTGGGAGCTGAAGCTCGGGCTTAGGTCGGAGTGCAGGGAGAGGACTGGGGTTGGCGGCGTGAACACAGCCTTCAGGGGGTTAGTGTGCCACGGCTAGCTGGGAGGGAGTCCGGGAAAAAGTCTGGACCTGCCGAAGAGGCAAGAGACTTTTTCTTCCCTCTTTGTTTCCTGGTGCGCAAGGAGAGGGTATTAAGAGCACTGCTTAAAGGAGCTTCAGAGACGGGCGCGAGCGGCCCCAGAGACGGGCATGAGATGCTAACGCTGCTGCTGCTGCCACTAAGAAGCCTGTGTGCAAGCACAGGTCACTATCCACACCTCCCATCCCAGGAGCCTGTGCAGCCCGCCGCTGCCTGGGTCCCGTGATCCAGGGACAAATTCCCCAGGAGAATGCATGATGCGCCTCAGGCTGGTGCAATGTCATGCCGGCCTCTGCCACCGCAGGCTCGCCCCGCATCCATACCCCTCACTCCCCCCAGCCTGAGTGAGCCAGAGCCCCCAAATCAGCGGCTCCTTTAACCCCGTCCTGTCTGAGCCAAGAATAGATGCCCTCAGGCGACCTACACGCAGAGGTGGGGTCAAATGCAAAGCTGAACCCCAGGAGCTGTGCGAACAAAGAAGAGAAAGGGAAATATCTCCTAGCAGCCTCATGAGCAGTGGATTAAATCTCCAAAATCAACTTGATGTACCCTGCATATGTGGAATACCTGAATAGACAACGAATTATCCCAAATTGAGGCGGTGGACTTTGAGAGCAAGATATATTATTTTTTCCCCTTTTCCTCCTTTTGTGACTCTGTATCTGTATGCTTCTGTGTGAGATTTTGTCTGTATAGCTTTCCTTTCACCATTTGTCCCAGGGTTCTTTCCGTCCATTTTTTTTTTTGTTCTGTTTTTTTTACTTTAAAAAAAATTTTTTTAATACTAAGTTTTTATTTTTTATTTCAATAACTTTATTTTATTTTATCTTACTTTATTTTATTTTATTTTAACCTCTTTCTTTCTTTATTTCTTTCTACTTTTTCTCCCTTTTATTCTGAGCCATGTGGATGAAAGGCTCTTGGTGCTCCAGCCAGGAATCAGTGCTGTGCCTCTGAGATGGGAGAGCCAACTTCAGGACACTGGTCCGCAAGAGGCTTTCCAGCTCCTCATAATATCAAACAGTGAAAAATCTCCCAGAGATCTCCATCTCAACACCAAGACCCAGCTTCACTCAACAACCAGCAGGCTACAGTGCTGGACGCCCTATGCCAAACAACAAGCAAGACAACACAACCCCACCCATTAGCAGAGAGGCGGCCTAAAATCATCATAAGGCCACAGACACCCCAAAATACACCACCAGACGTGCACATGCCCACAAGAAAGACAAGATCCAGCCTCATCCACCAGAATACAGGCACTAGTCCCCTCCACCAGGAAGCCTACACAACCCACTGAACCAACTTTAGCCACTGGGGACAGACACCAAAAACAACGGAAACTAGGAATATGCAGCCTGCAAAAAGGAGACCTCAAACACAGTAAGATAAGCAAAATGAGAAGATGGAACACACAGCAGATGAAGGAGCAAGATAAAAACCCACCAGACCTAACAAATGAAGAGGAAATAGGCAGTTTACCTGAGAAAGAATTCAGGATAATGATAGTAAGGATGATTCAAAATCTTAGAAATAGAACAGAGAAAATGCAAGAAACATTTAACAAGGACCTAGAAGAACTAGAGAGGAAACAAGCAATGATGAATAAAACAATAAATGAAATTTAAAATAATCTAGAAGGGATCAATAGCAGAATAACTGAGGCAGAAGAATGGATAAGTGACCTGGAAGATAAAAGAGTGGAAATAACTACTGCAGAGCAGAATAAAGAAAAAAGAATGAAAAGAACTGAGGACAGTCTCAGAGACCTCTGGGACAACATTAAACACACCAACATTCGAATTATAGGGGTCCCAGAAGAAGAATAGAAAAAGAAAGGGACTGAGAAAATATTTGAAGAGATTATAGTTGAAAACTTCCCTAATATGGGAAAGGAAATAGTTAATCAAGTCCAGGAAGCAGAGAAAGTCCCATACAGGATAAATCCAAGGAGAAACACGCCAAGACACATATTAATTAAACTATCAAAAATTAAATACAAAGAAAACATATTAAAAACAGCAAGGCAAAAACAACAAATAACACATGAGGGAATCACCATAAGGTAAACAGCTGATCTTTCAGCAGAAACTCTGCAAGCCAGAAAGGAGTGACAGGACATATATAAAGTGATGAAGGAGAAAAACCTACAACCAAAATTGCTCTACCCAGCAAGGATCTCATTCAGATTTGATGGAGAAATTAAAACCTTTACAGACAAGCAAAAGTTGAGAGAGTTCAGCACCACCGAACCAGCTTTACAACAAACGCTAAAGGAACTTCTCTAGGCAAGAAATACAAGAGAAGGAAAAGACCTACAATAACAAACCCAAAACAATTAAGAAAATGGGAATAGGAACATACATATCGACACTTACCTTAAATGTAAATGGATTAAATGCTCCCACCAAAAGACACAGACTGGCTGAATGGACATAAAAACAAGACCCATACATATGCTGTCTACAAGAGATCCACTTCAGACCTAGGGACACATACAGACTGAAAGTGAGGGGATGGAAAAAGATACTTCATGCAAATGGAAATCAGAAGAAAGCTGGAGTAGCAATTCTCATATCAGACAAAATAGACTTTAAAATAAAGACTATTAGGAGAGACATAGAAGGACACTACATAATGATCAACGGATCGATCCAAGAAGAAGATATAACAATTGTAATCATTTATGCACCCAACATAGGAGCGCCTCAATACATAAGGCAAATACTAACAGCCGTAAAAGGGGAAATCAGCAGTAACACATTCATAGTAGGGGACTTAAACACCCCACTTTCACCAATGGACAGATCATCCAAAATGAAAATAAATAAGGAAACACAAGCGTTAAATGATACATTAAACAAGATGAACTTAATTGATATTTATAGGACATTCCATCCAAAAACAGAGTACACACTTTTCTCAAGTGCTCATGGAAAATTCTGCACGATAGATCATATCTTGGGTCACAAATCAAGCCTTGGTAAATTTAAGAAAATTGAAATTGTATCAAGTATCTTTTCCAACCACAACGCTATGAGACTAGATATCAATTACAGGAAAGATCTGTAAAAAATACAAATACATGGAGGCTAAACAATACACTACTTAATAACCAAGAGATCACTGAAGAAATCAAAGAGGAAATCAGAAAATACCTAGAAGCAAATGACAATGGAGGCACAACGACCCAAAACCTATGGGCTGCAGCAAAAGCAGTTCTAAGAGGGAAGTTTATAGAATACAATCCTGCCTTAAGAAGCAGGAAACATCTTGAATAAACAACCTAACCTTGCACCTCAAGCAATTAGAGAAAGAAGAACAAAAACACCCCAAAGTTATCAGAAGAAAAGAAATTATAAAGATCAGATCAGAAATAAATGAAAAAGAAATGAAGGAAACAATAGCAAAGATCAATAAAACTAAAAGCTGGTTCTTTGAGAAGATAAACAAAATTGATAAACCATTAGCCAGACTCACCAAGAGAAAAAGGGAGAAGACTCAACTCAATAGAATTAGAAATGAAAAAGGAGAAATAACAACTGACACTACTGAAATACAAAAGATCATGAGAGATTACTGCAAGCAACTCTATGTCAATAACATGGACAACCTGGAAGAAATGGACAAATTCTTAGAAATGCACAACCTGCCAAGACTGAACCAGGAAGAAATAGAAAATATGAAGAGACCAATCACAAGCACTGAAATTGAAACTGTGATTAAAAATCTTCCAACAAACAAAAGCTCAGGACCAGATGGCTTCACAGGCAAATTCTATCAAACATTTAGAGAAGCACTAACACCTATCCTTCTCAAACTGTTCCAAAATATAGCAGAGGGAGGAACACTCCCAAACTCATTCTATGAGGCCACCATTACCCTGATACCAAAACCAAACAAAGATGTCACAAAGAAAGAAAACTACAGGCCAATATCACTGATGAACATAGATGCAAAAATCTTCAACAAAATACTAGGAAACAGAATCCAACAGCACATTAAAAGGATCATACACCGTGATCAAGTGGGGTTTATTCCAGGAATGCAAGGATTCTGCAGTATACGCAAATCAATCAACGTGATACACCATATTAACAAATTGAAGGAGAAAAACCATATGATCATCTCAATAGATGCAGAGAAAGCTTTTGACAAAATTCAACACCAATTTATGATAAAAACCCTGCAGAAAGTAGGCATAGAGGGAACTTTCCTCAACATAATAAAGGCCATATATGACAAACCCACAGCCAACATTATCCTCAATGGTGAAAAACTGAAAGCATTTCCACTAAGATCAGGGACAAGACATGGTTGCCCACTCTCACCATTACTATTCAACATAGTTTTGGAAGTTTTAGCCACAGTAATCAGAGAAGAAAAAGAAATAAAAGGAATCCAAATCGGAAAAGAAGAAGTAAAGCTGTCACTGTTTGTGAATGACATGATACTATACACAGAGAATCCAAAAGATGCTACCAGAAAACTACTAGAGCTAATCAATGAATTTGGTAAAGTAGCAAGATACAAAATTAATGCACAGAAATCTCTGGCATTCCTATATACTAATGATGAAAAATCTGAAAGTGAAATCAAGAAAACACTCCCATTTACCATTGCAACAAAAAGAATAAAATACCTAGGAATAAACCTACCTAAGGAGACAAAAGACCTGTATGCAGAAAATTATAAGACACTGATGAAAGAAATTAAAGATGATACAAATAGATGGACAGATATACCATGTTCTTGGATGGGAAGAATCAACATTGTGAAAATGACTCTACTACCCAAAGCAATCTACAAATTCAATGCAATCCTTATCAAACTACCACTGGCATTTTTCACAGAACTGTAACAACAAATTTCACAATTTGTATGGAAACACAAAAGACCCCAGATAGCCAAAGCAATCTTGAGAACGAAAAGTGGAGCTGGAGGAATCAGGCTCCCTGACTTCAGACTATACTACAAAGCTACAGTAATTACAACAGTATGGTACTGGCACAAAAACAGAAAGATGGATCAATGGAACAGGATAGAAAGCCCAGAGATAAACCCACGCACATATGGTCACCTTATCTTTGATAAAGGAGGCAAGAATATACAGTGGAGAAAAGACCGCCTCTTCAATAAGTGGTGCTGGGACAACTGGACAGGTACATGTAAAAGTATGAGATTATAACACTCCCTAACACCATACACAAAAATAAGCTCATAATGGATTAAAGACCTAAATGTAAGGCCAGAAACTATCAAATTCTTAGAGGAAAACATAGGCAGAACACTCTATGACATAAATCACAGCAAGATCCTTTTTGACCCACCTCCTAGAGAAAAGGAAATAAAAACAAAAATAAACAAATGGGACCTAATGAAACTTCAAAGCTTTTGCACAGCAAAGGAAACCATAAATAAGACCGAAAGACAACCCTCAGAATGGGAGAAAATATTTGCAAATGAAGCAACTGACAAAGGATTAATCTCCAAAATTTACAAGCAGCTCATGCAGCTCAGTAACAAAAAAACAAACAACCCAATCCAAAAATGGGCAGAAGAGCTAAATAGACATTTCTCCAAAGAAGATATACAGATTGCCAACAAACACATGAAAGAATGCTCAACATCATTAATCACTAGAGAAATTCAAATCAAAACTACAATGAGATATCATCTCACACCGGTCAGATTGGCCATCATCAAAAAATCTAGAAACAGTAAATGCTGGAGAGGGTGTGGAGACAAGGGAACCCTCTTGCACTGCTGTTGGGAATGTAAATTGATACAGCCACTATGGAGAACAGTATGGAGGTTCCTTAAAAAACTACAAATAGAATTACCGTACGACACAGCAACCCCACTACTGGGCATATACCCTGAGAAAACCATAATTCAAAAAGAGTCATGTACCAAAATGTTCATTGCAGCTCTATTTATAATAGGAGATGGAAGCAACCTAAGTTTCCATCATCAGATGAGTGGATAAAGAAGATGTGGCATATATATACAATGGAATATTACTCAGCCATAACAAGAAACGAAATTGAGTTATTTGTAGTGAGGTGGATGGACCTAGAGTCTGTCATACAGAGTGAAGTAAGTCAGAAAGAGAAAAACAAATACCATATTCTAACACATATATATGGAATCTAAGAAAAAAAAATTTTTAAATGTCGTGAAGAACCTAGGAGTAAGACAAGAATAAAGACACAGACCTACTAGAGAATGGAATTGAGGATGTGGGGAGGGGGAAAGGTAAGCTGTGACAGAGTGAGAGAGTGACATGGACATATATAACTACCAAATGTAAAATAGATAGCTAGTGGGAGGCGGCTGCATAGCACAGGGAGAGCAGCTAGGTGCTTTGTGACCACCTAGAGGGGTGGGATAGGTAGGCTGGGAGGGAGGGATATGCAAGAGGGAAGAGATATGGGAACATATGTATATGTATAACTGATTCACTTTGTTATAAAGCAGAAAATAACACACCATGGTAAAGCAATTATACTCCAATAAAGATGTTACCAAAAAAGTTAATCAATAAAAATACAATATTTAACAAGCACCTAGAAGATATTGCTAAATGTATCTAAGGCAAAGTCCTGTAGGAGATTACAATGCAGTCGGGAAGATAAATTATTACATGTAAATAGGGTAATGACTCAATTAAATAATGATAGTGACTGAAAGAAAACAAATAATTAACCAATATATAACTAACTAGTTATGTCTCATAAGCAAAAAAAAAAAAAATACTAGCAATTCTGAACAAGAGCCATCTATTCTGTGTTGAAGTAGTTGAGAAATTTTATTGAAGAAAGAGTTGATATAAGATAGAATGAAAAAAGAGAGAGAATTCCAGATGTAGAGAATGCATAAATAAATTCTTGGAGGTGTGTTTGGGCAGTAGACTAGGAGAAATCAAATAGTTTGATATAGAATAAAAATTAGACTGTAAAGAGGCTTAAGCTCTAATAATAAGAAGCTGAAATAACCAAGTGAATAAAACTGGATTTTAGCCACTGGACATTTAATAGCTGCTAAACGATTTTTAGGGAGTATAAGAGGGAAAGAAAATGTTGAAATTATAAAAACTTCATTTCATAAAGATCAATCAGGAAGCTATGTACAAAATTGGTTGGAGGTGGAAACACTGACAATTTTGAGACATCACTAAAATCCCATCTGTACCTGTCTATAGGTCTCCTATCTTAAATAATATTTCTGTACTTGTTCTCAAAACTTTACAGTGCTATTTCACGGCAACAAGTATATCTCAAACCTTTACACTGGTGTATCTATTGCTGGATATAGTTCATACATCCAGCATTTAAATTGGGCTAAATGGATGTTTGTTATTTCAAAGTAAGTAAAGAAAAGCTAGCACAACCACATTTAGAATGGGACTCTTATCTTATAATCTTGACTAAATCCACATTGCTTATGATGCCGGGTACTAATCTGAATGCCACAGTCCTAAGAGAGGTGCTACACACATTGTGGTGGAACCAGTTAAAAGAAAGGCAAACTAGCCCAGCAACCATTTCCCATCTGCAACTTATGTAGATTAAGACTAGGGGTGGATTGGTGAGGACAGCATTTTTTGAAGTGAAGAAATTTGTAGGAGTAAAAAGAGCTGTCAGGATTTCCCTCTCCTCCTTGAAGTGCCCACTAAGGCAAGTTAGGATTTTAAAAATCCTTGGAGCGTTTAGGAGAAGTTGGGATCAAGAAGGAGGAATTGACTTCTTAATTCCCTGGCTGTGCTTTTCTGAACTCAGAAACCCACAGATGGGACCCATGCTGCTACCAGGGTGGAGAGTGTTGTGATGTCTTAGGATAGTTTGGCCTATCGTTCTGTAAAGTTTTGGTATCAAGGAAACTGCAGCCTGGCTCTCACACAGAAAGTTCTGGAGCACCCTTACACTGGTGAGATAAAGAGAAGTCACAGTAGAAGCAAGCTGAAATTCTACAATTTGACAAGCAAGGGGGGTTAACTTTCCCTTGAGTCAAGTGGATACTGTGGAAGACAGCTAGGCTGCAGTCATCTTGAAAGCACTGTTCCCCACCCCAATAAGAAAAGGCTATTGGCCATGGTGAGGACCTAGCGTAGTGTACTGCAGGAGGTACTAGCTGAGAGCAAAATCAAAAGGTCAGCTCAGGATGGCCACATTCTCACCAGAGAATATATAATAGTGGAGGCCACCATGGGGTGGGTAGAGGAGATTGGTTCATAAAGAATCCAGTCATATATTTTATAAAAGTTCAAGTCTGGATGTCTGCTGTGACAGAGAGCAATGACCAGCCAGTGCTAGCCAAGAAAGAATTCCTAATTATTCCACTTAGTCAAAAGACCTTTTCTCTCTTCTCCTCTAAACCTTCTTCAATATGCTTCAGTTCTTGGAAGAACCAAGAAGATAAGGAGGAAGAGAGGAAGAGAAAGGTGCAGGCAGGGGTGGGTTTACCTCGAAGCTAATGAAGCTCAAACTTCATAGCCTCTCACTGGCACAGGCCTCCTTAGGAGGCCGTGGACCAAATTTGTATTCATTATTTGTATTATTTTTTGATAAAGAGGGTGCCTCTCCCCAAATTTTAAATGCTTTAGGCTCTACAAAACCTAGGTAGGAAAAATAAATAAAAAGATAGATAATGCATGCCATTTTTTTTGTTCCCGTTCGCCTGGCCATGGGTTAGACTAGGTTGGGGTGGTGTTTACATGGAAAGAAAAATTAATGTTCTGATATAGAATGGGCTGGACTTATCAATACCGGAAATTAAGACACTTCTAATACCTGAAATTTACTGGAAATCTATGCAATATGCTTCAATTGCGGTCAAGAAACAAGGGTAGGCAGATCTGAGAGAAGGTTGGAAGGCTGTGAGTGAAGGGAAAGATAAGCTGTATCCTCTTGTACCCTAGAAGTTTACCTCAATGAATATTTGTGTTTTGTTAGGGAAAAAATACCGATGCCAGTTTTATGGTGAGAGTTGAATGTGATTTGGAAGGAAGCCAACTTAACTCCTCTCTTTCCATTTCCATGTTTCATATTTGGACTGAATTTTAATCCTCAGAGCCAAGATTTCAGAGAGATGCAAGGAAAAATGGCTTGAATGCTGTACATACACACATACACGCACACATACTAATGGATGAGTGCACACAAACACACACAAATATTTCTAACCAATATTTGTCTAGTAAATCTGTAGTAAATTTATGGGAAAATCACTAAAATTACCAGCCTTGGGCTCATCTCATGTCCAAGGAAATCATTAAAAAGGTGAGAATTTTATATTTTTACCTCCTATTTAAAGTAATATAAATAAAAAATGTGTACCTAAATAAATGACATATTCTGTTACCTCAAAAAAAAAAGCTCATTTTGCCTAAGAAACTGTCCTACTTCTGTGTAAAATTAGATATTGTTGATGTGTTTACTGTGTGACAGTATATAGCTTAATGTATTTTATGATCAATGAAAAGACAAGAAAAGTTCTCTAGGGAAGGGAAAATGAAGCAACATGTTGTGATGCTAGTTGCAGTGAAATTTAATATTTAAAATGCAAGAAAAATCTGAGCTGAAATTAAATCAGATAGTGAAACTTCAGATGTGTAGAGTGTGTTATTCTATGTAGTTATAATGTTTTTGTGTTCTTATTTATCAGAACATCTTATTTATCAGAGTATCTTATTTATTAGAATATTGTGTTCTTATTTATCAGAATATCCATGAATATACTATAATTTGCCCCCCACTAGTTATAATCAGCTCATCTTTTATGTGAGATTATCATTTTTTCTTCTTGGAACATTGTGCCCTCAAGTCACATTTGTTATACTTCTGGTCCCATCACAAACCTTTTGGAACACAGAGTGCTATTGAATTGAGTTTCCATTTGGATTTCTTCCAGAGCTATTGCTTTGAGAGCAGTACATGAAATAACAAAATTGGCACGTGCTGGTTTAACTCCGTGGCTAACTCTGTTGTTTTCTGTTGATGATAAGTGTGTGGAATAGTTGTTTCTCTATGCAGACAGATTACATTATATATAATTTAGCATTTATCTTTAATTACATTCTGAAGCTTCACACATCTCAGTAAACATCTCTTTTATAGCTTATGATAGATAATTGATAACAACAGAGGATTGAAAATGAAGAAGCAGAAATGATAGCATTCCCTTTCAGTCGCTACACACAATAGCCAACTTGGGTTTTTCTCTTTTATGGTGATAGTTTTTTGGCAAATGCAGTAATGTGATTTGGAGATTTGATATTCTATTTATGTTGCTATGATATCAAATAAGGGTAAGCATCTTGGAATTAATGAAACTTAAAGGAAGACAGAGGACATTAAGTATTATCAGGGTATATTTGAGAGGAGTGTGTCAGAATACTGCTGTGGAATCCTTGTTACGATTTCACTTGCTAAAGCAGCATTCTGGAATCATGCTTCTAAAAGAAATGTCAAATGCTTCTAAAATTCATAGGTAAACAGCATACCAATGAATTTTGATGTTCAAGAAATGTACAAAATATGTTAATTTTCATAGCCTAGACGTCAGCCTGGGTGCCCTATCCATCTGGATTTAAATGAAATTGCCTCCATTCCTTTCTCAAACCACATGCCCTTGAACCACGAGCTCCTCAGTATTTTATAACTACACACAATTCTCCACTTCTTAATTATGTTACCTGAAAAAAATGTATCATTTCACTTCTAACCCTAAAGCAAAAACAACAGATGGGTCTCATGAGAACCTGATGAAGTGGTGGAACATGTGAAGGGAATGCTTTCAATTTCAGCTTTGGCAAGAGATACGTATTTCATTAGTTTACATTTTTAAAATATGTGAACTTATTAGTAGCTACTAAATGTTGCTTTGAAATGCTCATAATTTATTAATGTTTAAAAAGGAAGCAAAAATCATCTGAAAGTTAAATATAAATACTTAAGCCTCAGATAATTTGAGAGAAAAGAAGAATGCCTTGTTTTATTAAGTTAGACCCTCACCTTTTTGTGAATAAGCTGATCTTCAACTAGTAAATAACAACTAATCCCTAGGCTTAATTGCTGACCCTGAATTCGCTGAGATTCTGCCCAAGCACTATCTCCTCATAATATCTCCAACTAGATTCCATGATGCTGGGTCTACTATACTGTACCAGTATTGTCATTTATTTTGGCTGTACTCTTTTCCTTTCAAAAATATTAACACTGGGGATGCCAACCATTGTTCTAGGTATTTAATAAAACCTAATTTTAAAAGCTGCACAAAAGACTTGAGCAAGATATATGAATTATCAGTAAGTACATAAAAAAGAACTCAACATCATTAGTTATAAGGGAAGTGTTAAAACAATAAAGAAATATCCACTAGACTGGCTAAAATTGAAGAGTACTAGCAAGAATCTAGAGAAACTGAAACTCTTATACATCGTTGTTGGAAGTCAAAATTTTACAACCACTTTGGAAATTGGTCAGGTATTTTTTCAGAAAACTAAACATATATCTACCCTACCACCTTAAAGTCCCATTTGGAATTCTGAGGCAAAATTATGAAACCAGCCTCAAAACTCTGTTAGACTTCTGTAATTCAAGGTCACTATCCAAAATGTAAATATCTCTAAGTTGTAATTTTACATAGGCTCAACAACTTTTTTTAGCACTGTTCCTAGTTGAGGTTTTCTTTGTGAATGGCATATACTTTAAACCAAATGTGAAAATTAATTTGAGGTGGATAATAAGCCTACATGTAAAAGCCCTAACTGTAAGCCTTCTATAAAAAAAACATTGGAGGATATCTTTTATGAATTTGGGGTAACATTGCACAAAACTAATCATAAAAGAAAAAAAAATAAAGCTACCTTCACCAAAATTAAAATTTTTACCCATCGGGAGCCATCATTAAGACTGGTAAAAGGCATCATATAATGGCAGAATTTATTTGCAGTGCATTATCTGACAAAAGACTTATATTCAGAATGTGTATATGTATGTATGTTTGTGTGTGTGTGTGTAAACATCAATATTACAAAAACAAATATGGGCAAAATCCCTGAATAGGCACTTTACAAAAGAAATTATCAAAATTTCCAGTAAACTTATAAAAGGGGGTTATCTTCAGCAGGGATATGCACATTAATATGACAATTTGATGTAATTACACGAATACCATAATGATAAATTTAAAAAAGACTGACAATTCCAGAGTTGGCAGTGATGTGGGACAATTAACATTCTCATGCACTTCTCCACGGGGAGAATAAATTAATACAACCATTTTGGAAAATTATTTTTGCTGAATCTATCATAACTAAATTTATGCAACTCAAATCCCATATAAATATCAGAAATAAGAAAATATGTGAGCCAGGATCTTCATAATAGCAGTATTTGTAACAATTAATACCTGTAAGGACTCAAATGTCTGTCCACAATACAAAGGATGAACACACTGTGGTGTACGTATACCATGAAACACTGTACAACAGTATTGCATACAGAGATATGGATATATCTCACAAAGGTTCAGTTGAGCCAAAGAGGCCAAATACAAAAGAATACCTATTTATGATTTTATTTTTATAAAATTCAAAAACAAAAACTAAGAGGAGCTTCAAGATGGCGGAAGAGTAAGACGCGGAGATCACCTTCCTCCCCACAGATACACCAGAAATACATCTACACGTGGAACAACTCCTACAGAATACCTACTGGACGCTGGCAGAAGACCTCAGACCTCCTAAAAGGCAAGAAACTCCCCACGTACATGGGTAGGGCAAAAGAAAAAAAAAAAACAGAGACAAAAGAATAGGCACGGGACCTGCACCAGTGGGAGGCAGCTGTGAAGGAGGAAAGGTTTCCACACACTAGAATCCCCTTCGCGGGCGGAGACTGTGGGTGGCGGAGGGGGGAAGCTTCGGAGCCACGGAGGAGAGTGCAGCAACAGGGGTGTGGAGGGCAAAGCAGAGACATTCCCGCACAGAGGATCGGTGCCGACCGGCACTCACCAGCCCGAGAGGCTTGTCTGCTCACCTGCCGTGGCGGGCGGGGGCTGGGAGCTGAGGCTCGGGCTTCGGTCGCGCCGGGAGAGGACTGGGGTTGGCCGCGTGAACACAGCCTGCAGGGGGTTAGTGCACCACAGCCAGTCGGGAGGGAGTCTGGGGAAAAGTCTGGACCTAACGAAGAGGCAAGAGACTTTTTCTTGCCTCTTTGTTTCCTGGTGCGTGCGGAGAGGGGATTAAGAGTGCTGCTTAAAAGAGCTCTAGAGACGGGCGTGAGCCGCGGCTAAAAGCATGGACCCCAGAGACGGGCATGAGATGCTAAGGCTGCTGCTGCCGCCACCAAG
Organism: Monodon monoceros; assembly: GCF_005190385.1. Lineage (NCBI taxonomy): Eukaryota > Metazoa > Chordata > Mammalia > Artiodactyla > Monodontidae > Monodon > Monodon monoceros. The sequence continues at coordinate 116,549,187 of NW_021703767.1, read as the reverse complement.
AAGCCTGTGTGCGAGCACAGGTCACTATCCACACCTCCCATCCCAGGAGCCTGTGCAGCCCGCCACTGCCACGGTCCCAGGATCCCGGGACAACTTCCCCGGGAGAACACACGACGTGCATCAGGCTGGTGCAACGTCACGCCGGCCTCTGCCGCCGCAGGCCCGCCCCGCATCTGTAACCCTCCTTCCCCCCGACCTGAGTGAGCCAGAGCCCCCGAGTCAGCGGCTCCTTTAACCCCGTCCTGTCTGAGCGAAGAACAGACGCCCTCAGGTGACCTACACGCAGAGACGGGGCCAAATCCAAAGCTGAGCCCTGGGAGCTGTGCGAACAAAGAAGAGAAAGGGAAATCTCTCCCAGCAGCCTCAGGAGCAGCGGATTAAAGCTCTACAATCAACTTGATGTTCCCTGCATCTGTGGAATACCTGAATAGACAATCATCCCAAATTGAGGAGGTGGGCTTTGGAAGCAAGATATATTATTTTTTCCCCTTTTCCTCTTTTTGTGAGTGTGTATGCTTCTGTGTGAGATTTTGTCTGTATAGCTCTGCTTTTACCATTTGTACTAGGGTTCTGTCTGTCCTTTTTAAAAATTTTTTTGTATTGTTTTTAGCACTTATCATTGCTGGATTTGTTTTTTAGTTTGGTTGCTCTCTTCCTTCTTCCCTTCTTTCTTTTATTTCTTATTACTTTAAAAAATTTTTTCTTTTTAATAATTATTTTTTATTTTAATAACTTTTTATTTTATTTTATCCTCTTCTTTCTTTCTTTTTTTTTTTTCTCCCTTTTATTCTGAGCCATGTGGATGAAAGGCTCTTGGTGCTCCAGCCAGGCATTAGGGCTATTCCTCTTAGGTGGGAGAGCCAAGTTCAGGACACTGGTCCACAAGAGAACTCCCAGCTCCACATAATATCAAGCAGTGAAAATGTCCCAGTGATCTCCATCTCAACGCCAATACCCAGCTCCACTCAAAGACCAGCAAGCTACAGTGCTGGACACCCTGTACCAAACAACTATCAAGACAGGAACACAACCCCACGCATTAGCAGAGAGGCTGCCTAAAATCATAATAAGGCCACAGACACCCCAAAACACACCACCAGACATGGACCTGCCCACCAGAAAGACAAGGTCCAGCCTCATCCACCAGAACACAGGCACTAGTCCTCTCCACCGGGAAGCCTACACAACCCACTGAACCAACCTTAGCCACTGGGAACAGACACCAAAAACAACGGGAACTACGAACCTGCAGCCTGCGAAAAGGAGACCCCAAACACAGTAAGATAAGCAAAATGAGAAGACAGAAAAACACACAGCAGATGAAGGAGCAAGTTAAAAACCCAGCAGACCAACAAATGAAGAGGAAATAGGCAGTCTACCTGAAAAAGAATTCAGAATAATGATAGTAAAGATGATACAAAATCTTGGAAATCGAATAGAGAAAATACAAGAAACGTTTAACAAGGATCTAGAAGAACTAAAGAGCAAACAAACAATGATGGGCAACACAATCAATGAAATTAAAAGTTCTCTAAAAGGGATCAATAGCAGAATAACTGAGGCAGAAGAATGGATAAGTGACCTGGAAGATAAAGTAGTGAAAATAACTACTGCAGAGCTGAATAAAGAAAAAAAAGAATGAAAAGAATTGAGGGCAGTCTCAGAGACCTCTGGGACAACACTGAATGCACCAACATTGGAATTATAGGGGTCCCAGAAGAAGAAGAGAAAAAGAAAGGGACTTAGAAAATATTTGAAGAGATTATAGTTGAAAACTTCCCTAATATGGAAAAGGAAATAGTTAATCAAGTCCAGGAAGTGCAGAGAGTCCCATACAGAGGAAATCCAAGGAGAAACATGCCAAGACACATATTAATTAAACTATCAAAAATTAGATACAAAGAAAAAATATTAAAAGCAGCAAGGGGAAAACAACCAATAATATACAAGGGAATCCCCATAAGACCCACCTCCTAGAGAAATGGAAATAAAAAGAAAAATAAACAAATGGGACCTAATGAAACTTAAAAGCTTTTGCACAGCAAAGGAAACCATAGACAAGATGAAAAGACAGCCCTCAGAATGGGAGAAAATATTTACAGATGAAGAAACTGACAAAGGATTAATCTCCAAAATTTACAAGCAGCTCATGCAGCTCAATATCAAAAAAGCAAACAACTCAATCCAAAACTGGGCAGAAGACTTAAAGAGACATTTCTCCAAAGAAGATATACAGACTGCCAACAAACACATGAAAGAATGCTCAACTTCATTAATCATTAGAGAAATGCAAATCAAAACTACAATGGGATATCGTCTCACACTGGTCAGAATGGCCATCATCAAAAAATCTACAAACAATAAATTCTGGAGAGGATGTGGAGAAAAGGGAACCCTCTTGCACTGTTGGTGAGAATGTAAATTGATACAGCCACTATGGAGAACAGTATGGAGGTTCCTTAAAAAACTACAAATAGAACTACTGTACGACCCAGCAATCCCACTACTAGGCATATACCCTGACAAAACCATAATTCAAAAAGAGTCATGTACCAAAATGTTCATTACAGCTCTATTTACAATAGCCAGGACATGGAAGTAACCTAAGTGTCCATCAACAGATGAATGGATAAGGAGGATATGGCACATATATACAATGGAATATTACTCGACCATAAAATGAAATGAAATTGAGTTATTTGCAGTGAGGTAGATGGACCTAGAGTCTGTCATACGAGTGAAGTAAGTCAGAAAGAGAAAAATAAATACCGTATGCTAACACATATATATGGAATCTAAAAAAAAATTAAAAATGGCCATGAAGAACCTAAGAGCAAGATGGGAATAAAGACGCAGACGTACTAGAGAATGTACTTGAGGATATGGGGAGGGGGAAGGGTAAGCTGGGACAAAGTGAGAGAGTGGCATAGACATATATACACTACCAAATGTAAAATAGATAGCTAGTGGAAGCAGCCACATAGCACAGGGAGATCTGCTCCGTGCTTTGTGACCATCTAGAGGGATGGGATACGGAGGGTGGGAGGGAGGGAGATGCAAGAGGGAAGAGATATGGGGACATATGTATATGTATAACTGATTCAGTTTGTTATACAGCAGAAACTAACACACCATTGTAAAGCAATTATACTCCAATAAAGATGTTAAAAAAAAAAAACTAACTGATGGTGATAGAATTCAAAATAATTTTCTAATCTTTGAAAAAAGATAATGACTGGGAAGAGGTAGGAGAAGGCTTCCAAGTTATAGGTTACTTTTCATTTATTGATTTGGGAGGAAGTTGCAAGGATGTACTTACTTGGTAAAATTTTATCAGGATTACAGTTGTGAATTGGGTCTTTTTCTGTATATATACAGTAACAGGCTATTTTAAAAAAATGTTGGAATCCAAAATATGGGTTTAGATGCCCCAAAATATAATAAGTAAAGCTTATAAAATTTTCTTATACAAGAGTTGCCTTGACTCCCATTCTTACCTTTAATTTATATACAACTCATACCAAATTGCCTTTTCTTGATTTCAAAACAAGAGTAGATGAGCAGTAATGTGGGAGTATTGGTTACTCAAGGAATGCTCACTGTCAATAGAAAGATAAGCAGTGAACCAAGGAAAGAATAGAGGAAACATGTAACAACTGAAAAGGTACAGAAATCTGGAGACATAAAGATCTTCGATTCTTGATATAGTTCCTAAAGTAACTTGCCCTATTACAAGAGAATGGAGTAACTAATAATTCAGTGTGACAGTCTTCCATCAACAATAAAAGCTTAAATAATTCATTCAATGAATTTAACTACATTTTATGTTAAGTATTATATTAAATCTGTGGCATGGGAAGTTACAGTGATGACAATAGACATTCTCTGCTTTTGTGGAGCTTGCATTTTCTTCAGGGAAATAGAATGAAAACAAATAAAGAAACACAAAGTCACTTTAGATAGTGCTAAGTGCTGTGAAAAAAGAGAGTGATGGGATAGAAGTGACATCTGATCTGGTACATGAATGAGAGGTAATGGTCTGTGCAAAAGCTATGAAGTAGAAACAAGCTAGATGTGTTCATGAACAGAGAGAAGACAAGTATGGATGAAACATGGTAACCATGGGTAGAGGGTGGGGGGAACCAAGGATGGGGGTGAAGTGAGGTCAAAGGAGGAGGCAAGATCCAGATCAAGTGAGGTTTAAAGATGTGCAAGGGGTTTGTATTTTATTTTAAGTGTGAATTTAAAACCCCTTGCATAGTTTTAAGCAGGACTGGTATAAAATAGTCTGATTTACATTTTTTTAATTACTCTTTAGGAAGTGGACTGTAATGGGGGCGGTGGAGTGGTAACATGATACCAGTTATGTAGCTATTGAAATATTTTGATTTGTGAAATAGAGAAATAGGAAATATCATTCATAAATATAACCAACCAAATACACAGATTATAAGTTATATGGCTAATTATATCTTTAGTTATACTGATAACTCAAATTTCTGGTGTGATATTTTCCCCAAATTTCCTAAAGTTTTCGATATGTTTTGTAAGCATGTTTTTAAAACAGATGAGCCCAAGACAGATAAAGGCATATTTATTTTCATAACTGTGATTTTTTTAAAAAAAACAAAGGTAATTGAAGAGTTGCAATAAAAAGGCAGAAGTTTGAAAATTAACTATGAAACATGCTCAGAGCACATTTCTGTAACTTGAAGAATTGAGTGTTTACTAAATTTGATAAGATTTGCTATTCTATAGCTAAGTAAGTCACTGACCTTCTTGGCACTAAGAATCTGGTTTCTAATCATAGAGCCAGTGTTAAATGTGGGATTTGAAGTATTAAGTGATCATTCAGAATATTTTTAATTTAAATATTCTATGATCATCATGATAAATTTAAATGATATTGTACTTACTTACAGAACTAAAGAGCACAATTAATTGTATTCTCCTGTGCTGTTTAGAAAAATTGTTAGCCATTACTAAGATTTAATAGAAACTATCTTTTAAAGGTCGGTATAGTATTAACTTTTAAAAATCTTTTGGGACTTCTACTTCTGGGCAGATGAAGTAGGCATACCTTATTCCTTCTAGTAAGTGCGGCTATTAACTCTAGAATTGTGTATAAAACAACCATAAGACTACTCTGAAAGTTTAGAAAAGGGGGCAGACCAACTATAGCCTGGGGATGCAATGAAAGAGGATGGGGAGTTCCTTGGGTTTTCTTTTAGCTTCATATATCCCAACTGAAGCTCGCAACCCAGAAATGCCAGGGCATATAGGCAAAAAAAGTCCTAACAGAAGTCTGTCCTCTTTAGCCAAAGGACCAGGAAAGGGTCAGCCTAGCAGGAAAGAAAAATTTCAGACAATAATTGGTATATAATTGGTAAAAAAAAATTCATCCAGCCATTTTAACTAATGAACGGTAGACGTACAGACACGCGTGTGTGTGTGTGTGTGTGTGTGTGGTGTGTGTGTATGTATTCATAGACCCATACATTCAAGCCCTCAAAATCTACAACGATGAAACTTCCATACATAACCAAATAATAGTTAACCTTCTGTTTTGAATTTTGAATTTGCAAGATGGCTACATCATAGAGGAAATCAACTAATCAAGGCCTTTCATTTTTTTAAATGTTGCCATTGCCACTATTCCCAATTCAAATTAAATTCTGGTAATAATTTGATTATAGATGAGGTACTCATCTTCCTCTGGCAAGGAATTTTAAAACATGGTAACAGTAGCCTGCCTAACCATCTCAAACTTTTAAAAATGTAGAAGTAGTAAATATCAAACAAATAATAAACTTAGATTACAGCTATTTACAGGAAAATCTCACTCTTTTAAAAAATATTTTATTGGAGTATAGTCGAATTACAATGTTGTATTAGTTTCAGTTATACAGCAGAATGATTCAGTTATACATGTACATATATTCATTCTTTTTTAGATTATTTTCCCTTGTAAGTTATTACAGAATATTGAGTAGAATTCCCTGTGCTATACTGTAGGTCCTTATTAGTTATTTTATATATAGTAGTGTGTATATGTTAATCCCAATCTCCTGATTTATCCCTTTCCACCCCTTTTCACCTTTGGTAACCATAAATTTGTTTTCTAAATCTGTGACCGTATTTCTGTTTTGTAAATAAGTTCATTTGTACCATTTTTTTTAGTTTCCACATATATGCGACATCATATGATATTTGTCTTTCTTTGTCTGACTTACTTCACTTAGTATGATAAATCTCTAGGTCCATCCATGTTGCTGCAAGTGGCACTATTTCATTATGTTTGTGGCTGAGTAATATATTCCATTGTATATATGTACCACATCTTCTTTATCCGTTCCTCTGTTGATGGACATTTAGGTTGCTTCCAGTCTTGGCTATTTAAATAGTGCTGCAATGAACATTGGGTTGCATGTATCTTTTTTAAAAATTAATTAATTAATTAATTGATTGATTTATGGCTGCACTGCGTCTTCGTTGTTGCTCACAGGCTTTCTCTAGTTGTGGCGAGCGGGGACTACTCTTCGTTGTGGTGCGCATGCTTCTCAGATGCGGCGGCTTCTTTTGTTCTGGAGCACGGGCTCTAGATGCACGGGCTTCAGTAGTTGTGGCATGCAGGCTCAGTAGTTGTGGCTCACGGGCTCAAGAGTGCAGACTCAGTAGTTGTGGTGCATGGATTTAGTTGCTCCATGGCACGTGGGATCTTCCCAGACCAGGGCTTAAACCCATGTCCCCTGCACTGGCAGGTGGATTCTTAACCACTGAGCCACCAGGGAAGTACTATATCTTTTTGAATTATGGTTTTCTCTGGATATATGCCCAGGAGTGGGATTGCTGGATCATATGGTAGTTCTATATTTAGTTTTTTTAAGGAACCTCCATACTATTCTCCATAATGAAAAGCTGAGTATTATAGGTCTTTAGAATAAATATAAACAAAATATTTTAAAATTTAATTTAATTTAAATACTTTAATTTTTCAGTTTTAAAGGGTTTTGACTTTTTACAAAGGTCACTATTAAAAATTATCACGTTTTAATGTGACAATGATCCAAAGCCTTCCTTGGCAAGATCCTGCCTTCTTAAAGATGAACTTTCTGAATGTGTAGTCTCATTTTATTGTGGATGTGAATTATATGTCCTTTTATTAGCTTTTAATATTATGCAGTCATTTTAAAGTTTTAGTTAATTCATTAAAATCATGTTCTGGAACAGTTATCAGTTCTTTGCAAGCAATTCTTCGATTCAACTTGCTCGGTATTATCATCCTGTCTTGAGGGAGGAAATTAAAAGGCAGAAGTCGAAAATTCAAATAATTACCAGATAAATAATTATTAAAATCAGAAGGCTTTCCTAACACAGATTTTCTTTGTTGGTCTTCACAAATCTTTTTTTTTTTTTTTTAACTCTTCTACAGGTCTTCTGGAGCTACATGTAACTTCTAAAGAATTTGTGTTTGTCTCTGGATTATGTTGTTTTGCTTGCTTACTGTTGTCTTTGTTTTTAATTCCTGTGAAAGAGGGGAAGAGGAAATGAGGAACAAGTAGAAAATCTTACCGAGAATAATAAAATTATAAATCTGTAATTTAAGTTCGAGACCATCTTGTTTAGTCTCTATCTTTACCAAGTTAGAGAAAATTTTATCCATTTTGTAGTTTTGGCAGTAGAGGCTAAGAGATGTTAAAGTGATTTCTAAGAACTCTGAATGGCACATATTAAGGACTTAAATATTGGTTGAATGGACGTTTGACTAACTATTACTAAAAGTGCTAAAGTTGGGAATGTAGCGTATGCTGCTCTCTATTAACACTTTACCACCACTAACTGCACTGCTGATTACATTAAATATAAAGAACTTATAAAACTATTAAATTCTATTTATGTTCAAGGATTGACACTTCTTATTAAAATTCTAATCTTTGCTTTTTTTCTCTTCCCCAAAACATTGTCTATTTAATGTCAAAACAAAGAGAAAAATCATAACCCTGTGGGAACCAGGAAACCATTCATTAAGCCACCCTATTTAGTCACTTAAATATATGATATTTGATCCAGACCTTGCCTTCAAATGTCATATTTGCATCCTTCTAGAAATTATATATTTTTCAAACAGTTATGAGATGTTTTATATTTCTACACCTTGCTATATCCATTTACATGAGCTGCTCAGCTGAAAATCATATTAGTCTTATAAAACTTTATTTCTTTTGGTTAACATATACATTTCACACTTAGGAACAGGTGTAAACTCTGACATCTGAAATATCCATCCAGAAAGAATGTCCCTGAGGCACTTACACAAGAGGATATCAATACACATTCGCACAATGACATTTCAGACAGATAAGTGCCCTTATATGAGGGCACCAAATAAGAAAAATAGAAAGCCTGAGCAAAGAGCCCATGACATAAAATGAAATACATATGTAGAGACTGAACATCATTTGCAGGGGTTAGAACCCTATTCCATGGTGAAACTGAAGTCCATTTTAAAATGGAAGATTTAACATTTAACAGCTAAGCACATAAAAAGGAATTTGTAACAGAAAAACCTACATCAATTGCAGTGACCTTTCTCAGAGATATCTTTTACAGATTTTCCTTCTGGCTGTCTCTTTTCTTCCTTGCTCTACCCTAGACCTTTTTCAGTAGAGATCTTTTTCTTTCTTTCCTCATAGATAAACCACATTTTAACATCTTTAGTCTTATGAATCAGCTTCCACTGTGGAAAAGTTTGAGATGATATTTCTGTCCTGGTGTTTGATGACTTTGGGAATTCCAAAATTCTCTAATTGTATCAGACTCCTTCTGTCAGGAATTTGGTTCAAATTATGATAATAGAAAAAAGAAACATGGAAATTTGTCACAGTTGATATACATCAAACTCTTCAAATATCCTTTTGTCATGTTTTCTTTATTTTATCCCATCCATAGAGAAATCTAAGGGATCCCATTTGCCAACTCTAAACCATGAGCCCAAAGTCAGTGCGTAAAAAGAAAGTCACAAATTTGATATTAGAAGACTCTTTGAATGATGGACGTAACCTCATTATTATAATAAATTTGATTACTATTCTCTTAGGAATGGATTAAATAAATACTATAGAATTATATAATCCTTATCTTTCTTTTTATTCTTGGTCAAAACCTTTATTTTCATGGCAACTAATTCAGACCCACAGAGGAAAAGTTTTGGAAATTTACAAAACTAGTTATTCCAATACCAAAATTGTAATCAAGTTGCATTTTATTATCCCAAGCTTAAAAGTTACTGTTTTTGGATAAAGGTACAAGAAAATATCACACTTGGGAAGTTTAATGAGCAGGGCTTCTGGAGTCTCCTCCAGTTCCCTCATTCAGATATGTACTCAGATGGTGTCAGGCTTATGTCAGTCCAGAGCAAGGACTGAATCCTAGCCAAGATTCAGGGAGCATCAAGAAGGAGCTTAACAAACATCTTATTCCCCCAGTCATATCGCTTAGGAACTCTAATACTATATGGTTTGTAAACAACTTTTTGAAAGACATGTTACCTCTAAGTTCAGGTTATAATGTCCTGTAAGACCAACATTATCTTGTGTGTATTTTCCATAGAATATGTAAAAATGACAAGGCATCACCAATGTATAATAGCTTTGAAAAATATGTAAGGATGACCAGTATGGGCATGTGCAATTATTTATTGCACGTAGGGCTTAGGAGCGACTGAGCCTAAAAATCCTGACCAAGTCCTATCAGGGCAAAAGAGTAATTTCTTAGAGAAGTGCTTCTTTAAGCAGATCGTTGCAATGAGTCAAAATGATATATGTGGTGCTTCGATCTCCCAAGGTCCTTGAGAATGGCCAACATGGTTACTCTTAGGAATAACACTGATTCATGCTAGGAAACTCAGTCAGTGACCCTGGTACCATGTCATCCAAACTGATAATAAAAGGTAATGCTCTCTTTGTTCTTCTATTAGAAAGGTCCATTAGTTCCAAATGTAAACTACGGTATATCAGGGACAAATACAATAAAATAATTCACTTGAAGCCCATTCAGTATTATTTTTAAAATAATGAAGAAAACAGCCTCTTCTTGAATAGAATATTATCACTGGAATATATGTACGTGTATGGCAAAAGGATCATAGCTTGAGAGACCAAGTTGAATTCACCCTAGGATTCAGATATGTTTCAGCAAGTCTAGTGAGTATGTTTAATTGCGTGCAGGACTAAGGAACCTCCTAGGAAAGAATAAATCTCTTGGAAAAAAAGAGTCAATGCACACAAAATTGCTTTAAGTTTTGAGAAAAGGTGGAAAATTCATGTGTAGATCAGATATTATCTGCTCCCTCTCTCTCCTTAAAGACATGTAGCAGAGACCTGAGTATAGGGGATATACATGAAAAAGAGCTGGTTCCTTAAAAATCTCTGTAAAACATGAAGAGAATAGAGCAAACAGAGCCTAGTAGTCTACACAGTGGAATGTAGTACTTCCTGTAATTTAGCTAATTATTGATCTCTGTGGTCACATTATCTGAAGCAGGAAACCAATCCAGCCTCTGTGTAGTAGGAAGGGCTGGAACATCAGAGCATTAGGAGAAGAAAGACATGACCTCACAAAGGCTGAAGTAGGAGACAAGAGAAATGGAGGACTCCCTGTGGTGACCAAGAAGAATATGCAAGAGGAAATTATACTCTTCGTGTACAAACTGATGGACTGCTTTTGGCTGTCTCCATGGGGGCTGCTTGAAGTCTGTTGGAGACATCTAAGGGAAGCTGAAGCTCCTGAAATTTTATGGATAGTGGCAAAAACAGAGAAATAATATTTAATTACTCTTGTTAGGCCATTATCTTTACTCCTAGAGTGGTTTACTTTGTAGGAGTATGGTTTACAAATACATGGTATTTGGGGAATTTCTTCAGATTATTTTTATAATGATCTTACCTTAGAAAAAGCTGAAGTAAAAGTCAGCCTGAATAAGTTTTTGATAGAATGCACTCTTTTGAGCAAATGACTTGGATAATTTTGTATTGTCAGTTAAGAGCTGACTGGAAATAGAAGTCTGTTTTCAGGATTCATTAAACTTTGCGTCCCTAATTAATATATGATAGTTGACTCATTAATGACTAAGTCTTGCCTGTATGAGTGGATCTTAAACAAATGAACAAACATACAAGAAATGCCTGCATCCAGTGCCCTGACTGACAGAATCAGAAGGGAGGTAGAGTAAAAGGACTTTCCCAGTGACATGCTTGTTTCCCACCTCATGTTTGTTCATATGGTGCTACAAGACTGGGTGTAAATCCTTTGACTTTTCCTCTTGTACAGGCCACTGAAGTCAGGCCTCCAGAAGTGTAGAGTCAAGGTCAATGTTACCCATTAACTAACATCACATCTTTTACCATTCACTTCCATTCCAAGGTAAAAGCACTTTGGATACAGAGTTGGGAGATTGGAAACCAAGGAGGAGGTGGAGGGGAAGAGATAGATGTCTTATGCCATTTGCTTTCTTGCCTTCTCTTAGTGATCACTGTTCATTTTGTTTGTTTGTTTCTTCTCTTTATTATGTTAGTGCATCTGATGCATACTCAAGTGATGTTGTACGTATTGATGCCCTAGAGAGTATGAACATTTGCTCTAAATTCCTCTAATTAAAAGGAGTCATCTAAAATATATAAATATATATGCAGCTTTTCTCTCTCTCTCTCCCCCCACTCTCTCTCTCTCCCCCCCCACTCTCTCTCTCTCCCTCTTTCTCTGTGTCACACACACACACACACACCATAAACATACACTTTCATATCAAATTTATCTGACAAAAGCAGACATACATATTTTCATTTTTATTCTCTACTTTGATATATTTATATTTTGTTTTAATATCCTATTCTTTGGGGGGGAAAGCAATATGGGTAACTTAACCCACTGGACCTAGAACCAAATCGACAGTCCCTTCCACCCTATTATTAGGTGAATACCATTAATTCATACTCATGTTTAGAAAAAATATTGTTATTCATGGAATTTAAATAATCCAAAATTGTTGTCTTTGGTGATGTTTTTCTTGCATGGTAATGTGTCTGGTATCTATGATATAATGTTCTCAGTAGAAAGAACTGGGGGAAAAATAAAAAGAAATAAATATCCTAAAACTTTAGTTTTGGGTCTTCCTAAAAACAATATCTTTCCTCCTCACAGACATGGGATGCCAAGTATCTAATTTGTATAGCATAATTTAAATATTGAGTAGAAAAAGAAATATCCAAACATGATCGAACATCATGCTAATTGTACCAAGATCAGAAATCAATGTTCTGTAAAGATGCTTTCACCCTCTTCTCTTTCATGATGAAGAAATCACACCCCTGCAATATCCACCAGCCATCTTCAAGAGAATACCTTAAGCTAAGCTGCTGATTAGGTAAAAATCACCCAACTCCAGGAAAAGTGCCTCACCAGCACTGTATTGAATTCATTCCTGTATTGAATTATTGCATTGCTTAAATGAAAAACACCATGTTTTGGAAAGAACCTTGAAGGACACCTGGTATTTTTATATAATATATCCAACTGCTGTATTACAGCTATGCTTTAGTGAATGTTTATTTACTTTCTTATTAGTTTTCCATCAATAAACTTGTTTTGTCCTTAGCATCAAAAGCACATTTTCCCTCACACCCCTGACCTCCCCCCAAAAAGGATCAAAACAAACAAATAAAAAGCCTCTCAACTTTTTTACAATAAAGAAGAGAGCGTTTACAAACAGCTAAACTTAGGATAGAAACAAAGTGATTTCAGCTTAATTCAACAGAAAGAATAGCTCACTTTTTTTTTTTTTTTTTTGGCTGCACCGCAGGGATCTTAGTTCCCTGATCAGGGATCGAACCCATTCCCCCTGCAGTGGAAGTGCGAAGTCCTAACCACTGCACCGCCAGGGAATTCCCTAGCTCACATTTTTAATGCATGTTCTGAAGCTAGATTTTTTCAGGCTCCGGGAGAGGTAATTGAGACTGGGGAATATAATGAGCTAAGAAGTGCTCATGTAAAGTACACACTGCCTCTGAGATCCTAGAAGTCTTTCATAAAAGCTAAAATATCATGGGAAATATGGGATGATAGGATTCAGTGTATTTCATTCTTGTAAAATAATTGTGATTAAATATACTTTTATTATCTCTTAATAAAGTTAATTATCTTTTAACTTCTTCTACAGCGCATAGGCTTAAAGTTAATCTGAAGTAAATTATTTGTCTTAGAAAAGGATGAATTCACTTTTTGTGAAAGATAATTTATTCACTGACAACAATCACGAACATTTTTTTTTACCCTCAATAGAAAGCATAGTCATCAGCTAACAGGTTTATTTATTTTTCAATTTTGATTAAATTCATACAAGTTCATTGGGTGAAAATTGATTTTTGTTTCCCTTGTTTGAACTGATAATCTTCCGTACCTTCCACACAAGGATAGAATGTGTGACTTCTTCTATATGTGAATAACATCCCCAGAAGCACTTTCTTAAGTATGTTTTTTCACAATAAAACAACAAAAAACTTTACTTCATATTAGATTCATGTCCCTGTTCATGTAACAACAATTGACACTGATAGTACCATTGAGAAAAATCAAATAAATATGAGGCAATTCTGAACTACCAACTTTTTGAGAGTTAGAAACTGTAATTTAGTTTATCATTGTATCTCATACTTTCATTTTTAGACATACACATATCATATGTATATTTTTAAATATGAAAACATATATATATAGACAAAAAAATTGAAAATGCAAAAACCTCTTCAGTTTGTAGCAATATGGTACTACCCTAACAGAGTGTTATATAGGAACAAATCCAAAGAGATAGCTTTAGCGAATGAACTATGTGCATGTGCCCAGCATACAAACAGACTTCCTATTTAGCAGGAATAAAAAGATAGGTAGTAAACAGGACTCTATCTCCCATTACACAAGACAAAGTGGGGAAGTTGTCATATGTAGGGTAGAGGATATATCATCAGCTAATCAGACACTCCCTCCTAGAGTTTCAAACCTTGAAAAAGTGAGAACAAAAGAGCGGGGTCCAGTTGAGATTATTTGTGGTAGATATGGTAAAGTGGCACATCAGCTAATATCAGAGATGGCAGAGAGTCCCAAACTATGTTATGTTCTAAGTTGACAAGTGTTAGGGTCTTGGCCTTCCTGCCTACGCCTGGTTTTCCAACCTTCTTTTCTATTCTATGATGTGTCCTTCCAGGATATTCCTTTTCTGCTTAGATAGCCAAAGTGGTTTCTGTTGTTTATATCCAGGGATCCCACTCATACAGTGTCTCACCTTCATATGCATTGGCATTAATCCATGATAGTTTAGGCTTGGCATGGACAAATACAGAGCTTAAGTAAGTGTGTTTTCCTTTTAGAGTCAGAACACACAAAAGAGGAAATGTAGTTAACATTACTCATAGAAACACATTTTATAAATATTTACTTTGAAATGTGAAATTGCTGACATTTGATGATTTTTGACATTCAGTGGTGATTTCATATGGTTCAACCTAACAATAAGAATATCTTATTGAGTTAAATAGACCCTTCTATGACATACTTTCTTCTTAGGAATTACAGAAAAGTGGATTTCTTTTCCACATTAATATTCTTATCTGCCAGAAGTTACTGAATTTCTGTGATTACCTATAAAATATCAGAATGTTATCTGAACTCCAGGTGGAGGCTTTCATGATTAGAATGGAAATAAATTTTGACTATGATTTACTGAGAGAGAATTATGAAGTGGTTTATTTTGAAAAAATTTTATGTCCATATATAACTCACACCTAAGACACACCTTCCCATGAGATCACTAATTTCCGAGTATGATGTTAACTAGCATATTTTCTTTAAAGGGACTCCTGGGAATGTCTTATATGAAAAAATAAAACAACTCAAAACAAAATACTTGGAAGGTACTTAATTATTATTAATATTCAAAATCAAAATTCTTAATATTTATTGGATACCTACTATATCCTAGCCACTACATTATTCTCTTTATATATATTATCTCATGTAATCCTCACAGCAAGCCTATCAAAAATATATTATCATCATGCTCACTTACCAAATGAGATATTCAATTTTAAAAAGGTCAAATTATCTCCTAAAGAATGTGGAGTAAACAGTGACATGGCTAGGATGATAACCAGGTCTGTCTGACACTAAAACCCATGATTACTAACACTATTTTATTAATTAGCAGACTACCTGAATATTACTGCCAATTACCAGATAATAGGCAAACACAAAGCACAACAAGACTGAAATACTTTGATTTTCTTTTAATCCTTTGACAATAGTGGTTCCCTCTATCGAGAAAGCTCTTGTTTCATCCTAGGCATCTGCATTTTCTTCTATACTGTTAAAAAACACTTGTTTAAGCTGATGAAGAAGACTTTATTCAAGGGACTACTGCAATGGGGTTTTGCAGTAAGGAAGAGGAGTTACTGGGCTCACGTTCAAATACAACATGGACAAGTGGGGATTTATAGCCAAGGAGCAGGGTGGGGTGGAGGGCTGTGGATAGAAAATTACGAAGAGGAAACATCAGGGGTGGGGAGTCTTGTTAAACCAACTCAACAGGATTCTTGCTGAAAGCAGACAAGAGTAGTGAGTGTCCAAGTGTGGAGGATTCTGGCTAAAGTTATTAAGCAGGATTCTTGGACAGTGCAAAGACTGACATGTAAATCCATAGGTCACAGTCCAGAAAATGACTCAGAGGAGCCTGACTAAAATTTGGTCCAAGAAGTTTTGTCAGTCCCTCCTTTGGTTCAAGGAAAGAAGAGACGTTCTTCCTTCCCTTGAACATCATGTGTGCATTTTCTCTTGCAGTTGCCTTTCGTTCATTGAGGATCCTTTCAACATTCTGTTGAGAACTCGGTAGTATTACCCAGCTTAGGTCTGGCTGCCACTACTCAAAAGTCAGTACTCAAGAGGCAAGTTGGCATTCTGGGGAGAAAGCGAACTCGTGTCCTAAAACTAACTCTGGAGATTCTGCTCAGCCATGAAAGTTTTTAAAAGGAAGAGGGGAAGTAATCTCAGTTAATCATTGAGATAGGGCATCAGACTTGTCACCATCTCCCACTGTGTGCAGGCTTGTCGACTCCTCGTGATCTTTCTTTAGATACTGTCTTGTTCACAAAGTTTGTTTGCAAGACTACTGAAGGGCAAGCTAGGGAAGAGATCTGGTCATCTGTTAATTACTTATTCTTTATTTCTACTTCTTTGATCTATGGAAAGAACCAACAAGTAAGGTAAGGTATTGTGTGATCAAAAGATTTGAAAGGTGTGCTTGTTCCAGAGATGAGTGGAGCATGAAGTGCCTGGTTTAAAAGTTAGTTACAATATAGCTTTGTAAAGTGACAAGACTAAAGGAGTCTCCTGCTGAGGGTGGTTTCCTGCAAAGAGCTGCTTACAAATCCCCACTTCTCAGACATGGTTCCATTTCTATGGGATCATGGGCGAAGATACATCTTCTGTAACTTCTTCATGCTGACACAGGGCACCATATTTTTAGAGTGGAAGATGTCTACATGGGTTTGTAACATCTCTTTGCTGACAGTTTTAGTTGCCTCCTTACATATATGGGCAGAGCAAGCTACAATTATTTCGATGAGCAATAGTATTCATCCCATTCTCTTGAGGCCAGTTCTTGGAATTGTGCTAGCCATAGATTCAGTGCTGCTCAGCATGGAGCAACTTGTGTCATGGCTACAGTCTAGTCATCTTGCCGTTAGCTTTGTTCCTCTGGTGGCAGTTCTAGTATTTGTAAAACAGCTCAGGAATGTGCATCAGACACTGAAAGATTCTGTGACTTTATTGTCTTAGTCATTGACTGCTTGAACCTGCTCTTTTGTGACTAGGGAGGACTAGGAGACTTCAGCTTTTCTACAAACAAGAGACAGGGGACATGGAGGGGTCTTTGTACTTGGGGGGAGGGGCCTGCAGGGTTCTGCTCAGTTTCAAACCACCCCCCTGTCTTTGATGCTCCTCAATCCTGAGGAGGAATTGGTGTATAACACGAAAGGAGTAGTTTTGGACAGAGAGGCTAATCATAAACTTGACAGATGAACTCACAGGGTTCTGCTCAGTTTCAGTAGTAGAGAATATTTGCTGAATGGTACAAGCAGTCAGGCATTTAATGAGGGGAATTTCTATGGAAAAACAACAACAACAGCTGGTGGTTGCAAACCTAGTTTCTGAATCCAGAGAGCAGCCAATTGAGAAGATTTCTAGTTATTGAGCTCAAAATATTTTTAGATAGTGGAATGAGAACAGCAGTCTTCTGGAAGATTCATCCATGGCCATTCACCTGTGCCACATTGCCTGCATCTGCAAAATGCCGGGCAAACTACCTGTGCATTTAACCCTATTACTAAGTTATATGCTTCACATTTCAGAGAGGGGGAGAGAGAGAAGTAGAGACAAAGATAGAGACAGAGATGTTTTGTGTAACATAAACCACTATCCTATTCTAAATAATGACAATGTGTCAAGTGCTTTTTGGCTCTTAAGCCTCTGGTTTCTGCCCTCTAGTCCACACAGTCCAACAGCTCAAAAACATTCCGTTTAGGCCTTTATTAATTAAACCAACATTGGGTACCTTGAAACAAATAAAGTAGTTCAAGGCCAGGTTACATTTGTTAACTTCTAACCTGGGCTATGGTGGCTTCTAGAGAGTTTAACAATGTATAGCCCAGGAAAGGTTAGGACAAGGGAAAATACCTTATGATAATAGGAGTTGCTTTCCGTTTACATGCTCTTTATGCCAACTGCTAGGAGACTCAGCATCCTCAGCTTCCATCCGTATCCTCAACTTTGAAATCCAAATTTTCAGCCATAAGACAGTAGGCATTCGTCCTAAAAATTTTATTTCTGTCTAGTAGATTAACTCTCTCAAAAGAATTTTAACCAAAATGTTTGAATACATATATATGCATACCATTTATCACCTTTACCATGTAGAGAACATCATTGCTAATTAAGCTCCGTGATGAGAATGCAGTGTCTCTGTAATAATCTATGGCCTTCAGAAATTCCAAACCTGTGCTATCTCTTTGAAGGGGAAGGAAATGTATGGTGGAAGAGTATAGAGGAAAAATGCTAAGATGTACCATTAAACTAATTCCTATTATTCACCTGAGTACCACAATATAATATAAGCTCTGAAAATATATTTTAAGAGTGGTTACCAGGATACAGAATGACAATCTTCTCTGATGCAAATTAGTGGTCTCATTCATTAGCTGTTGAAAGCATCTCCAAAAATAAAAATATTCTCTTTTAGGCTGATTGTTTTGGTATTGTCATAATTTCCTTCTTTGTGTATGAGAAGAATTGAGAGTGAATAATTATGAAAGCATACTGTGCACAGCAATTCAAGTGGCTGCTTAGAACCTTCTTCTACTTCTTGTATCATCAGAAATAATCAATTTCACATAACTTCTTTTCTTTTTTCTTCTTCTTTTTGGCCCCCCTGCTTGCAACATAAACCTTTTGCATTTCAGGTCATGCTTATCAAGTTTCTCTTCTTCAGTGTATGTGCCTGAACATGTCAGATTCTGAGCAGAGGAGTGATAGGACCCCTCACTAATATTTTGAAAGTAGCATTCTGCAGTATTCAGAATAATGATAGAAGGGTAGACTGTGTGGGAGACTGTTGCAGTTAATTAAGTGAAAGCTGATGGTGGTTTGGGCCATGGTGTTAGCAAAGCTTGTGGTGAAAATTTAACCAGTTCTCAAAATGTTTTTAAAAGTGAAAAAAAGATTTTCCTGATGGATTTAATATAAAATATGAATAAAAGAGAGACATTTAAAAGGACTCTAAGGTTAAGGAAGGGTAGATTTTCCATCAAATGAGATCAGAAAGATTGTGGAAGGGAAGAAAGTGTGAGGAAAGTTCAGAAGTTCATTTCTGGAGACAGCAAGATTGAGATGTCTATTAGATACCCAAGTGGAGATGCCCAGGGGGCAATTGGGGATATATATACATGAGTGTGAAGATTCGAATTGGGGAATTGTTGGCACAGAGATGAATGTTTATGTAAAACCTCTGAGTCTGGATGAAATCACAGAGGATGTGGATATTGATAGAGGAGGATGAATTACTGAGCTCTGGGGCAACATTAAGAGTTAGCAGAAAAGAAGATGAACCAATGCCCAGCTAGGACACTAGAAACCACTTGAGTATTTTTGAATAGAGATATAATATTGGAATTATTTTATATATATTTTTTGAAAGAACGGAAGAACGAAAAATGAGAAAGGCACTGTTTCCTAAAGATTCGGTCCTACATAAGATGTTAAGGCCTCCACAATAGCAAGAACTTGTCTGAGCCACAGTGCCCTCTGCAGCTGCTGCAGGAGTCCCTGTCATCTGCTGGATATCACCCTTAAGGAGCCACCACTCATCACAATAGCTGTACTGCCAGAACCCTAGAACTACATGAAAAACCTACAATAACCTTCAATGGCCCAGAGTCTCCCATTGTTACCACTCACTTGCTACCTTCGGAATTCTGGCACAGTGGCTAGAACCACCTGTACTTTTGCAAGAGCCCATAGTCACTCACCTACTGCCACCAGATGAGAGCAGTTTCTACCTGCTGACAGCCTTCTCATCTGGTGCCAGGTCTCTCTTAGAAGAAGACAATCAGAACCTCGTTGACAAGAGAGTTTGTGAAATGTAATTTGCAGTCTTAAGCCTGATGGTACAAAGGAGAGTATAGAAGAGAGAAGAGTATAATAGGGTTGAGTGTGAACTAGTAGTGTCTGGTAACTCCCAACCCTTTGATTACTTAGCTTCCATACCTTCTCTTGCCATATTTAAACTTTTGAATAGCAACAACAATGCAACAGCATATTTCTACTCATCTGATACAACTATTCTTTATACAAATGATGACACTTTCATTCATTCCCTCCTAAAAGTAGAAAAATAGTCCTATCACCATAACTATTTTTGGAGAATGTTAATTCCTCTTCTATTTAAGTTGCAATTTCATCCTCAATATTCTTTATTTAAAATAATGAGGAAAAAATATATATATATATACACATATAAACAGACAAGGAAAGTAATTGATCACAGGATGGTGTTTGACATTTATGATTTCCTTTGTCCGCTATCCATTCCTTTAACCTCACCTAACCAGGATTTTCCACAGTTTAAGATGGCTGACTGCCTAAACCTTTATTTCTCAAGGTCTAATCTCTAACTAATCTTCCCTTTATTGTTTACATGTAGTCTTCTATTAACTTTTACCACTGAATACTGAAATACTAAGGCAGATCCCAAATAATCCATTGGATCCTACACAGAACTCTCTCCTTAATAATTAGCGTCTATGATAACAGAATAAAGTACCTTCTTCTTTGCCTGTTTGCACAGAAAGCCCTAAATAGTCAGGTAGCAATCACAATTTCCATTTTCAAAAATAATTTTTGTCCCTTTATTGGAATTATTTCTGCTTTTGAACTAACACTTTAAAATAACCAAGCCGAAAGCTGTAAAACAAGAAGCAAAAACTTGGCACGTGAGATGTTGACTTTATAAGAGAGAGAAGACATTTTTACTTCCATCCGTTAAATTCTAGACCTGTGCATACTGGTCGTGGAAAACTGATGGTTCAAAGCATGCACTGATTTTTGTAGAACAGTGCCCAAATTTGCAAGATTTTGTTCATCAGCTGTCAGTGAGCCTTCAGCAAGTTATTTCATTGTTCCATTGTTCTACAAGGCCAACCACTTTTAGTAGGGTATCTTGTAAGAGCAGCGAATATCATTGGTATAAGCTCATTGCTTTTATTACTAAATGAGTTCCTTAGTCAAAACAACATTATCTGGAATAACACGATGAAGAATAAGGCCTTTAGTAAGTCCATAGATGGCAGTGTTAGCAAAAATAAAGCAGATAGGAAAAGAAAAAAATTAGGTAAAATAAATATCCATCTCTGTGAGGACCCCTCCATGATAGAAGCGTTCAATGTAGTCACTTTGCTATCAGAAGAACAGATGGTACACTGGAATTCAGGGACCGTATCTGGAATTCAGCTTTGGACTTTGCTAATGGCAAGACGGGCACCATTAGTGGCAATTGCCAAATAAGTTTTGTTGAATGGAGATATCTGTTGTTGAGCCCATTCATAACATCTTTTTATGAAGCCATGGTCACTCTGTGCATGAATCCATGGTCATATACTGGGAATACTGGGGAAAGAAAAGTCAACTGGCATCAACAGAGTGGATCATTGTCTCCTTTGGTACAATCTTCTCTGCAGTGGATAAAATCATGTAATATAAACATCCTAATATACTATGCCCTTTCCAACATGCTTATCCACCAGCTTTCTTTCTTTCTTTTTTTTTTTTTTGATATCTTTATTGGAGTATAATTGCTTTACAATGTTGTGTTAGTTTCCACTGCATAACAAAGTGAATCAGCTATACATATACATATACCCCATATCTCCTCCCTCTTGCCTCTCCCTCCCACACTCCCAATCCCACCCCTCTAGGTGGTCACAAAGCACTAAGCTGATCTCCCCATGTGATGCAGCTGCTTCCCACTAGCTAGCTATATGTCAGTGCTACGCTCTCAATTCATCCCAGCTTACCCTTCCCCCTCCCCATGTCCTCAAGTCCATTCTCTACATCTGCATCTTTATTCCTGTCCTGCCCCTAGGTTCTTCAGAACCTCTTTTTTTTTTTTTAGATTCCATATATATGTGTTACCATACGGTATTTGTTTTTCTCTTTCTGACTTACTTCACTCTGTATGACAGAATCTAGGTCCATCCACCTCACTACAAATAACTCAATTTTGTTTCTTTCTATGGCTGAGTGATATTCCATTGTATATATGTGCCACATCTTCTTTATCCATTCATCTGTCGATGGACACTTAAGTTGCTTCCATATCCTGGCTATTGTAAATATGCTGCAATGAACATTGTGGTACAGGACTCTTTTTGAATTATGGTTTTCTCAGGGTATATGCCTAGTAGTGGGATTGCTGGGTCATATGGTAGTTCTATTTTTAGTTTTCTAAGGAACGTCCATACTGTTCTCCATAGTGCTGTATCAATTTACATTCCCACCAACAGTGCAAGAGGGTTCTCTTTTCTCCACACCCTCTCCAGCATTTATTGTTTGTAGATTTTTTGATGATGGCCATTCTGACTGGTGTGAGGTGATACCTCATTATAATTTTGATTTGCATTTCTCTAATGATTAGTGATGTTGAGCATTCTTTCATGTGTTTGTTGGCAATCTGTATATCTTTTTTGGAGAAATGTCTATTTAGATTTTCAGCCCATTTTTGGATTGGGTTGTTTCTTTGATATTGAACTGCGTGAGCTGCTTGTATATTTTGGAGATTAATCCTTTGTCAATTGCTTCATTTGCAAATATTTTCACCCATTCTGAGGGTTGTCTTTTTGTCTTGTTTACAGTTTCTTTTGCTATGCAAAAACTTTTAAGTTTCATTAGGTCCCACTGTTTATTTTTGTTTTTATTTCCATTTCTCTAGGAGGTGGGTCAAAAAGGATCTTGCTGTGATTTACGTCAGAGAGTGTTCTGCCTATGTTTTCCTTTAAGAGTTTTATAGCGTCTGGCCTTACATTTAGGTCTTTAATCCATTTTGAGCTTATTTTTGTGTATGGTGTTAGGAAGTGTTCTAATGTCATTCTTTTACACCTGGCTGTCCAGTTTTCCCAGCACCACTTATTGAAGAGGCTGTCTTTTCTCCACTGTATATTCTTGCCTCCTTTATCAAAGATAAGGTGACCACATGTGCATGGGTTTACCTCTGGGCTTTCTATCCTATTCCATTGATCTATATTTCTGTTTTTGTGCCAGTACCATACTGTTATGATTACTGTAGCTTTGTAGTATAGTGTGAAGTCCAGGAGCCTGATTCCTCCAGCTCCATTTTTCTTTCTAAAGATTGCTTTGGCTATTCAGGATCTTTTGTGTTTCCATACAAATTGTGAAATTTTTTGTTCTAGTTCTGTGAAAAATGCCATTGGTAGTTTGATAGGGATTGCACTGAATCTGTAGATTGCTTTGGGTAGTTTGCTCATTTAAACAATGTTGATTCTTCCAATCCAAGAAGATGGTATATCTCTCCACCTGTTTGTATCATCTTTAATTTCTTCATTAGTGTCTTGTAGTTTTCTGCATACAGGTCTTTTGTCTCCTTAGGTATGTTAATTCCTAGGTATTTTATTCCTTTTGTTGCAGTGGTGAATGGGAGTGTTTCCTTGATTTCTCTTTCAGATTTTTCATCATTAGTGTATAGGAATGCAAGAGATTTCTGTGCACTAATTTTGTATCCTGTTACTTTACCAAATTATTAATTAGCTCTAGTAGTTTCTGGTAGCATCTTTAGGGTTCTCTTTGTATAGTATCATGCCATCTTCAAACAGTGACAGCTTTATTTCTTTTACAATTTGTATTCCTTTTATTTCTTTTTCTTCTCTGATTGCTATGGCTAAAACTTCCAAATCTATTTTGAATAATAGTGGTGAGAGTGGGCATCCTGTCATGTTCCTGATTTTAGAGGAAATGGTTTCAGTTTTTCACCATTGAGAATGATGTTGGCTGTGAGTTTGTTCTATATGATCTTTATTATGTTGAGGTGAGTTCCCTCTATGCCTACTTTCTGGTGAGTTTTTATCATAAATGGGCATTGAATTTTGTCAAAAGCTTTTTCTGCATCTATTGAGATTATCATATGGTTTTTGTCCTTCAATTTGTTAATCTGGTGTATCATGTTGATTGATTTGCATATATTGAAGAATCCTTGCAATCCTGGGATAAACCCCATTCGATCATGGTGTATGGTCCTTTTAACGTGCTGTTGGATTCTGTTTGCTAGTATTTTGCTGAGGATATTTGCATCTACGTTCATCAGTGTTATTGGTCTGTAGTTTCCTTTTTTTCTGACATCTTTGTCTGGTTTTGGTATCAGAGTGATGGTGGACTTGTAGAATGAGTTTGGGAGTGTTCCTCCCTCTGCTATATTTTGGAACAGTTTGAGAAGGATAGGTGTTAGCTCTTCTCTAAATGTTTGATAGAATTTGCCTTTGAAGACATCTGGTCCTGGGCTTTTGTTTGTTGGCAGATTTTTAATCACAGTTTCAATATCAGTACTTGTGATCAGTCTGTTTATACTTTCTCTTTCTTCCTGGTTCAGTCTCGGAAGGTTATGCTTTTCTAAGAATTTGTCCATTTCTTTCAGGTTGTCCATTTTATTGAGATATAGTTTCTTATAGTAACCCCTCATGATTCTTTGTATTTCTGCAGGGTCAGTTGTTACTTCCCCTTTTTCATTTCTAATTCTGTTGATTTGAGACTTCTCCCTTTTTTCCTGACGTATCTGGCTAGTGGTTTATCAATTTTGTTTATCTTCTCAAAGAACCAGCTTTTAGTTTTATTGATCTTTGCTATTGTTACCTTCATTTCTTTTTCATTTATTTCTGATCTGACCTTTATGATTTCTTTCCTTCTGCTAATTTTGGGGGTTTTTTGTTCTTCTTTCTCTACTTGCTTTAGGTGTAAGGTTAGGTTGTTTATTTGAGATTTTCTTGAGGTAGCATTTTATTGCTGTAAACTTCCCTCTTAGAACTGCTTTGCTGCATCCCATAGGTTTTGGGTCATCGTGTTTTCTTTTTCATTTGTCTCTAGGTTTTTTTTTATTTCCTCTTGGAAATCTTCAGTGATCTCTTGGTTATTTAGTAGTGTATTGCTTAGCCTCCATGTGTTTGTATTTTTTATAGTTTGTTTCCTGTAATTGATATCTAGTCCATAGCGTTGTGGTCAGAAAAGATACTTGATGTGATTTGAATTTTCTTAAATTTATCAAGGCTTGATTTGTGACCCAAGATATGATTTATTCTGGTGAATGTTCCATGAGCAGTTGAGAAGAAGGTGTAATCTGTTGTTTTTGGATGGAATGTCCTATAAATATCAATTAAGTCCATCTTGTTTAATGTGTCATTTAAAGCTTGTGTTTCCTTGTTTATTTTCAATTTGGATGATCTGTCTGTGGTGAAAGTGGGGTTTGAAAGTCCTCTACTCTGAGTGTGTTACTGTTGATTTCCCCTTTTATGGCTGTTAGAATTTGCCTTATGTATTGAGGTGCTCCTATGTTGGTTGCATAAATATTTACAATTTTTATATCTTCTTGGATTCATCCCTTGATCATTACGTAGTGTCCTTCTTTGCTTCTTGTGATAGTCTTTATTTTAAAGTCCATTTTGTCTGATATGAGAATTGCTACTCCAGCTTTCTTTTGATTTCCATTTGCATGGAATATCTTTTTCCATCCCCTCACTTTCAGTCTGTATGTGTCCCTAGGCCTGAAGTGGGTCTCTTGTAGACAGTATATATACGGGTCTTGTTTTTGTATCCATTCAGCTAGTCTGTGTCTTTTGGTGGGAGCATTTAATCCATTTACCTTTAAGGTAATTATCAATATGTATGTTCCTTTTCCCATTTTCTTAATTGTTTTGGGTTTGTTATTGTAGGTCTTTTCCTTCTCTTGTATTTCTTGCCTAGAGAAGTTCCTTTAGCATTTGTTGTAAAGCTGGTTCGGTGGTGCTGAACTCTCTCAGCTTTTGCTTGTCTGTAAAGGTTTTAACTTTTCCATCAAATCTGAATGAGATCCTTTCTGGATAGAGTAATCTTGGTTGTAGGTTTTTCTCCTTTATCACTTTAAATATGTCCTGCCACTCCCTCTGGCTTGCAGAATTTCTGCTGAAAGATCAGCTGTTTACCTTATGGTGATTCCCTCGTGTGTTATTTGTTGTTTTTGCCTTGCTGTTTTTAATATGTTTTCTTTGTATTTAATTTTTGATAGTTTGATTAATACGTGTCTTGACGTTTTTCTCCTTGGATTTATCCTGTATGGGACTCTCTGCACTTCCTGGACTTTGGTGACTATTTCTTTTCCCTTAGGGAAGTTTTCAACTGTAATCCCTTCAAATATTTTATCAGACCCTTTTGTTTTCTATTTTTCTTCTGGGACCTCTATAATTTGAATGTTGGTGTGTTTAATGTTGCCGCAGAAGTCTCTGAGACTGTCCTCAATTTTTTTCGTTCTTTTTTCTTTATTCTGCTCTGTGGTAGTTATTTCCACTGTTTTATCTTCCAGGTCACTTTTCTGTTCTTCTGCCTCAATTATTCTGATATTGATTCCTTCTAGCGAATTTTTAATTTCATTTATCATGTTGTTCATCATTGTTTGTTTCCTCTGTAGTTCTTCTAGGTCCTTGTTAAACGTTTCTTGTATTTTCTCCATTCTATTTCCAAGATTTTGGATCGTGTTTACTATCATTACTTTGAATTTTTTTTTGGTAGACTGCCTATTTCCTCCTCATTGTTTGTTCTGGTGGGTTTTTACCTTTCTTCTTCATCTGCTGCATATTTCTCTGTCTTCTCATTTTGCTTAACTTACTGTGTTCAGGGTCTCTTTTTCACAGGTTGCAGGTTTGTACTTCCCGTTGTTTTTGGTGTCTGCCCCCAGAGGGTGAAGTCGGTTCAGTGTTTTGTGTAGGCTTCCTGGTGGAGGGAACTTGTGCCTGTGTTTGGTGGGTGGGGCTGGATCTTGTCTCGCTGGTGGGCAGGGCTGCGTCTGGTGGTGTGTTTTGGGGTGTGTATGAACTTAGTATGATTTTAGGCAGCCTCTCTGCTAATGGGTGGGGTTGTGTTCCTGTCCTGCTAGTTGTTCTTTCACATGGGGTGTCCAGCACTGGAGCTTGCTTGCCGTTGGGTGGAGCTGGGTCTTAACGTTGTGATGGAGATTTCGGAGAGAGCTCTTGCTGATTGATATTACGTGGAGCCTGGAGATCTCTGGTGGTCCAATGTCCTCAACTCCTCTCTCCCACCTCAGAGGCTCAGGCCTGACAGCAGGCCAGAGCACCAAGACCCTGTCAGCCACACAGCTCAGAAAAAAAGGGAGAAAAAAAGAAAGAAAAATAAATAAATTAATAAAAAAGTAAAATAATATCATTAAAATAAAAAGGGTAATAATTTTAAAAAGAGTGCAACAAAACCAATAAACAAATCCACAAGTGATAACAAGTGCTAAAAACTATACTAAGATAAACATAAATATCAGAAACAAGTCAGTCACATTCAGCAAACCCCAAGTCTACAGTTGCTCCCAAAGTCCACCACCTTAATTTTGGGTTGATTTGTTCTCTATTCAGATGTTCCACAGATGCAGGGTACCTCAAGTTGATTGTGAGGATTTAATCCGCTGCTCCTAAGGCTACACGGAGAAATTTCCCTTTCTCTTCTTTGTTTGCACAGCTCCTGGGGTTCAGTTTTGGTTTTGGCCCCACCTCTGCATGTAGGTTGCCCTCAGACATCTGTTCCCACCCAGACAGGATGGGGTTGGGGTTAAAGCAGCGGCAGATTAGGGGGCTCTGGCTCACTCATGCCCAGCGGGTAGGTAGGGGTACGGTAGTTATAATGAAGGGCGAGCCTGCGGGGGCAGAGGCCAGCAAGAGGTTGCAACAGCCTAAGCCACGCCGTGTGTTCTTCCGGGGAATTTGTCCCTGGATCACAGGACCCTGGCAGTGGAAGGCTTCTCAGCCTCCTGGCGGTGGTGGGGGGGGGGGGGGGGGGGGAATGTGGATAGTGACCTGTGCTTGCACACAGGATTCTTGGTGGCTCCAGCAGCAACGTTAGCGTTTCATGCCTGTCTCTGGTGTCTGGGCTGATAGTTGCAGCTCGCGCCCATCTCTGGAGCTCGTTCGAGGGTGCTCTGCCTTCTGTGGGCAGAGAGAGAAGGAATCCCCTGTCCTTGCGCACCCCGAAACAATGGTCTCTCGCCTCTTAGGCAGGTCCAGACATTTTCCCGGACTCCCTCCCAGCTAGCTGTGGCACACTAGCCCCCTTCAGGCTGTGTTCACGCAGCCAAACCCAGTCTTCTCCCTGGGATCTGACCTCCAATGCCCGAGCCTCAGCTCCCAGCCCCCTCCCGCCCTGGCGGGTGAGCAGACAAGCCTCTCAGTCTGGTGAGTGCCGGTCGGCCCTGATCCTCTGCCTGGGAATCTCACCGCTTTGCCCTCCGCACCCCTGTTGCTGCGCTCTCCTCCGTCGCTCCGAAGCTCCCCGCCACGCCGTCTCTGCCAGTGAAGGGGCTTCCTAGTGTGTGAAAACTTTTCTTCCTTTACAGCTCCCTCCCAGAGGTGCAGGTCCCGTCCCTATTCTTTTGTCTCTGTTTATTTTCTTTTGCCCTACCCAGGTACTTGGGGACTTTCTTGCCTTTTGGAACGTCTGAGGTCTTCTGCCAGCGTTCAGTAGGTGTTCTGTAAGAGTTGTTCCATGTGTAGATGTATCTTTGATGTATTTGTGTGGGAGAAATATGTTCTTCACATCTTACTCCTCCACCATCTTGAAGGTCCCCCCCTCCACCTGCTTTCTGCTCTCATTTTTCCATCTTGCTTTTTCAGTACCTTACCATCCATCAGTGAAGAAGAATATAATTTAAAAGAATGTGCTTTATTTTTTACACAAATAATTTTTGATTACTTGTGCCTGGCACTCTCCTGGGTGTTAATATTATGGTGAGCAAAGCAGCAAGGAAATCAAAAGGTGAAAAATGCTGAGTAAAAGGGATCTTGTTCTCAAGGAGCTTATGGTTTAGAAGTGAATACACTAATCAAATAATTGCCAAAGAATATAATTTCTAACTCTCATGAGCCAATTGAGAAAAGAACATTACAGAAGTTATAAAAGCATAACCGCAGATCTAGTATGGTGGGTCAGGGACAGTTTTTCTCAAAGTTGTATTTGAGTCAAGATGTAAAGCTGTGCTCTACATGATTTAATTAAGAAAAAATGTGGGGAAGGGAGGAATATATTTCCAGACAGAGAGTATTAAAGACTCTGATGTGTTTTAAGCACCTGAAAGAAGGCCAATGTGCCTGGAGTGCATGGACTAAGAGACAGTGGTTTGAGATGATGCTGGAGATGTGAGATGTGGGAACCAGCTTATGTAGGACTTTGAAGAATAGATGAAGAATTGGGGTCTTCAAATACAGCAAAGGGAAACTTTGAAGAAACAAAAAAGAGATGTAATAAGATTTAAAGAAATACCTCTGACTTTAATATAGAGGAAAGATTAAAAGGAGGTAAGAGAGAAAAGGAGGTCATCAGTGGCTGAAATATTTCACCCTCAGTGAAATTCAGCCATATTTAGGCTAAGTGGGCTTTGGGATGTTGGCTTTGGAAGTCAGTTGCCACTTACAACATTGGATGTATAGAAAAGCCAATTCTTCATTCTAACTAACTACTCAAGTATGTAGAGATCTCTGTTTCTGAAATAGTAGTCACTGCTCTATATCGCTCTTTTCTGCCCACAACCCATTCAATATTTACATGGTAGATAAGGCTGCAAAAACACCCGTGTTATGGGCATAGGAGGTAGGGTAGCTAAGAAAGGCATGGACTTTGGAGCAAGAGTAACTCGATTTGGAATATCAGATTCATCCTTTGTTAACCATGTAACTTTCTGTAAATAATCTCTCCAGGACTTGGATTTTTAGCTTGCAATATTGTCTGGCTTGGAATGTGTATAATACCACCTAGTTCAAAGGGTCATCACAAGGATGAATGGGAGATAATGGATACACAACACCTAGCATAGACCAAAGCTCACAGAAGGCAACCCACACATGTTTAGTCCCTTGGCTAAAGTAATCTGAAAGCCTAGTGGTAGAACTTTCAGGTCTGTTAATGTTACTTGCACATAACAATATCATTTCAATTTATTGTATATATTTTGCCCATCATTGTATCCCATTTTCATGCAGTTTCCATTGCTCAGATTATATCATGAACAGAGCAAAGTAGAAACTACATCTTTTAACTCTTCTAATTAAAGCTAAAGCATCTAAGATATGGGAATTATGCTGGACAAGAGTTCAATAAATACTGGTTAATTCTTATGCTGATAAAAATTGAAAGCACTTAATCTAGAAAATGACTTTATTATATTTAAATTTAGAAGTCTTGAAATTATAAGATTCTTTTTTCTTCTTCAAATAGCCAGGAATGCCCTTTTTATCTTCTTCATTAGAAAAAGAAATAAAGGAAACAATAATTTAGAGTCTTATAGAAATCACTCTATGAGAAGTGTTTTTTTTGTCCCATCTTTTCTTCTATGTATTATTGTAGCTATTTTACACTGAGGGAGGCTGAGGAGGGTCAAAAAAGTTAAAGTCTCTAGCCCAGTGGCATTCAGGACATAACTAAAGCAACCAGGATTCCAACAAGGACCAGTTGGCTCGTGTTCTCTCCTGTCCACCTGATTGCTTTCTGGGGCAGCTACTAAGAGGAAGGGGTCCTGGGTTCCCTTTGTTTCCTCTCTGTCTCTGAGGCTGGCTCAGTCCTCCTGGGAAATCAGAACATGACAAGGGACAAAATCTATTTCATAAGCCAATGGCTTTCTTAATGTCATGAAATCCTCAATAGAACTCAATAGCAAACAGGAACTCAGTATCATAAATAGTATATATAAATTTTAAAAGAAAGCAAACTTAATATTTTTTCTTTCCCATTTTCTTCTTTCATCCATTCATCTCAGGGGAAAATGCTCTCCTAAGGAACTACTAGAAAGTATTTAAGTGTGGTGTCTGAATATCTGCTAGCCAAGCAGTAAGAATAATGTATATGATGCTTTTATGACAGGCATGTTCCCCCTGGCTGTTGTTTAAAACCACATATGACTTAGTAATTGTGGAATATACTAAGAGCAGACCCCTTTTTTTGCCCATGTAGGTCCATTGGGAAAAATGTGACATTTTCCAGATGTTTAGCCAAAGCCACTCTAATTAAGCTGTATATGCTTATTAAAAAAGTAAAGTGGTTTAAAGCAAAAATTACTTGGAATCTAGTTTGGAAAAGAGTTTGCCTTGATAATTTTGATGACATTCTGAGGCTTGATTAAAATATTATTCCCTGACACTTATAAATTTTAATGAAGATGGTAACATTTGAAAACCTTGTCTATATATGTTACTGCATCTGTGTGGATAGGTATTTTTTTAAGTTGT
This sequence comes from Monodon monoceros, assembly GCF_005190385.1. Classification (NCBI taxonomy): domain Eukaryota; kingdom Metazoa; phylum Chordata; class Mammalia; order Artiodactyla; family Monodontidae; genus Monodon; species Monodon monoceros. Next base: position 116,518,069 of record NW_021703767.1, on the reverse strand, counting down.
GAAATGAACACTACTTTAAAATGTTGAGTACATATGTATGAAATTCAAAAAATGAGATTACAAGAAGTATAAAACAGAGAGTGAGGTGGTTAATTTAAAAGTATCCTTGTGAATTCCACCTTCAGGATCCAAAACTTACAAGACCCAAATGATGCTGGTTCATGTTTCTCCATGCTCAAAGCAGTCCCCTGGTTCAGAGACCAGGGTTCAGAGAAATGACCCATGCTTCCACAAAAAGCTTTCTCTCTCACCTTTAGTGACAAGCTTAATGAGTTTGTATGTCAGGAAAATCTTAAACATAGGATTTCCGTACTTGGCTCAACTATTTATAAGCATAAACACACATATGTAAGACACATACACACACACACACACACACACACGAGAGAAAGATTACATATTAAAGTGAGTTTTTTTTATCAAGAAAACTTTTCCTTGCCATCTTTGCTTCAACATGAAAAGAATCATCTCAGGAAAATTGATAACAATCATTGAGTAAATCTCTGTTTTAACACGTACAAAATTGAAAAGTTTAGAAAGTACTCTTGCTTTGCAATGGTCTGTTTGGAATTTTTCAAATTAATGTTTTATAAGAAGGAAAAAAGTCTATTTTTAAAATTCATGTAGTACAATAATTCTTTTTAGTAGAAAAAAATATGCCATCCCAGCAAATCAGTCTCTGCTCCTTGTATGGAAGATGATCTGTTTGGTAGATGACACCTTAATGCTGTCTATTTTGATGCACAGTGGGTGAACACAGTTGCCAGGAAGTATTCTCTCCCTTGGCCTTCTTTTGGTGGCCCAGCAGATAGACTGTGACATCACTGGTGAAGCTGTGAATATAATGTAAAGGTCATCTCTAGCATTAATCTAAGGTCAGGGAAGATTCTGAGTGCTATGAGATGTTCTTAAAATGCTTTATACACACAGGGCCATAGAATCCATTTACAAGCATGTTTTCATGGTACTTTTCTAGTCTGTGATAGAATTAGCTGGATTTGCACTTTGATATAGAGTTAAGAGGAAATCTCTTAGTACTGCTGACCTTTTTTTAAGCACACACAAAATATCTGTATTATTTTTAGGAAAGATGCAGAATATTTTGTGCAATTTCAATTTGCCGACTTTAAAATACACTCACCATGAAAACGGAATAATCCAAATTTCCCAATTAATTTTTCTTGAATGGATGGAGAGACATAAAATTTAAAAGGACAGAATGTATAAGATAGTTTAAGCCCCACGTTCTTCATAGGTACTGCTCTTAACTCTTATCTCTAAAAGTACAGGTTAGAATAAATTGCTTCTGAATAGTGAAGGCAAATGGAAGTAAATGACAGAAAATGCAATGTAAATTGGCTTTTGAAGAAAAAAATGGTAAGATAAAATTGACTCCTATAATGGAAAGTCTTTGATCCAATGTTCAAACACTGTCAATTGGATATTTGTGTTATTTTTTTTTTCCCATCTCTGGTCCATTTCCTCAAATAGACACTTTCCTCATTGGGAGTAACTCCAATCATATTTTTCTAAGTCCAAATGAAGAGTATTAGAGAACACCTTTCTCTCCAGCCCAGATCCTGGATCAGTTATGATTGGCTAGGATTGAATCATATGCTTATACATGAACCGATTATTATGGCAGGAAAGGATTAAGAGTGTGGCCAATGGTGCTTCCCCAAAATGAACCCAGGATATATTACCAAAAGAAGAAAGAATACACACTACTGTATATAAAATAGATAACTAATAAGGACCTACTGTATAGCACAGGGAACTCTACTCAATGCTCTGTAGTGACCTATGTGGGAAGGGAATCTAAAAAAGAGTGGATATATGTATATGTATAACCGATTCACTTTGCTGTACACCTGAAACTAACACAACATTGTAAATCAACTACACTCCAATAAAATTTTTTTTTAAATAAAGAAGAAATCAATGGCAGGCAACCAAACATACAACAAATGTTCTTTGCATCAAGAACAACTTTGATGGATCCAAAATTAAATGCTGCTGTTGCAGGTTTGTCAAATTGTGAGTTCAAAGGAAAGAAGTTTCATGTGTGTTTGAAGAATAGCTAGTAGATCAGACTAGCTAGAGAACATAAATAGATTTTTATAAAACTATAAGACTGTTAAGACAGTTCAGAGTGTGACAAAAATTTGATGAGGCAATAATTTTGGATTTTAGTTCTCTAATTTATGAGTAATCAGAACTAATGATTTGAGGGACAAGAATGTTATCTGCATCTAGCACAGTATTTAGTACCCACATGCCCTCAATGAAGGGTGCATTTTAAGAAAACTAATATGATATTAATTAAAACACTGTGAATTGGAGTGGTGGGGTAATACAGTTAGGATTCTGCTAAAGTAAATCAGTAATGAAGTTCAAAGAACCTATCAAATTCTGATTTGTGAAAGTTTTTTAGGTCCTTGCTAATTGATTCTAACTATTGAATTGTTTGAAATTGGTTCAGAATTGTTAGGAGAGATCAAAATGAATTCTCTCTTTTTGTTTGAATAGTAATGGCAACTGGTTCAACTGATTGTAAATAATTCAAAACCAATTAAGAGCTAATTTAAAATTGTTTTCGTACTGAAACTGAGTAATCATAAGTATTTGGAGTCTTTGAAACTACTGTTTTCTTGAATATTCATTCTTCTTGGAATCAAATCAGAGATCCTGAGCATAAAAAATGATTGGAAATTTGACAACTGGAACTTACATGGATGAAAAATTGGAGCAAGCTGTGAGAACTACAGAGCCTTCTCGATGACACTTTCTGCAAACACTGAAAAGCAGTCCTTACTCTACAGAGCGGGAGGCACTTAACACTTTTCCTCTCATATTAGAAAGACTGGAGAGAAAAATTAGTCTTGTGTCTGTCTGTTGGAGTCTGTTTTCCACATTCTAGCTTGAAGTTTGTAACTTGCTTACCTTTTCCTCAACAAAGGAGGACAAATGATTCTTGTGGAGGGGCTTGCCATGCCCCTCCATCTGGTCACCTGACCATCAATCACACCCATTCTTAGAATGGACCCTCTCATGGAAATAGTTCAGTCAGCATCCTAGAGGCTAATCAACCTCACTTTTTCTGGCATTTCTAGTTTTGTGTCTAGCCACAGGGAACATAGATTTTTTACTCTGAAGAAGCAGAGGCTGAGAACTAAGCCAAAAACATTAAATGCAGTGAGGTGAGTTATTTCATATGGATAGTGTTGTCCTTAAACTTGAATGACCAGAGATAATATAGCCATGGTTCGGGAGTGATCTTATAGATACCTGGTGCTTAGTCTTTCTAGGCCTTATTTCCTTGTCTGTAACTTGAAGTCAGTGAGGTTCCTACCTCCTAAGGTGGTTGTGAGGATGCTCTCATAATGCATTCAGTCAATGTGCCCAGCCCAGTATCTTGCACATAATATTCTCAACAAATATTAGCTCAATAAGAAAGTGATCTAAGAAGAAATGCTTGATATACTTGACTAGCTGTGTGTGGTGTGGAGCAGGGTGATGAGAAAGTCCCAAAAGATGTGGGATTTAAAATAAAGTTTTAATCAGTGCAGGCAGTAGAGTATTTTGCAGCTTATATTTTATGATGCCGTATTAGAAGAGAGGTGGCAGAAGGTAGGAAAATTCAAGTGTGACCCTGAGGAATGCTAACAGTTTTGATGGCTTAGAAAAATTTCAGGAAAATAATGTGCCATTTAGCACATTATTAAATATATATCCAGAGTAGAAGCTTATAATACAGGCAGAGAAATCCACTGAAGGCCACTAAAGAAAATTGGAGATTCAAAATAAACAATTAGATAACAGGAAAAATCTTCATTCAATGAATATTGCGGATAGTAGTTGTGAAAACGTTCTGAAATTTAAGAGGTTGAAAGGGCTAAAGGAAAAAAATCTATTTAGGAAACATCTGAGGAAGAATATATTAATATATCAATATAAAAATCTCTAAGTGTAGTTTTAAGAACGGTTTATACTGGAACAGATGTAGAAAATTCAGACACTAGAATTCAACTAGTGTTTCTTATTATTTAAAATATAAAATATTAAAAACCCTATTTTATAACTATATTTTCAAGTTTGTTCTTTCTACCTTATATAATCATCTCTTCTCAGCCAAAGGAAACTATCACTTTCATTAAGACTTTTCATTAAATTACTATTTGTATTTTAATTAAATTCCACACATATTTGTTTACCGTGCGTACTCCTCATATATGCTCAGTAGTATGCCAGGTTAGAAGATTTAAGAGGAATGTAAATAGTGTCAGCTAAGCAGACCCCTAACCAGATCTGGCTGCTCTCACTCTCCACCCTTCTCCTTTTCCAGAGAGCACTAGCACACGGGTGACCAGAGGCACACCACCAGGAGTACTAGAACTAGTATATGCAACACAAAATTCTTATACCTTTGATATTGTTTTAGTTCTCTTAAACTCTATAAATCAGATGGTTAGATTAAAATAACAAGAAAACAACTTCCTAAGTGTATGAGCTATCAGTTATTTTAAGTTTTATCAGAATTTTAGAGGAAATAAGAGTTTTGAATGAAGGGTGGTAAGAAAAATAATTTCATAGTGTGACAAATAACAATTACCACTAATTGAACCTTCACTCTGTTCTAGGTCCATGGCATATTTATATTTTGTCAACTTTACCCAATCTTAAGGTAGAAATACAGATTTCACTAGTTACACACGAAACGATGAGGTTCAGTGCAGTTAACTGACTTGCCCCAAAAATAGCTGTAAGTTGAGGTGCCAAACTTGGAACCCGGCATTTTTTCCTTCTTTTTTAAAAATTATTTTTGAAGACTATTTTACATGTCATAAAAATCATGTTTCAAGTGTACAATTCAATGATTTTTTAATTTTTACTTTACTGAGTGGTGCAACAACCACCATAAATCAGTTTTAGAATATTTTTACACCCTCAATAAGATTCCTCATGAACATTTACATTTAATCCTCATTTCCACCACCGCCCCCAGCCTCAGCAAATAGTAATCTACTTTCTCTTTATAAATTTGCCTTTAATGGCCGTTTCATATTAAATTCAATCATATTTTTTATACAGTCTCTTGTATCTGACATCTTTCACTTAGTGTGATGTTTTAGGTCCATCTGTGGGTGAAATGTTCAGTCATATCATTTGCTCACTTTTTATTGAGTTGTTTGTCTTTTTATTATTGAGTTCTAAGAGAATTTTATACAGTCTAGTTACAAGTCCTTAACCGAATGTGTGTTTTGCAAATATTTTCTCCCAGTCTGTTGCTTGTCTTTTCATTTTCTTAATGAAGTATTTTGAAATGTGAAAATTTTGAATTATTATGTCCAGTTTATCAATTTTTTCTTTAATGGACCATGTTTTGGGGTCATATAGAAAAAATTTTTTGCTGAATTCAGAGTCTTAAGGATATTTTATGCTTCTAAAATTTATATAATTTTAGATTTTATATTTAAGTCTGTCATCCATTTGAGCTAATTTTTAGGTATGATGTAAGGTGATTGTCTAAATTCATCTTTTTGCCTGTGGATATCCAATTGTCCCAAATCCAGTCATTTCTGATCCCAGTGCCAATGCTGTTCCACGATGCTAAGCAGGATAGATAAATCTGATGGGAGGTCGGCACTGACTGGCTTCCAATAGTGACTTATTAGCAGCTGGATGGAACTGGATACCTAAAGACAAGAAACTAAAATTTATCTGAGTCGAGAGTAGTCTTCAATTGTGATTAGTTCAATTAGGTGAGCTGACCACAAGACTCTTGCTCTTTGACCCACTATTTAGACTAATATAATTGGTTCCATACTTCAGCCAAATATGAATGCAAAGGTCTGATAAATGTCCATAAAAGTTTGCACAAGAAATTTTATAACAGTCTTAATCAAGACCTAGAAACAATTCAAGAGTCCAACAGGTGATAGGATAAACAATTGTGTACATTCATACAATGGAGTGCTACTCAGTAACTGAAAGGAGAGAATTACTGATTCACATAGCAATGTGAATGAATTCCCCCAAACAGTAACCTGAGTAAAAGAAACAAAAAACAAGAGTAAATCCTATATGAATCCATTTATATGAAATTGTAGCAAAACTAGTCTCTGGTGATACAAATTATAGCAGTGGTCTCCTGGTAGATGGAGGGGAAATTGATTGGGAAGGGTGATGAGAAACATATTTAAGGTAATGAAATATTCTGTATCTTGACAGGAGTGTGGATTTCATGGGTATATATTTCTCAAAACCCATCTGACTATAAATTGTAAGTTATAATTGTAAGTTAAAAACTATAAATTATACCTCTCTAAAAACTCATTTACTTTAAATATATTTTTAGCATAGTATTGGAAGTCCTAGCCACAGCAATCAGTCAAGAAAAAGAAAAAACATCCAAATTGGAAGGGAAGAAGTAAAACTGTCACTATTTACAGACGACATGATACTATATATAGAAAACCCTTAAGCCTCCATCAAAAACTATTAGAACTAATAAATGAATTCAGTAAAGTTGCAAAATACAGGATTAATATACAGAAATCTGTTGCTTTTCTATAAACTAATAATGAACTGTCAGAAATAGAAAGCAAGAAAACAATGCCATTTAAACTTGTAGGAAAAAGAATAAAATAACTAGCAATAAACTTAACCAAGGAGATGAAAGAGCTGTACTCAGAAGGAATTTGAAAATGATATAAAGAAATGGAAAGATATCCCGTATTCTCAGATTGGAAGAATTCATATTGTTAAAATGTCAATACTATCCAAAGCAATATACAGATTTAATGGAATCTCTATCAAAATGCCCATGATATTTTTCACAGAACTAGAACAATTAATCCTAAAATTTATATGGAACCACTAAAGATCCCAAATAGCCAAAGCAATCTTGAGAAAAATGAACAAAGTTGGAGGTATTAGGCTCCCTGTCTTCAGACTATACTGCAAAACTACAGTAATCAAAATAGTATGATACTGGCACAAAACTGACACATAGATCAATGGAATAGAAAGCCTAGAAATAAACCCAGGCACTATGGTCAACTAATCGATTGAATAATTAGGAGTAGAGAAGAAGAGAAGCAACAAGCATATACTGTATAGCCCAGGGAATTATAGCCATTTTCTTCTAATAACCTATAATGGAATATAATCTGCAAAAATACTGAATCACTATGCTGTACACCTGAAACTAATATAATACTTTAAATCAACTATACTTCAATTTAAAAAAATAAAATTAAACAGCCTTCATTTTTTTTTTTTTTTTTTTTTTGCGGTACACAGGCCTCTCACTGTTGTGGCCTCTCCCATTGCGGAGCACAGGCTCCAGACGCACAGGTTCAGCAGCCATGGCTCACGGGCCCAGCCACTCCGCGGTATGTGGGATCTTCCCGGACCGGGGCACGAACCCGTGTCCCCTGCATCGGCAGGCGGACTTTCAGCCACTGTGCCACCAGGGAAGCCCAAAACAGCCTGCATTTTTAAAAACTGATAGCTGAAACAACATGCTAAGATTTGTTACCATTTTTAAGTGTGAAGGATGTGGAAGGAACGTTTTAGAATGAAGGTTTTTTGTCTCTTTCATTTCTTTTTGATCCAGTGTAAGTCTGGGATTTCTATAATATTTAACAAATACACATATAGATAGAAAACTGTATAGAACTAAAAATGAGTTATATTTCTGAATAGTAGTCTCTTCAGGTAATTGTTTCTGTCCAACTCAAGATTTCTTTTGAAATTCTATTATAAAAGTGTGTATGTCCTTCAAGGGAAAAATAATCTCAAGCTATTAATCTAGAAAACAGTTTGATAATAAGACCTACCCTCCCTTTAATCCACAAGGTTGATTTGCCTTGGTTCCTTAGATGCCTACAATGTGGGCCTTTCCTTAACCTTTCCCAGAGCAGTTGGGTACTTTCCTAGGTAATTTTGCACTAGCAAAGGAGAACTCACCATAATTTTCATGGACTGGTTCCAACAAAACAGTATTCAGGAGCATCCAGACCAAAACTCGCAACCAGTCTTAAGGGCCTATGAGAGTCATGTGATAAATGGAATTCAGACGTGAGTTAATCTCACAACCAGTTCTCTGAGGCCCATACTCCACTCTGTGGATATTTCCATATTTGTTTTGTTTGTGGTTTGAATGGACATCACATAGAATCACTACAGAATCACTTGCAGAATCACTATACTAGCTTCCTGATACTTGGAATAAGGGCTATTATGGTAGGAAGTAAAAGCAAAAGCCACTGGGCCTAACTTCTCCTATCACAACAGTAAGTCAAACAATATAGCACATCTCTGAGAGTATTGAAGTTGTTATTGTTACCAGTTACTTGGAAGGTGGAGATTTGTCCATTCCCATCACATGTTCTATTCCTATTCTGAGTAATTAAAAAGACTAGTGGAGGGCTTCTCTGGTGGCGCAGTGGATAAGAATCTGCCTGCCAATGCAGGGAAGACGGGTTTGATCCCTGGTCCGGGAAGATCCCACATGCTGCGGAGCAACTAAGCCCGTGCACCACAACTACTGATCCTACACTCTAGAGCCCGCAAGCCACAACTACTGAGCCTGCGTGCCTAGAGCCTGTGTTCTGCAACAAGAGAAGTCTGCAATGAGAAGCCTGAGCACCGCAACGAAGAGTAGCCCCCACTCGCCACCACTAGAGAAAGCTCGCATGCAGCAACGAATACCCAATGCAGCCAAAAAAAAAAAAAGACTAGTGGACTGCAGAACGATGGTGGATTATTGACCTTGATCATGTTATGACTCTAATGCTACTGCTGTTCTAGTGGGTGCTTCTTACTAAAAATGTAAGTGTCCCTGGTACTTGTGCATTTAAATGGCAAGTACATTTTACTCCTTCCCATACACAGAAAACTAGAAAAATATCTTAAAGGACCAGCTGAACAAAAGTAATACTTACCTCAAGGATAGAAAAACACTCTAGCTAAATATTTCAATCATCCTACTATTCTACAGAATATCACACTGATTCACTGTATTGATACCATCGTGGTGATATACTCTAAAAATGAGAAGTAGTAATTGAATGTGATGCACTGGAAACAAATGAGAAATAAATTCAGAGAAAATAGTAATGACCACATCATAGAATTTTCTGGGGTTGAATGGCATTGAACATGTAAAATAATCCATTCCTCTAGAGAATGATAAGTCATTCCTCTAGTGGAGGACAAATCATTTTACCTGGTGTGTTACTTGCATTTTGATGGCAAGCATATACCATCTGTAGGTGTCCTCCTCCAAATCCTTTACATTGTGATCCAAAATTGAGTTAGGACTCAGAGAAAATGCACAACCCAACTGGTTCAGACCATAGTCTGAGCAGCTCTGCCACTAATCCTTTTGACCTCATGAACATCTTGAGAGGCCCCTCTCATCCTCCTGGATGAATTATATGAAAAACCCTGATAGAATAATCACAGCAAAGGCCACTAGGGTTTTGGAGATAGGCCACATCTCCTTAAGCAAGTTATTATTTCCTGTCTGAGAAATAGCCTGTGTCTATAGTTGGATAGAGCTTGGGAGATCAGGTGACCAACTTACCTGACTTATCCTTCTTGAATTAGGCACTGTGTGACCTAATCAGCCATAAAGTGGGGTTCCTTGTCTGACTAGGTCGGCAAGGTCTAGATAAGTTTTTTAAGGAACTGCCCACACTCCCAACATGTCTTTTCCTCCCACAGCATTGCCTTCCCTCAATCAATATCAAAGATGAAGACCTCATGGGGAGCTTCCCTTCAGTTTGAAAATAAGGAAACGGAAGAGTAGATTATAGTGGCTCTGAGCAAAACGCAGTCACTTGCTGAAAGTGGCAGTTATTATATCACAGCCCCACTCAGTGTGGGGCCCTGAAAGAGTGTGAAGAATGGAGCCTCTCCCAGTGGTCAGCATAACTTGAAGCATTAATGTTCACTGTTATGGTTGAGATGATTGACTGTGGCTCTCAGGGGTAAGTGGAGTTGCTAATGAGTGAAGCTGCTGCTGCTGGTGGTGGTGGGTGGAAAGTATAGCTGTAATGTAGGGAATTCCTCTTGAGTACTCATACTAATTCTATTCAGTACATTGTCAAGAATTAAAAACTATGGCATCCCTATATGGGCAGGACTCACTAGAGGCTCTTACTCCTCAGGAATAATGACTTGAATCGCCCTAATAAGGAAAAAACCTGTGAAAAGCAGAGATACTGAATAAGGAGAATATGAAATGAGTACTGGAGGAATTAAGTCAGATATACCAGTTCTGGCTTTCTTGCAACTTGCAAAAATTAAGATTGTAATCTACTCCTTGCTTGCTGCACATATGGTATTTAAAATTCCCTATTCTTTTCATTTTTTCTTCTCATGTACATACGATGAGTTATTGGGAGTAATATACATGACTTGCCATTATAGGTCACACAATCTCATGAGAGAACCATGACAGAACTAGAGGAAAATAGACATTGTCTAGCAATATCCCAAAGAACAGTGACATCATTTTTGTATGTGGCAGCCGGACATGACTTGGGCTTGTGTCGCATTAAGAGGGAAAAGCCCATTTGAGGTGCTATATAGGAGAGAATTACGTTCAGCGAGCCATTTTTTAATCATATGTTTAGAAAAAAGAAAATTTCTGTGGAATTTTGGAGTTTAGGGAGCTATTGTTTTTATCATTCCAGAATACTTTACTTCTTCCACTTTTTTTTTTTTGACATCTTTATTGGAGTATAATTGCTCTACAATGGTGTGTTAGTTTCTACTGTATAACAAACCGAATCAGCTATATATACACATATATTCCCACATCCCCTCCCTCTTGTATCTCCCTCCCACCCTCCCTATCCGACCCCTCTAGGTGGTCACAAAGAAAACGACCTGATCTCCCTGTGCTATGCGGCTGCTTCCCACTAGCTATCTATTTTACATTTGGTAGTGTATATATGTTCATGCCACTCTCTCACTTTGTCCCAGCTTACCCTTCCCCCTCCCCATGTCCTCAGTCCATACTCTACATCTGCATCTTTATTCCTTTCCTGCCCTAGGTTCCGAAACTTTTTTTTTTTTTTAGATTCCATACGTATGTGTTAGCATACGGTATTTGTTTTTCTCTTTCTGACTCACTTCACTCTGTATGACAGACTCTAGGTCCATCCACCTCACTACAAATAACTCAATTTCATTTCTTTATACAGCTGAGTAATATTCCATTGTATATATGTGCCACGTCTTCTTTAACCATTCATCTGCCGATGGACAATTAGGTTGCTTTCATGTCCTGGCTATTGCAAATAGTGCTGCAATGAACATTGTGGTACATGACTCTTTTTGAATTATGGTTTTCTCAAGGTATATGCCCAGTAGTGGGTTTGCTAGGTCGTATGGTAGTTCTATTTTTAGTTTTTTAAGGAACCTCCATACTGTTCTCCATAATGGCTGTATCAATTTACATTCCCACCAACAGTGCAAGAGGGTTCCCTTTTCTCCACACTCTTTCCAGCATTTATTGTTTGTAGACTTTTTGATGATGGCCATTCTGACCAGTGTGAAGGGATACCTCATTATAGCTTTGATTCACATTTCTCTAATGATTAGTGATGTTGGGCATCCTTTCATGTGTTTGTTGGCAATCTGTATATCTTCTTTGGAGAAATGTCTATTTAAGTCTTCTACCCATTTTTGGATTGGGTTGTTTGTTTTTTTGATATTGAGCTGCATGAGCTGCTTGTATATTTTGGAGATTAATCCTTGGTCAGTTTCTTCATTTGCCAATATTTTCTCCCATTTCAAATGTTGTCTTTTCATGTTGTTTATGGTTTCCTTTGCTTAAAAATTTTTTTAAGTTTCATTAGGTCCCATTTGTTTATTTTTGTTTTTATTCCCTTTCTCTAGGAGGTGGGTCAAAAATGATCTTGCTGTGATTTAGAATCTTGGAAATTGCCTGTGATTTAGGAAAAAGGATCTTGTGTTCTGCCTATATTTTCCTCTAAGAGTTTTATAGTCTCTGGCCTTACATTTAGGTCTTTAATCCATTTCGGTTTTATTTTTCTGTATGGTGTTAGGAAATGTTCTAATTTCATTCTTTTACATGTGGCTGTCCAGTTTTCCCAGCACCACTTATTGAAGAGGCTGTCTTTTCTCCATTGTATACTCTTGCCTCCTTTATCAAAGATAAGGTGACCATATGTGTGTAGGTTTATCCTGGGCTTTCTATCCTTTTCCATTGATCTATATTTCTGTTTTAGTGCCAGTACCATACTGTCTTGATTACTGTAGCTTTGTAGTATAGTCTGAAGTCAGGGAGTCTGATTCCTCCAGCTCTGTTTTTCTTTCTCAAGATTCCTTTGGCTATTCGGGGTCTTTTGTGTTTCCATACAAATTGTGAAATTTTTTTGTTCTAGTTCTGTGAAAAATGCCATTGGTAGTTTGATAGGGATTGCATTGAATCTGTAGATTGCTTTGGGTATTATAGTCATTCTCACAATGTTGATTCTTCCAATCCAGAACATGGTATATCTCTCCATCTCTTTGTATCATCTAATTTCTTTCATCAGTGTCTTACAGTTTTCTGCATACAGGTCTTTTGTCTCCTTAGGTAGGTTTATCCCTAGGTATTTTATTCTTTTTGTTGCAATGGTAAATGGGAGTGTTTCCTTAATTTCTCTTTCTGGTTTTTCATCATTAGTGTATAGGAATGCAAGAGATTTCTGTGCATTAATTTTGTATCCTGCTACTTTACCAAATTCATTAATTAGCTCTAGTAGTTTTCTGGTTGTATCTTTAGGATTCTCTATGTATAGTATCATGTCATCTGCAAACAGTGACAGTTTCACTTCTTTTCTGATTTGGATTCCTTTTATTTCTTTTTCTTCTCTGATTGCTGTGGCTAAAAGTTCCAAAACTACGTTGAATAATAGTGGTGAAAGTGGGCAACCTTGTCTTGTTCCTGATCTTAGTGGAAATGGTTTCAGTTTTTCACCATTGAGAACGATGTTGGCTGTGAGTTTGTCACATATGGCTTTTATTATGTTTAGGTAAGTTCTTTCTATGCCTACTTTCTAGAGAGTTTTTATCATAAATTGGTGTTCAACTTTGTTGAAAGCTTTTTCTGCATCTATTGAGATGATCATATGGTTTTTATCCTTCAGTTTGTTAATATGGCTTATCACATTGATTTGCATATATTGATCTTCTTCCACTTTTTAATAACAAATTGCATCCTTGAGACTACTAAGGTGAGTTACATTACATGATCTATTATTTCTCCTTGAGCTTTCAGCATTGGTCATTGATGTGTTGGGTGAGAGACAATAAGATTTGAGTAATCTAATGGTGACAAACAAGATACAAATTGACGAGATAAGAGGAGAGACCTGTCTCCTTGATTTACTTTTGCTTGGATTTTGTGAGCTACCTTAGTGTCTTTCTAATCTCTTGCTCTCCTCTTTTCTCCTTTCCCCTCCCCTCCCCTCCCCTCCCCTCCTCTCCTCTCCTCTCCTCTTCTGCTTTCTTGTGTCTCGGAAGTCATTTTATTTTTCTTGCAATCAAAGTACTTTAGCTTATACAGGAATGGAGTTACAAGCAATAGATTCTTAGAGAAATATAAATGTTTTGAATTGGTTATTAGGTTGGTTATTAGATGAAGCAAAATGCACTGAGACATGTATAAGAAAATGAAAGTAGCATTTCATTTCTTTAAGAATCTTAAAAGCACCACAAGCATCAACCAGCTGCGACCTGAGGCTCCTAAAGATCAAGCTGGGAGAACAGATGGCTATTGCCAAAAGCCCATTTAGAGGATGAGGCCCACCAAGTAGAATGGCTTACCTGACAGGCTCGGTAATGACACTGGAGAAGGAAAAACTCAGGCCATAGGTTGGCTTGTAAACTGCCCCTGTACACAGAGGGCAAGAAGAAACCAAAGAAAGAGGCAAACCACTCCAGATTGGTAGGTGGCAGTTTTAATAAGCAAGAGAACTTACTTACAAGGCTTGTCTTCAGGATCTTCAAGGCAAGTTGATTTTGCCCTCACCTGCCAGAATATTCAAAGTTTATATAGAGGTCTTAACCAGGTTCAGTCATGTATACTGCCCAGATGATCTCAACAACACCTTACTCTCTCAAGGCAGTGTCCTAGGAACAGCTCTCAGGGAGCTGGGGAATGGTATGCAGAATGTACATTGAAGGACAGGGGAGGGGATGAGGGGTCTCTGATTGCCTGGGTCCAGCTCGCAGGTCAACCACTGGTCATGTCTTCTCCATTTCCTCCTCCAACACCATACATCCTTCAAAGCACAGGATGAAACTCAGGGTCCACGTGTGAGTATGCAAAAAAGTCACCTACTGCTTGTGGCTGTGCAGCTGAGTACTCTGAAAATTAATCCTAGACATGCATTTTGCACATTTTTGAATTACAGTATTAGTGGAATTCACAAATGGAATTCATAAACTCTCCAGGTCATTTATGTAAAAGATTGGACCTTGACTAAGAAAGTGTCAATGCATTATAACGTCATAGTAAGACACTGGCGCCCGAATTCCTGGGCTCAGAATCCTACCTCTATCTACCACAAATAACTGAGGGATCCTGAATAAGTTACTTAACTCTGTGTCATATTTTTCTAGGGGAATACTGATAATATTATTACTAAAATTATTTAATAATTAGGTGCATTTTGAAGATTGAATTAGATAATCCGCATGAAACACATGCCTGGTACATAGACAGTGTTTAGCAGTTGTTAGCTATTAATTCAAGTGAAATCTGTAATAAGTTTCAAATAGATGATAGAGAATTTATAATTAAGCATTATAGATTTATCCAATGCTTACCCTGTTAGAAACTCTTCATGTTTAAAGAAATTTAAAGCATGTTTCTTAAAGTCAGGGAGCTTCTGATTATTCTGGGAAGGCTGGACTAAAACTTGAAAATTTAAATGACAATATAGGAGATAAATAAAGTTCAATGTAGTGAGACAAGAAGTCACAAGGTTTCACAGGACTGGTGCCAGATGACTACTCTTGGTTTAAAAAATGGGGGGGGTATATTTTTTACATGTCTGTATTTGGTTTACTGTCTTCAAATAGTTAAACTCATCTATACATGCGTTTTATTTTTGTTTATGTTCTTATAGCAGAGATCAGTCAAACCTAAATAGTTGTTGCAGAACTTCACACTTTGGTTTTTGACATTTATTTTCAGTTTCATAAGTCAACAACTGAATCTTTAAAATCTGTAAGATTACTGTATTTTAATACAATACAGTAATCCAGGTGGAAAATACTTTGAAAGCTCTTTGTAGTTGGCAGTAAGGCTTTATAAATGACAACTGTTCTCACATGATGGATGTACTTGCCATAATACCAATGGGCTTATACTGTTAGTATTAGTAAATCCTTGAGCAATTCCCTAAGTGACCATGTACAATTTAATGCACCTAGCCTCTCCAAACACGCTGTCTTGTGAGTTGTCAGTAGTGTATCTTAATGAGAAAAGTGTCCCCTTAAATCAAATATAAATTACTTTTCTGAAAATAATTTAACTACAGATATAACACACTTTCAAAAATATAATCTTGTACGGCATTTGTTTAAAAAAAACAGTTCTGGTAATTGAATCATGTTTTCCATTGACTTACATTATTTACATTAGAGATGTATCCTTATGGGAAGAAATTTGACCCAAGATGAATAAATATTTCAATTTAGAAATGCATAATATTTTTAGATCACATACTCAGAGAGGAAACATTTTACTAAAATAATACTCAAAAACTTATTTGTAAAATGCTCTACACACCTATAAATAAGTTTTTATAATAATACCTTTATTCCTGTCCTGCCCCTAGGTTCATCAGAACCTTTTTTTTTTTTAGATTCCATATATATGTGTTAGCATACGGTATTTGTTTTTCTCTTTCTGACTTACTTCACTCTGTATGACAGACTCTAGGTCCATCCACCTCATTACAAATAACTCAATTTCGTTTCGTTTTATGGCTGAGTAATATTCCATTGTATATATGTGCCACATCCCACAGATGTAGAGAATGGACTTGAGGACATGGGGATGGAGGGGGAAGGGCAAGCTAGGACTAAGTGAGAGAGTAATATTTACATATATACACTACCAAATGTAAAATAGATAGCTAGTGGGAAGCAGCTTCATAGCACAGGGAGATCAGCTCAGTGCTTTGTGACCACCTAGAGGGGTGGGATAGGGAGGGTGGGAGGGAGGCTCAAGAGGGAGGGGATATGGGGATATATGAATACACATAGCTGATACACTTTGTTGTACAGCAGAAACTAACACAATATTGTATAGCAATTATACTCCAATAAAGATGTAAAAAAAAATAATACCTTAATCACATAGCCTTTGTATGGATCACTTAAATAAGACTTTAAATACTATCAGTTCTTTAGACTATGAAATATCTTTATGATCATCCTCTCCACAAACAATGTGGCTGGTTTTTAGTACACCTTGCTTGCTCTACAGATGCTAACATGAACATTCGGTACATAATGTTGCCCCAAATCATTTCCACTTTCCCTTTCTCCTAAATTATCTTATTACTTGTTTATTAATATTTTCTTGTATTGAAAATCAAATCTATTATTCTTAATTTTTCCATTGATATGTAGCTTGTGACAATATCTTAACTCATTATTAATCCCTTAAATTTAGTTTGCATCATAGCAGGTGGGTTCCCACTTCAGTTAAGATCAGGGAGAGAAAGTTTAGGTCATTTTGCCTGGAGTGCTGAATAGCTAAGAAAATTTTAATATGGCTCTAAAATGAGAAAAGTGACAGGGAGATGTTGAACATACCTCTCTCTGCTTTATTCCTATTGTTCATCTCATGATTCCAATTTAACCATAATACCAGAAGTTGGATTCTCTTGGTGCTACAGTCACATGAGACAGATTGCTGAAATTCACACTTAGTTGTCATGTTTCCTTAAACCCACCCACAAAGCATTTCTCCTTTCTACTCTGTCTTCTCCATTCTACCACCATAACTTGAGTTCAAATGGACTTTTCTTTCCCTGAACTATATAGCCCAATGATCTACTTTAACTATACATAGCACTTGTCATTTCATAACACCAATGACCTTCAACTATCTAGTGCTCTTCTCTCCCATTGACCTTCCCAACTACTGACAAGTTATAGTCTTGAACATAAATCTAATCGCCTCCCCACAAAACTATCATTCTATCAACTATCAAGCAATAATTCTTCATTGCTTATGGAGTAAAATCCAAACTCTTAAGTCTACAACTATAACTACTATAACCTGATCCTACTTCTCATCCATGCCCCATTTCTCCCTGATGCACACATCAAACTGGAGCACTCACTTTTCTTCTTCACACCATATAAGCAGCCCCTTCACTCTTTTGCTGACGTCAGACCTGAGCATACTGCTTCCATCTCCTCACACTGATGTTCTCCAACCCCTCCTAATAGGATCTCTTTTTTTAATATCAGAATATTTAATTTTTAATGCTCATATGCACTGTTTACTTCTGTCTTAAATTATTTGAAGCTTAGAATTTTCACTAGTTAAATGAGGAGATTGAATTTAGTTCATCTCTAAGGATCCTGAAGATCAAAAATTGTATTCCAGGCACTCAAAATGTCATGACAAAAGGTGAATATTTCTGTTGATGAAAGTGTAACATAAAGGTTCTGTTTGAAGGATATTTGCCAATGCTTGTTTTAGTTTTGCTTTAATGCTTGAAAAGGGCACTAGTTATAGATGGCCATAGTCTTCTAAGGTACCATGATTTTTGATTTTCCCACCTTACCTAAGGCATGGCCTGGCTCTTATTAAACACAATAAGCAAGGAGTAAAAGTTTAATAACGCTTTTTAAAAAATTCTAGTTCCCACTTGGGGAGTATTTCATCCTTAAATCAATATTCTCTTTAGATCATAACAGCAAATATTTAGCAAACTATGGAATATTTAGAAAACACAGTGGGAAATGACCAGAAAATTGTTCACACGTCTTTGGAAAGCTGGTTTCTTTAGGTTTGATATGAAGACTCCAGACTATTCCAGAAGGGGTAATTCAGAACTTATAAACTGATAAGCACAATTGTTTTGAACTGAGCTTTCTGCTAATACATATCTTTTCAACTAGAGTTCCAAAACTAAGGAAAAGAGGCCATTTATAATCAATTTTATGAAGCATTGGAGTTTTGATTGAACTCTGATACTTTGAAGACATTTTTTTAAAAACTTTGATAGTATGTGATGAATTTTAGAAGAGAGATTTGAATCATTAGAACAGGCTTCACAGGCAAGAAAGATGAAGTGAAAACAACATAACATCTCCGAATGAATTTCCATCATTTTACAGCTTTTAGAAGACAGAAAGTAAATCTGTGCCCTTCATTTCATGTATTCATTAAGACAGCAAAAGTTTTGAACACGTACTGTGAACCAAGCACTGTTTAGGGCAAGGTGCTACAGCAGTGAACAAGTAGGCAAAAATCCTTGCTTCTTGGAACTTACATCCTAGTTGGAGGACACAGACACAATTAGCAATAAATTATACACTAGTTTAGAAGGTGATGTGTACTATAGGAAAGGGAAAGAGGGAGGCCTGGGGAATAATGATGGTGTAATTTTAAATAAGATAAATGGGGAAGTCTTTACTGGTGCTGTGACTCAAGTAAAGCAGCCTCACCCATAACATTTGTCGGTGTCCCTGGAAATGGCAGGGCACTCTAGAAAGGGGCTGTCAGTTTCAGTAGATTTCCCCTTGGCTTGTCCAACTCTTTGCTTTGTGGGAGGTGGGGCTTAGCAAGAAGGGGGGCAGAACTAGTACCTCTAAATGAGCAGACAAAGGGAAGAGGCATCCATTTCCCATGTTTAGGAGTCATCCTGTGGCCCAACTTGAAGAAGGTGAGGGAGAGAGGGGGGCATATCTGGGGAAAGAACACTCCAGGCTGAGAGAACTACAAAGGTTCTAACAACAAGAATGCCTGGCAAACTTGACACACCAAGAACTGAGACAGGGCAGTTGGGGGTGAGTTGGGGAGATGGGGTCAGAGTGTAATAATGAAGAGACAAAGCAGCAGGATTCTGCAAGAACATTATAAGGACAAGCTTCTCATCTGAGTGAATTGTTGCTTGAGGATTTTAAGCGGAGGATTGTCGTGATCAGTTTTATGTGTTAAAAGAATCATGACAAATAATAGAAGAAGAGCTAGCAGATATCTTTAAGTAAATATCTTAATTTACTTGGATTCTCATTCAGAGTATCATTTCTGGATAATATCTATTGTTTGTGTAAATAGATCTGTGGACTGGGAGGAAGAAGTTCTGATTCTAGTGCCAAGTAGACACATCGTTTTGAAAAAGGCTCTTGATCTTGATCTCACTGCACTTTTTTGCCCTTTACCTGTAAAATTAACCTGTTAGACTAAGTGGCCAAATATCATAACTTGGTAGAAAAGTTATTGAAAATGTACCCTAAGACCCCTCTTGAATTATTCTGCTTTTTAACTCATTTTGAATATTTTCTATCCAATTTATAGGTTTTAAGTAACTCTGATAATCAGTAATTTCATTCTGGCAAAAGTTTAACAGTTCATTCTGATATTAGTGAAATTGTTGTGCTACTTAAAATAGAACATATGCTGGTTGCCTATGGCACATGCAGATATTTCTTTCTTGCTTTCTCTGTGCACTATAAAGTTTATTAATAAACTCATAGCATAAGCAGTTATTGGGAGAAAAACTGTGCATAATTCACTTAAAATAAGAATGGTATACTGCATCTATCATTTTTCTATTAAAAATAAATTGGAGAGATCTGAATGCTTACAATTTCAATATTCCTGAGATATTATTATGTTTATAAGTATCCTACACCAGAATATGTGAATTTGTGATCATAAAGGAACTCATAAAAGAATATCTACACAGACTTTAGCATTTGATCAATTCTACAAATTATTCTTGAAAACATGAAAGTAGCTTCTTTAAGTAGACTAAATTGGAAAAAAAAGAAAAAATTAATGACTCATAATGAGTCACATCGTTGGCACAGTCAGAAATGCAATCTACATGTTAGGAGTATTCCCTCTATCTTGGAAGAAACTTTTTGGAAGAATGTATCTTTCATTTTCTCATCTGAGTGCCCACTCCAAGCCTTCTCAATCAGCTCTGTTTGGCCACCACTTTTAAGAGTTTAACTTCAGTTCTTCATGGATGAATAGCAACTTCAGAAGAGAGCTCTATTCATTGAACAAGTTGGTGAATAAAATTTGGGGAAAATTAAGGCTCTCAAGTACTGATCAACATTTCCCTTGGCATCCTATTAGTCTCATGCTGTAACTGCTTGACAATAAGACTACGCAATGATCTTACAATTAGAGCTTCAAGATTTTAACATGAATGGGTTTATTGGGTCCCACTTCCATTATTTCTGCCGTATGTCATCCTAATGAATGTTTGTTGTAGGCTTTCTTAGCCAAGTCTTTCTCATGAGACTGGGAAGCCAAAACAGTAATATCTAATTTACTGTATAACAAGAAAGATATCCTAAGCGGTTGATAGTTTCTTAGTTTTATATCTACCAATGTAACTTCATCATGAAAGTCTTATTTGTGTATCTATTTTCATACCATATTTCATTCATTTATTCATTTATTAATTCATTCATCTACTCAGGCATCTAACCTACCAGAAATGTTGCATATTTTATACTGTATTCATATACAAAATCTGGGATTTGGTTTGAGTTAACATAAAATTCTAAAAGTTTGGTTTCTGGCCAAATATTTTCACATTGGTGAAAGTTTATTCTGACGAGTGTAAGTTTATTCTGAGAGTTTATTCAGAATAAATAATAAATGACAGAATAGGTGATAAAAAGCATTTTGTTTGTATTCAGATGGAAATAAAAATAGGCAAAAATGATTCATTGGCCTATAAGAAAGCCTTTTTGACTAGATTGATTTCCTTAAACCAACTAAATCATGTTTAAGACTTGAAATGTCCCAGTGATATGTCCTACTACGTATCAAAATGTATTGTAGCATAAAAAACTTTAAGCAGATCAGTGGAAGCAGAGCCTAGTATATGTAAAATATAGCACAGTTTAATGAGAAAAGAATTGACTATTCTAAACATTCTTGGGAAAACTGGCCATGTACGGAGAAAACAAAATTCAGCTTAGATCCTCATCTCTGACTCTACATAAAAAAGTTCAAATGGAGAATGAGTTTTCTTTTTTTTTTGTGGACGGGGGCTGAATTAAAAAAAAGAAAAGAAATAACACAAGAGCTTGTAGAAAAGCTAGACATGAATAAAAATACCTGGATAGGAAATAGCATTTCCAAAAACAAGGAAAGAAATAACAAAAGGAAAGATTGACCATATAAAATTTAAAATAGCATGCAAATTAAAAGGCAAAATGACAAATATGTTTGCAATGTATGTGACAGAATATTGCATAATCTTATATAATAAGATCTTATGAATGAATAAGAAGTGTTTTATGCATCTCAGTAAAGGAAAAATGAGGGTAAATGCAAACATGATACCAAGAAGCAAATGTAGAACTCAGTAGTAAATAAATTTGTGTGTAGATTAATTATATTAGTCAAAGCAAGTTGGGATTATGGTAAGGCTTTTGCACCTGTAGCCTTTCTGGAAAATAGTCTGATGCTATACGAGGAGCATTAAAGATAATAGTACTTTTGATGTTAAAATTTTACTACTGCTACTACCAATGTATCTTTTAAAGGTCATTAGAGATTCTCATAAAGATTTATATTTAAGGATGATGAAAATGTCATCCCTTTTAAGAACATAAAAGTAAAAACTATCTTTCTAACTGTATGATTGTAGTAAAATAAGATTTTATATATATATATATATATCTACAATGGAAATGCTGCCACAAATATCATAGTTTCTGTAAATATTCCATGATATGGGTAAATGTTAATGGTATAATTTGAGGGAAAAACAGAATCCACTTACATAGAGTATTTTTTTCTAATTCTTCATAAGTAGGTAGATAAATGGATAGGTAGATAGATAGCTAAAAGCCTGGAATAAAATAAATAAAAATATTAATAATGACCATTTCTTGATAATGGCATTATAGTTGCTTTTTAAATTTTTTAATTCAAATTTAAATTTTTACATTTTAATTTGTATTTTTCTAAATTTATATATAATGAATGTGTATTACAATTATACTTATTTAAAAAGTCACATTCTTTCTGTCCTTTCCTGCCTCCACAGCCCAGAACGACTCTGTGAAATTGACTAACACTGAACACTGAAAGGGAATAATTGAAAATGGGTGCATTTGACCCTGAGACACCTTGCTTCTCTTCTCAGACCATACTTTCCTCCTACTTTCTCTTCCATACCCACCTTTACAATTTGTGAACATGTCTGGCTCCTGAATTAGACCCAAGACCCTTCAAGAGCATGAAGTCTCTGCTTCCACCCCTATACAGCTGCCCCCAGCTCCTCCTGTTGCAACTAAGGTCACCACAGCAGCCAGAGAGGTCCTTTTACAATTTAAATCAGATTAAACTCTGCTCAAAACCTTCAGATAGTGTTTCTTCACCTCCGAGTTAAAGCTAAAATTCTTTCAGTAACTTTCAATGCTGTCATCATCTGGCCCAACGTTATTCTCTCTCAACTTCTAATATTCTCCCCCTCACTCACCCTACTGCAGTTTCTCCAGTCTATTTCCTGACACTGAACCTGTCTATCATGCTCTCACCACAGAGCCTTGACCCCGGCTGTTCCTTTTGCTTTGCATCACTTGCTGAAACTGCCCCATTTAAAATTACAACCCCTCGTTCTCCCAATCTCTTTTATTCTGCTTTATTTTTCTTACTAACAATTACCACCTAATAAACTTTAGAGTTTACTTATATACTGTGTTTTTGCCTGACTTTGCCCACTAGAACATCAGTTCAGTGAATCGTTGTTTCTTCTATTATTATCTTCAGTGCCTAGAACAGTGCTTGGCTTGTAGGATGGGCTCAACATAAATTTGTTGACTAAATGGAAGTTCACAGTCCCAGCTCCTAGCACAGGGCCTGGCATAAAGACACAGTGTATATTCAATAAATTTTTTTGATCAAAATTTAAAAATCATTTTATATGAGTTGTTTCCCCTTATCAATTTACAACTTGTTTCCTGCTTCCCTCTCCCTGAAAAGCTTTACTAAAACAAGTTTGAAGGGAAGAGGAGAGCTAAATCTTGGCATCCAGCTATGTAATACCAAATCTAATACAAGTCCTGTTTCCCCAGTTGAAATGCAAAATTTAGGATGAAAAAAGTAATTACTCTTTTTTTAAACATCAAAGCTAAAAATGCTTTCCTTTTTTTTTAACTTTTTAAATAGAACATTAGCAGAGATCTCTTATCTCATCAAGTATTCTTCTTAAATGCTGTTTTGTCTTTATTTTTCATTTTATATATTTTGTATATACATATTATATGTTTTTATATAATGAATATATATAATAACTATATTTCCTCAATAATTTATTTCCAGGAAAGTTTCACTCCCCCACCCAAGATATTAAATTAGAAAACTTGGATGACAGATGAACATAGCAAAGTTGAAAGCTGATTGTTTAATTAGGTGGGACTAATTGTTTAAATAGGTGGGACTTCCCTGGAGGTCCAGTGCTTAAGACTTTGCCTTCCAATGCAGGGGGTGCAGATTTGATCCTTGGTCGGGGAGCTAAGGTCCCACATGCCTTGCAGCCAAAACAATGAAAACATTAAAAAAAAAAAAGCAATATTGTAACAAATTCAATAAAGGCTTTAAAAATGGTCCACATCAAGAAAAAAAGAAAAAGAAAATCTTAAAAAAAGAAAAAAGGAATAGGTATTCTTTACACAATAGGAAAAGTCTAAGTCAGTCAAGCCTCTTAATCTTTCTGCAAATCAGAGTAAATAACTCAAATACCTTCATAACTCATCTACCTACATAACTCATCTACCTACAATGCTCAGCTTTAAGCTAATTTCAACAAAACAGTAAAAATATGATAGAAACAGAATGAAGAAGTGCAACCAGGAATTATCTAATATGTTAGTCACTTGAGGACTGCCATGGCCCCCATCCTAATGCTGTAAAGGGCAACAAGTTGTACTCAGAGATACTTGAGGCTCCTGGGACCTGGTGGAATCTGCCTAACACAGAAACGGCATTAGCCATCAAATTTCAGGGGGCCTCCATAAAGTGCTACATGTTGGCTAAATTAGTGGTACATCAAAGGGAAAGTGACTTTAAAAGGAGTCTGAATTATCTTCCTTCCAGATCTTAAACCTGGGTCGGACCCTGTAGGTTGGCTTAGTTCATCAGCCCGGTTTTCATTCTATTCCAAAGAAGCCTGGATTTAATTTAAAGCTCAATAAAGGCATTAAAAAGGCCCCCTTACACCCCATCTAGTAGGGATACACTCATCTCAAACCCTGAAGTCGAACTAACCAAGATAAGGGTCTAGTCTAGTGTCCAGAAATTCAAATTCCCCAAGAAATGGCAAATAGCGAGTACACTGACATGCCCTGATTTGAATCATATATCCACATTCTTTTTTTTTTTTTTTAAACATCTTTATTGGGGTATAATTGCTTTACAATGGTGTGTTAGTTTCTGCTTTATAACAAAGTGAATCAGTTATACATATACATATGTTCCCATATGTCTTCCCTCTTGCGTCTCCCTCCCTCCCACTCTCCCTATCCCACCCCTCCAGGCTGTCACAAAGCACCGAGCTAATATCCCTGTGCCTTGCGGCTGCTTCCCCCTAGCTATCTACCTTACTACGTTTGTTAGTGTGTATATGTCCATGACTCTCTCTCGCCCTGTCAAAGCTCACCCTTCCCCCTCCCCATATCCTCAAGTCCGTTCTCCAGTAGGTCTGCGTCTTTATTCCTGTCTTACCCCTACGTTCTTCATGACATTTTTTTTTCCCCTTAAATTCCATATATATGTGTTAGCATACGGTATTTGTCTTTTTCTTTCTGACTTACTTCACTCTGTATGACAGACGCTAGGTCTATCCATCTCATTACAAATAGCTCAATTTCATTTCTTTTTAAGGCTGAGTAATATTCCATTGTATATATGTGCCACATCTTCTTTATCCATTCATCCGATGATGGGCGCTTAGGTTGTTTCCATCTCTGGGCTATTGTAAATAGAGCTGCAATGAACATTTTGGTACAGGACTCTTTTTGAATTTTGGTTTTCTCAGGGTATAAGCCCAGTAGTGGGATTGCTGGGTCATATGGTAATTCTATTTGTAGTTTTTTAAGGAACCTCCATACTGTTCTCCATAGTGGCTGAACCAATTCACATTCCCACCAGCAGTGCAAGAGTGTTCCCTTTTCTCTGCACCCTCTCCAGCATTTATTGTTTGTAGATTTTTTGATGATGGCCATTCTGACTGGTGTGAGATGATATCTCATTGTAGTTTTGATTTGCATTTCTCTAATGATTAATGATGTTGAGCATTCTTTCATGTGTTTGTTGGCATTCTGTATATCTTCTTTGGAGAAATGTCTGTTTAGGTCTTCTGCCCATTTTTGGATTGGGTTGTTTGTTTTTTTGTTATTGAGCTGCATGAGCTGCTTGTAAATTTTGGAGATTAATCCTTTGTCATTTGCTTCATTTGCAAATACTTTCTCCCATTCTGAGGGTTGTCTTTTGGTCTTGATTATGGTTTCCTTTGCTGTGCAAAAGCTTTGAAGTTTCATTAGGTCCCATTTGTTTATTTTTGTTTTTATTTCCATTACTCTAGGAGGTGGGTCAGAAAGGATCTTGCTGTGATTTATGTCATAGAGTGTTCTGCCTATGTTTTCCTCTAAGAGTTTGATAGTTTCTGGCCTTACATTTAGGTCTTTAATCCATTTTGAGCTTATTTTTGTGTATGGTGTTAGGGAGTGATCTAATCTCATACTTTTACATGTACCTGTCCAGTTTTCCCAGCACCATTTATTGAAGAGGCTGTCCTTTCTCCACTGTACATTCCTGCCACCTTTATCAAAGATAAGGTGTCCATATGTGCGTGGGTTTATCTCTGGGCTTTCTATCCTGTTCCATTGATCTGTCTTTCTGTTTTTGTGCCAGTACCATACTGTCTTGATTACTGTAGCTTTGTAGTATAGTCTGAAGTCAGGGAGCCTGATTCCTCCAGCTCCTTTTTTCGTTCTCAAGATTGCTTTGGGTATTCGGGGTCTTTTGTGTTTCCATACAAATTGCATAATTTTTTGTTCTAGTTCTGTGAAAAATGCCAGTGGTAGTTTGATAGGGATTGCATTGAATCTGTAGATTGCTTTGGGTAGTAGAGTCATTTTCACAATGTTGATTCTTCCCATCCAAGAACATGGTATATCTCTCCATCTATTTGTATCATCTTTAATTTCTTTCATCAGTGTCTTATAATTTTCTGCATACAGGTCTTTCGTCTCCTTAGGTAGGTTTATTCCTAGATATTTTATTATTTTTGTTGCAATGGTAAATGGGAGTGTTTTCTTGATTTCACTTTCAGATTTTTCATCATTAGTATATAGGAATGCCAGAGATTTCTGTGCATTAACTTTGTATCCTGCTACTTTACCAAATTCATTGATTAGCTCTAGTAGTTTTCTGGTAGCATCTTTAGGATTCTCTATGTATAGTATCATGTCATCTGCAAACAGTGACAGCTTTACTTCTTCTTTTCCGATTTGGATTCCTTTTATTTCCTTTTCTTCTCTGATTGCTGTGGCTAAAACTTCCAAAACTATGTTGAATAAGAGTGGTGAGAGTGGGCAACCTTGTCTTGTTCCTGATCTTAGTGGAAATGCTTTCAGTTTTTCACCATTGAGGATGATGTTTGCTGTGGGCTTGTCATATATGGCCTTTATTATGTTGAGGAAAGTTCCCTCTATGCCTACTTTCTGCAGGGTTTTTATCATAAATGGGTGTTGAATTTTGTCGAAAGCTTTCTCTGCATCTATTGAGATTATCATATGGTTTTTCTCCTTCAATTTGTTAATATGGTTTATCACATTGATAGATTTGCGTATATTGAAGAATCCTTGCATTCCTGGAATAAACCCCACTTGATCATGGTGTATGATCCTTTTAATGTGCTGTTGGATTCTGTTTGCTAGTATTTTGTTGAGGATTTTTGTATCTATGTTCATCAGTGATATTGGCCTGTAGTTTTCTTTCTTTGTGACATCCTTGTCTGGTTTTGGTATCAAGGTGATGGTGGCCTCGTAGAAGGAATTTGGGAGTGTTCCTCCCTCTGCTATATTTTGGAAGAGTTTGAGAAGGATAGGTGTTAGCTCTTCTCTAAACGTTTGATAGAATTCACCTGTGAAGCCATCTGGTCCTGGGCTTTTGTTTGTTGGAAGATTTTTAATCACAGTTTCAATTTCAGTGCTTGTGATTGGTCTGTTCATATTTTCTATTTCTTCCTGATTCAGTCTTGGCAGGTTGTGCATTTCTAAGAATTTGTCCATTTCTTCCAGATTGTCCATTTTATTGGCATAGAGTTGCTTGTAGTAATCTCTCATGATTTTTTTTATTTCTGCAGTGTCAGTTGTTACTTCCCCTTTTTCATTTCTAATTCTATTGATTTGAGTCTTCTCCCTTTTTTTCTTGATGAGTCTGGCTAGTGGTTTATCTATTTTGTTTATCTTCTCAAAGAACCAGCTTTTAGTTTTATTCATCTTTGCTATTGTTTCCTTCATTTCTTTTTCATTTATTTCTGAACTGATTTTTATGATTTCTTTCCTTCTGCTAGCTTTGGGGTTTTTTTGTTCTTCTTTCTCTAATTGCTTGAGGTGCAAGGTTAGGTTGTTTATTCGAGATGTTTCCTGCTTCTTAAGGTGGGCTTGTATTGCTATAAACTTCCCCCTTAGAACTGCTTTTGCTGCATCCCATAGGTTTTGGGTCGTTGTGTCTCCATTGTCATTTGTTTCTAGGTGTTTTTTGATTTCCTCTTTGATTTCTTCAGTGATCACTTCATTATTAAGTAGTGTATTGTTTAGCCTCCATGTGTTTGTATTTTTTACAGATCTTTTCCTGTAATTGATATCTAGTCTCATGGCGTTGTGGTCAGAAAAGATACTTGATACAATTTCAATTTTCTTAAATTTACCAAGGCTTGATTTGTGACCCAAGATATGATCTATCCTGGAGAATGTTCCATGAGCACTTGAGAAAAACGTGTATTCTGTTGTTTTTGGATGGAGTGTCCTATAAATATCAATTAAGTCCATCTTGTTTAATGTATCATTTAACGCTTGTGTTTCCTTATTTATTTTCATTTTGGATGATCTGTCCATGGGTGAAAGTGGGGTGTTAAAGTCCCCTACTATGAATGTGTTACTGTCAATCTCCCCTTTTATGGCTGTTAGTATTTGCCTTATGTATTGAGGTGCTCCTATGTTGGGTGCATAAATATTTACAATTGTTATATCTTCTTCTTGGATCGATCCCTTGATCATTATGTAGTGTCCTTCTTTGTCTCTTGTAATAGTCCTTATTTTAAAGTCTATTTTGTCTGATATGAGAATTGCTACTCCAGCTTTCTTTTGGTTTCCATTTGCATGGAATATCTTTTTCCATCCCCTTATTTTCAGTCTGTATGTGTCTCTAGGTCTGAAGTGGGTCTCTTGTAGACAGCATATATAAGGGTCTTGTTTTTGTATCCATTCAGCCAATCTGTGTCTTTTGGTGGGAGCATTTAGTCCATTTACATTTAAGGTAATTATCGATATGTATGTTCCTATTCCCATTTTCTATATTGTTTTGGGTTCGTTATTATAGGTCTTTTCCTCCTCTTGTGTTCCTTGTCTAGAGAAGTTCCTTTAGCATTTGTTGTAAAGCTGGTTTGGTGGTGCTGAACTCTCTCAGCTTTTGCTTGTCTGTAAAGGTTTTAATTTCTCCATCAAATCTGAATGAGATCCTTGCTGGGTAGAGTA